>NC_064923.1:161391025-161714525 GCF_023897955.1 Schistocerca gregaria | reverse complement strand
GATTAGGTAAGGAATGAGGAGGTTCTCCGAAGAATCGGCGAGGAAAGGAATATATCGAAGACACTGACAAGAAGAAGGAAGAGGTTGAGAGGACATCAGGCAATAACTTGCATGGTACTGCAGAGAACCGTAGAGGTTAAAAACTGTACAGGAATACAGAGACTGACCCCAAAAAAAGAAAAAAAGATATACTTGGCTATTTTTACTCCTATTATTATTTGTTTTCCTGTGTATTGAATCTTTTTATTGTCTGTCCTAAAATAAACTCTAATCAACTGTTTCCATTATTTCATTGTTAACTTTCACTATTTCCTTTTCTATGTGTTCATTATGCGTTATTTCGGTTTATTATACTTCATTTTTCATGTCCGAAACAACAGACACCATGCATTCATGTAAAATGTATTTTCTTTAAATTGAGCAGTGAAAAGTCTTTAGATGTTTTCGTTCTCCTTCAGAATTGTAAGCGTACTGAGCGGAACACCCAAACAAATTAAAATACATTGACATGTTGGAATGCTGGTAAAATTGATTGAGAGTCTCATTTGCCACTTTAGCTGTTTTATTCTTGTCGCTCAAAGACGGATACAACTGGTTTCATAGCAAGCAGGTACATCCCCAGTTGTAATTCTGCATAAAAACTTATTAAAACTTTTATGAGCTGTACCACTGACCCACTAAGTTGAGAATTCCTACTCCTAAGAAATTAAAGTCATGACACATGAATTAATAAGAAAAGACACAGTCCGCTATCATAAAATTAGTTACAAGGTCTAATGTCCCACGTTATCTAAATGGCTTAATGCGTGATCCAGTGTGCAATGTGGTGCATCTGACATGTTGTTTTTAATAGGTTCTAGCTAAAAATGTTCGATTAACATACTCATAGATCATAAGTCTGTGTTACGTTTAATGAAATGCGTGGAGTGTGTACTTATCTTGTTGGTTTCGACCACTTTTCTCCACCAATTAAGTGTTAAATGGGTGCTTAATATAAATAGTTTCACTCCAGAGATCCCAGGAGTCAATGTGAAAAACCGATGATATTAAATAATTTACACCAACACATAGTTTGCATTTTGTGTTAATGGTTATATTGTTCCAGAACATTTGTGCAGTCTACGCCTCAAAGAAAATCTCGTTACAGATCATGTACCTCAACTAACTGGAAACAACAGCCACTCTTCTGTCTCACTACTGCCACTCTGCTGCCACTCGCAATCTCTTAGGCTTGTATAGTTTCTCAGCAGTACAAGGTCTTTGAAAGTATTTTTTAAAGCAGTCACATTAACTGAGTCAAAATTAAAATCGGTTGTTTCATATGAAATTACGGTTACAATTTTGAAGACAATAAATGACTGATTAGAACAAATGTGATTTCTAAAAACGTTTTCAAATTTGGTGTCGAAATTCTGCTTGAAAAATGTGACTAACAATACTTGATGCAAAATAATTAATATCTCGTTTATTCCGAAAGGTATTTTGATGCTAACATATTTTGTAGTAGTTTACATAATGCAGAAATAGATTTTCAGATTCAGATTTTACGTAATAACCTCGCTTTGACAAAGTGATCGAAATAATAGTTCGTTTATGATTCTTCTAAAACTCGTAGTAACATAATTAATTAGAACGAATGTTATCTGAGTTTATGTAGAAACAATCTCTTCAGAGTGAACGTACCTTTCAGTGCACCAGTTAGCCACAAATCTACCAAAACATCAACTTTCACGTTTCATGAAATAAATGAATTTTGACAATTAATATCCCATTTGCTGACTGAGCTGATTTTAACACTAACATTTCTACATGATTATTGTCTGACAATTACACAAATGAAATAATTAGTTTCTCCCTAAATTTCGTAAAATTGATGGTTATAGTAAGATGCTTTTCCATTAATTAAATATTGCTGTTCATTGTATTTTAAAGAGGGGTAGATGATTAAATTGTTATGTTACGTCTTGTGGAACTTATGTACAATGTCACTTGGCACAATACAGAGCAGTAAAAGGTCTATTTTAACATTTGCTGTAGTGTAAAATGTGTATTGTATAATACTTAAAACAGTGGTATCGAATACTTCATATAATGGTGTACATAATATGTCCTATCACAAGCACTAACTGACAAAACCACCAACGGTACTCAAACTTAATAAAGTCAATAATCAGTAGTAATTTATGTTCGAAGAGCGCCGGACCTCCCTAAAGCAAAGGCGTTATAAAAGCAATGGTGAGAAACGTAAAACAGGGGCTATAAATAGACCCAATGAAAGAATAAAATAGCAGTAACAGGAAACCGTCTAGACTGTTGAACATCTGAGTATTGCGATGACAGCGGAGAATACACCTTTGTCTACCAGTCCCATTATGGATAATACATACACTATGTAATCAAAAGTATCCAGACACCTGGCTGAAAATGACTTTCA
The DNA here is from genome assembly GCF_023897955.1 of Schistocerca gregaria. NCBI lineage: Eukaryota > Metazoa > Arthropoda > Insecta > Orthoptera > Acrididae > Schistocerca > Schistocerca gregaria. Next base: position 161,712,091 of record NC_064923.1, on the reverse strand, counting down.
AGTTCGTGACGCCCTCCATCGGTAATGCTAGAATTCAATATGGTGTTGGCACAACCTTAGCCTTGATGACTGCTTCCATTCTCGCAGGCATACGTTCAATCTGGTGCTGGATGGTTTCTTGGGAAATGGCAGCCCTTTCCTCACGGAGTGCTACACTGAGGAGAGGTATCGATGTCGGTCGGTGAGGCCTTGCCCGAAGTCGGCGTTCCAAAACATCCCAAAGTTGTTATGCAGGATTCAAGTCAGGACTCTGTGCAGGCCAGTCCATTAAGGGATGTTAATGTCGTGTAACCACTCCGCCACAGATCATGCATTATGAACAAGTGCTCGATCGTATTGAAAGAAGCAATCGCCATCCCTGAATTGCTCTTCAACAGAGGGGAAGCAAGAAGATGCTTCAAACATCAATGTAGGCCTGTGCTGTGATAGTGCCACGCAAAACAACAAGGGATGCAAGCTCCCTCCGTGCAAAGCACGACCACACCGTAACACCACCACCTCTGAATTTTACTGTTGGCACTGCACGCCCTGGCAGAAGGCGTTCACCGGTCATTCCCCATACCCACACGCTGCCATTGGATCGTACCGTGATTCGACACTCCACACAACGTTTTTTCTACTGTTGAGTCTACCAATGTTTACGCTCCTTACACCAAGCGAGGCGTTGTTTGGCATTTTCCTGCGTGATGTGTGGCTTATGAGCAGCCGCCGCTCGTCCATGAAATCCAGATTTTCTCACCTCCCTCCTAACTGTCATAGTACTTGCAGCGAATTCTGATGCATTCTGGAATTCCTGTGTGATGGTCTGGATAGATGTCTGCCTATTACACATTACAACTGTCGGCGGTCTCTGTCAGTCAACAGACGAGGTCGGCCTGTACGCTTTTGTGCTATACGTTTTCCTTCACGTGTTCACAATCACATTGGAAACAGTCGACCTACAGACGTATGACACAAGTGACACCCAGTCAGTTCAGCAGAGCGCCCCATTCTGCTCTCTCACGATGTCTAATGACAAGTGAGGTCGCTGGTATAGAGTACCTGGCTGCAGGTGGCAGCACACTGCACCTAATATGAAAAACATGTTTTTGGGGGTGTCCGAATAATTTTGATCACATAGTGTATATATCATAAGACATGGTAGACATGTTCCTAAAATGAAAGTCTGTACGAGACGAAATTTCTCACCATCCAAAACAACACGTAGGTAAAAGTATCTAAGGACGACACTTACTTGAAAATGATGCTATATATATATATATATATATATATATATATATATATATATATATATATATATATGTGTGTGTGTGTGTGTGTGTGTGTGTGTGCGGAATGAACATTCGTTCCGCATAGGAACAAGGCTTCCTGTATTGAAGTACGATCTAGTCTCCGTGACGAACATACGGAGTCCAGGTAACAGCAGATCACTAAACATTGTAAACCGATGTAGTGCGCGGATGAGAACTGGAGTGCGAGGCTTGAGTGCAATCTATTACTGTGCGGTTCCGAGAAAGCAGTGCGCTGATTGGACCTTGGGACTCGCATACAGAATGGATATAAAATGTGTATGTCTTGCCATAGACAACGCTAAAAATATAAATATGTTAATACTCCATTATATTTTACTATTATACAAAATTCTACTTACTTACATTACTTTACTTTACGCGATCAGGCCCAGGGAGCCGCGCGCTTCTGCAAGGTTCCTCAGCCACTGGGTTCTGTTTTGTGGCTCCATGCGTCTATCATTGTCTATTGCAGTCTTCAGAAAGTCCTCATGGATTCCATCCTTCCATCTCCTCTTTGGTCTACTTATTTGGCGCCGTCCACAGGGAGAATAATCCATAGCTTTCAAAGACCATTGGCATTTATCCATCCGACCGACATGTCCTGCCCATAAAAGGCGTTTAGTTCTTATCAGTCCTACAAGGTCGGTTTGTTGTACATTTCGTGTAGTTCACAATTATGTCTGATCCTCCATTCTTCAGTGATCTCATCTTGTACCGGACCAAAGATCTTCCTTAAGAGTTTCAGCTCAAAAACAAGAAGATTGTTCAAGTCTTTTTTCCGGACACTCCAAGTTTCACAACCATACAGTACTACGGGTTGAATCATTGTTTTATACAGCTGGAGTTTGAAAGAAGTTAAATGAGACCAAAATATGATCGATTGGCGGCTTGAATCCTCGCTTTAATTTCTGCTCCACATGCTGCGCCTTCTGTAAAGATTACCCCCAGATATTTAAATTCACGAACCCTTTTGTAGATCGGTCTACAGCTAGAGGGGGTTCTTGAATAAGCATGAGTCCTCCTCATCACCAGATATTCCGTCTTTGATTCATCCACAAGGAGTCAAATTTTGCTTCCTTCCGCCTCCACGCTTTCACTCATGGCACTAGTTCCTCCTTAGATCTGGACAACAGGGCCACATCATCAGCAAACGCGAGATGTGTGATTTTCTCACCCTCTACCTCTACAGCCTCGAGGCTTTTGCGAGAGACTTCTCTCCATATCTTTTCAAGTGTCAGGTTGTGCAGTGCCGGTGGCACACCATCTCCTTCTCTCAACCCCGTGTTTATGTTAAAGCTCTCCGTGAGTTAGTTCCTGGACTTCACTTTGCCTTTTGAATCAGTGGGACAAATTCTAACTAGGCTGACGAGTTCCTTGGGTATTCCAAACTCCGTTAGGCAGTTCTTAAGGCTCTGCCGGTGGATGCAGTCTTAAAATCTATGATGAACACTTGAAGTGCTCTATACAAAGTACATAAAATACAAACTCTAAGAAAGAGGTTCTGACGTATATTTGTAGTACGTAAGAAAAAGCTACGTGGGGAGGTGCGCTTGGAAGATGATGGGAGGAAGGAGGGAGGATGATCTGCGAGGGGCCTGGAAAGGAAAACTAAAAAAGGAGGGGCAAAGAGAAATAACAAGGAGAGGAGGAGAGGATAGGGCAGAATTGGAAAGTGGAAATGAGTGGATACGAAAACAAAATGTAACGAATTAGAAGAAGCGATAAGTAAAATTATACAGCGACCCCATAATTAAAGTTGATGAAAAGACACTAAATAATCAGTAAACGACTACAATGGCAGGTCTGTTTGGTTGTTCAGTACTCGTGAAACTCACTCTTATATTTGTGCCAATTCTTAAATTTTCAACGCAATTCGTCTGCTCTCCTGAATAAGATGTCCAAATTGTCTTCTACATTTATAACTGAACGAGTATATGCGAGGGTCGTCCACAAATAGGTTCCGATCGTTCGCGAAATGGAAACCACAGTGAAAACTAGAAACGCTTTATTTGCAACAGTTAGGTACTCCTTCCACCTGCTTCTCTACATAGTCGCCGCTCCAACTTCGAGTTTTGTCGTAGTGTTGTATCCACTTTCCGATATCTTCTTCATAGAAAGCAGCCACCAGTGCTTTCGGCCAGTTATCTGCACTGGTCAGCATCTCGTTGTCTGTGGAAAAATTTTGTCTTCATAGCCAGCGGTTCCTGTGAGCAGAGATGAGACTCAGGGGGAGCCAATTACGGACTGTATTGTGGATGATCAAACACTTCTCATCGGAAACGCTGCAGGAGCGTCTTTATTGCCTCTGCAGAGTGCGGCCGAGAATTGGCCTGAAGAAGGAACTGCTCGACAGTTGTGTTATGTGGGCTACGGGACACAGGCGAAATCTCTAACCAGGCCCTCTTACTTGGCGGGAGACGCTATTCCCTTCGCAACTTTACGTGCTCGCTGTTCACTCAAAACTGAAAAGAGCGAAGCGACACAATCGACGGGCATACTAGAGACACTGCGCAAAGATTTAACGGATTTTTCGAGTGGTTTACATTTCACGACCGAACGGAACTTACTTTCCGGACAACCCTCGTAGTATATGGAATACAGTATCCCGTAGGTCAGTTGTCATGGCAGATAAGGAATAATTCAAATTACGATGTTCTTTGAGTCATGTCTCAAACCCCTTCCTGTCTGCCCTACGAGGTTTTTCCAAAAAAATTTCGAAAATTTGTTCACAAAATTTTTCTACGCTTATCTTTTACTTATTGTGCATGGTCTCCTTCGAAATGCTCTCCTCCACAATAGATATACCGCTCCCAACACCGTTTCCACTTCCGGAAGCAGTTTGGTGCGTCTCTTGCTGGATAGCACGAAGCGCCGTCTGCTTATCTTCTTTTATCTCGTATGTAATTGTAAATCTTCGTCCCTTCAATGGGGTTTTCATCTCATAAAAGAAAACGTCCACAGGGGTCAGATATGGAGACTACAGAGGATGAGATGGCTTAGTGATTTCTTTTTTTGTGCAATAGTTACCCAGTAACAGATATGAATGCGGGGGTGCGTTATCGTCATACAACAGTAAAATATTGTCTCGCCCATTTCGGGCCCCTTCCTTCTCACATTTTCTCACAGGCGTCGCAACACGTCCCGATAGTACCATCGATTATCAGGTTGTCTCTGTGGCAAGAATTCATGATGAACTAATCCTTCAAAGTCAAAGAAAACTATCAACATGATTTTGACATTTGACCTGACCTGACAAACTTTTTCTGGTGTCGGAGAACCTTTTCCGACCCGTTGTGAAGACTGAATCTTGGTCTCAACATCATAACCGTAGACCCATGTCTCATCACCAGTTATAATTCTCATTTGCGCCATCCAAAACTCTTCACAGATGGTGAGGCGAAGGTCTGGGACGAACTTGGCGGCAACGCGAAGCGTTCCAGGATGCTAGGTCAAGATTTCACGACATAATCCCACTGAAATGTTACATTCTTCCGCAATCTCTAGGACAATCGTCTTCCATTGGCACGCACAATTCCGTTAACGTTCGTGACGCGAGCGTCGTTGGTAGACCTAGAAGGACGTCCTTAACGAGGATCATCCTTAACTTCCGACCGCCCTTTTTTAATCAGTGTGAACAATTCATAACGCCGAATACTGCCTGAACACTCATTACCGTAGACTTCCTGTATAATTTGGTCTGTCTCTCCAAATGTATTCTTGACTTTCACGCAAAATTAAATGCAGACGCTCTGTCACATCGAAATTCGAAAACTGTGTGACAGAACGATCTACTCAATACAGCACTGAGCAATAACTAAGAGACATGCTGCAACGGAAATTCAGGCTGTTACATATTAAACACTGGTGTGCGCAGGGATGCCAACCGAATTTCGCTCCAACACACCATTGGCGCGAAATTACGAATGTTCCGGACTTTTTTAAACAGATCTCGTATATACTTGCATTCACAATCGTTACAATTAATTACATATACAGCTGCACACCTTTATGGTTTGTATTAGTTCGTTCCTTGTGTCTACACCTAACTCCAGAGCTTTTGGGTATAAAAAAGCTGGAATTACGTTTTCCTTTTCCAAGTGGCTGCCTATTCGGCCTGAGATCTTGTCATAATACGGTAGATGGTGACACCTAAATGTGCTTTTGTTGGCTTGTATAGACGTTAACGTAGTAAAAGTAACAGGATGGACACAGAAAGAATATGATATCTTTGTTAGTAAAAATAACAGAGTGGACAGGGAAAGAATATGATCTGTTTGTTGGTGTTTTCCTATTAATATTATGTATACATTTGCTGTAGACATCTGCCGTATGATATATTCCTGATTCCAGGCCCCTCTGGATGAGGGGACATCACAAAGACAGTGGGAAAAGGATCTAAAAGCGACTTCTTTATCATTTAGAGTTTGGTTGAAACACCGATGAATAATATGGTCAGTGAATGAAGGTTTATGGTAGATGTCAAAAGAAAAAAGACTGTCCCTCAAAGTATGCAACAAATGATGAAGGTAATCTGGATGTTAGCGTGTTGTAAATGGAGATACACGACGAAAGCGTCACAGGTTGTCTTAGGACCCTTACATAAAAATAAAACATCCACAACATAACTAAACAGTCCGACAATATTCGTGTCATAGGGCAGATGCTGCTGTACCTAAAAACACACGAATTTGGACGAATTAATATTGGCCAAACAATATGAAAGAGGTGAGCCTATTGCCAGACCTTGTTTCTGGGTGTATGTGGAATCCCCGAAACAAAAGTAATTATGTTGAAGTACTAGTTTCAGTAGTTTTAACACTTCATTGATCTCTGTTGCAGGAGGTTACAGTGAGTGTGCAAACTGTGAAAGACAATCTGTACTACTCGGCCTTTTGGAACGTTGATGTACATGCTCTTGATATCTACAGAAGCTAGCCTGGAATTTAGTGGGACCGCCGTGTCAATTATGATAGAAACCAAATGGGTACTATTACGTAGTATAAACTGTGAGGGAGGATGCGATTTTTTTTCCGAACACTAACCCATGCCATTCCTGGCATTAACTAACCGACACGCACTAAATCCTCTTTGTGAACCTCTATAATCGCCTTAAATGTGGAGCTTCTGGTTTCATGGGTACTAAGAATCTAGTTTGGAGGGAATCTAGTAAAGGATTGTCATTTTTAAGCATTATTTTAACTATGCCACTTGTTTGGCGGTACGTATCTAATACACGTCACATCATTTTTATTGAAAAAGTCATGTACTTTAGCTGTGTACTGGTCTTCTTTAATGACGACTACAGGCTTATCTTTATCCGACCCAACAATGATGGACTGGTGTTCATCTAGTTTTCTGTTGATATTAAGAAATATTGTACTATCGTTACCTTGCATTAGCCTATTATGTGACCTGTTCTGTTGTTTGTTGGGCATGGCTTTTCGAGATTTTGTTGGTACTAGTGACAGCTGCATTCCATTGAGCTGCTGTGAGTAAATTTACATGTAAGGTGGAAACAGAGTGAGCTGTGGAATAGAACCACAAAAGAGGCTTCCAACAATTAAGACATCTTCCATGGATGGATCTTAAGCAATTGTAACAAATTACAAGTATTATCAGATTAATACACTCAACTAAGCTTTTCTTTAGTGTTACTCACAGGTACGAGGTTCAGATACATTTCATGGCCAGAATATAATAATAGCATATTAAATAGTCTTAAAATTGAGCCGTTTCAACTTTACGTTGAAATTTAGTGATGGACGGGAGCAGGCCGAAAGGTTCTACCAGATACAGGAGATTAACGGACCAAAAGTAAAATAGAACTATACTCAACTTTGAGCCACAATTAAGTTTCCAGAAAACCACAACGCTCCAGGGAAAGATGGAGTTGCAGGACACTAACAACGTAACCATAGACAACCATAGACACTATGTCCTTAAATTTCCCTCTTCCACCGTGATACACCGATCAGTGCTTGCTCGCGTCGACCACTACCAATTATCTGAAACATAAACACATCAGCGGCAGACAATATTCTGGCGCATCAGATACACGATACATATCTACCCAATGGTTATAAATAAACCTCTAATTATACACGGCACAAATGAAGCCTAGCAGAACTAGCCTGCGTGATCACTTTCCCAGTAGCAGCTCTTAAAATTTGATTAGCCAAATCTCTACACAAACAAATAAAATAATAACATTGAAAAAGGAAATAGGAAAAAGTATTTCGGCCCTCTTTGAACGCCAGGCACAGACTTACGCACTACTTAGGATGACCTCTAGCTACGCATTAAGCACGGCTTCATGTCTATTTGATGTGCGCAGCTAGCAGTCCCTTAAATACCATTAATATATCAGTCGGCCAGACGAACTACAGTGACAAGTAACTGAACAATCAAGATAGTTTTCAGTGCGCTCTTGTATTCAATTAACATGAACAGAACCCACCAAAGAATAACTGGGCGACTCCAGTTCATTCACTTTGCGAAGGAAATCTGTCCTTAAAATCTCAAGGCAATCCCAGTCACCGTCGGCGGCGGATCTGCATTCAAACGGCGAAACACGCCGCAGCAGCTGACCACGCCCCTCCGTGGTACCAACTCGGTCACTCGCCACCGCCACACGTCACTGTCACTCACGCAGCTGATAAGCGAACGCAAGGCCCTACAGATGGCGCGCACCGCAGTTAAACAGCCATCTTGCTAATACATTCATCGATGTATTCTAGAGCCGAGTCGAAAGATTCTGAACTCAGTAACCCCGCTAGCATTAAGTGGGCAGCGTAAAAGGCTCTATTGATCTTGCGCTACTTAACATACAAATTACAGACTTCAATAGGTAAACAAAAGGTCATGATGTATGTCGTGGATGTACTACATACGGAGGTCCCAACATTAACTGTGTTTCTTATATAGTTAGGGACCACACAATGTTCAATAGGTAACTATTGAACCTAAACGTATGCAGCTCTCCTTGTCGGCTATTAATTCCGTGTAATGTTATCAAATTCTTCTCGGGTTTGCAGCCGGATCAAACTATCATCTGCTGCGGCAGGAAACCCTACAAGAATTTGATAAACTAATACGCCGGGAAAGTCTACATAGTCACACCTTGTAATGTTATTTGTCAACTTAAACTTGATTGGCGCATTATTGTCAATGAATGTGTCAATAGCTGCATTCTTGCCTTTCCAGTGTCGTAACATGTAAGATGTTTCCTTTCAGGTTTTGACCAAGATGACGGTTTGTAACCGAAACCGGTAGTACAATAAAAGAACCAAATACAACTTTGTGTTATGAATTTTGTGAAATAAGTTTTAGCTGTGGATGCCCTACTAACAGGGTGGTTCTAATGAAAGCAGTATACTAACATAGATGAATCATTGCGACGCTACTAAAGGACTGGTAAAACATATTTCATTGATTCTGGACCCAAACCTTTCTCAAAATCTGAGTACTGTGGAATGTGCTAACTCGTTGTCATTGCTATATTCTTCAATGTCAGCCGCCACTTGCGTTGTAACCATTTCTAAAGCCTCCCCGATCCTTTAGTTCGTCGAAAGCCCTCGCAGACAAATAAAACGCGAACCTTCAGCATCGACAGCATTTCGTCTCTTCTAAACTCCTCTTTATTCTATGCACATGATCTCATCGTAAGATCCCAATTATCTTATGACTGATTGTAAGCCCTATTAACTCAAAACAAGGAAACACCAAAGAACTGGGAAACAGGCGGAGAAAATTAAGCCTCTCTCAAAGACCAACGACGCTTTAAAACAACAAACTCATAAACGACCGAATCGGTAGTACAGAGCTACATAGTTGTACCAACGGCAATTGTGCTAACTTAATGTAGAATTGCCTCATAAACCATGACAGTAACTGAAATCTCGTTGGTAATATTTGATTCCTTGTGATACTGCTGCTTGGACAGTGACCACACTAGAAATTTCAGAGTGGCAGCGGAGTACGTTTACGGCAAAAGAGTGAACTGGAGACTTATCCTAAGTGGCAGTTTCAAAACAAGGTAACTTCAAGGGTGGAAGAAATGTCTTACTCCTGCTGGCCACAGTGTTCGTTTGTCCTTATAGGCGCTATGCTTACGAGTGTCCACATTTTCGACTCACTGTTTTACAAAGAGAGCAAGTTCCCTTCCTCTTGTGATTCGATTACTGTGTGAGCACTTCAATCACACCATTGTCCGCAATATCGTGAATGTGTCTGGACTATACTATATGTCAATTGCGTTGCAAAAAAATTGAGGATCACTAATCCTCTGTAATTTTTCCAGAAAAGCTGCATAGGCAAACTAGATGCGGCGTTTATTCCATCGACTGTGGTACTCTTGACTATCCGTAGTCAACAGTTAAAATGAAGTTGGTAGGACAATCACTTATCCACACACTGAAGCGTAAATAATCAGATAATAGGACTGAGGTTTCACTTGAGGAGATTCACATTACCAATCATTAGGGAGACGTGTTTATGACAGCACTCTTTAACATTCTCTCTAGTAGATTTTTAGATCGTGCAGAAAAACTGGAGATTTTGCACTAGGCCACTTTACAATCATTCCGGGAAACACTCACAAACGAACATTATTGACATTGATGCAAATATGTTTGTCCTCCGACATGCGAACAGCAAACCAGGAACGTTGAGCCATCGATGGAATAAAGAACCATATTTAATTAGATATTCTAATTGTCATTCGTATCTATATCTATTACATTGCCGCTGCGAAAGGGTATTAGTATTCATTTATAAAAACTGTTATTTGTTTGTTAAACAAACACGATGCATAGTTCTCACATTGGTTTCCAATATGACAGTATTATTTTTAAGCTGCTAATGACGCTGCTTTTTGTTTGCTGAATATTTCATACGGTAAAATCTGCTCGCTTCCACGTAGATCAAGCCGCTGGTATTGTCTGTATTGTATGAAAAAAATTCTTTTTTAAATATTCTACATACATGTGACGTATGAATTTACCATATTTTAAACAAGAGTCTTTTTAGTCTGTGCTTCCGGTTCTCCTTCTTTGCTTTCAGTGTTCCCTGTGTGCCGTATTTCCAAACTGCATAAAATATTGTGAAGACTGTCATGTACATTAACGCCCTAGGTAAATTAGTTATTAGTGAATGAAAAATGTACATCCCTCGAAAATTTTAAGCTGTTTCCAGATCAAATAAGTTCAATGCGTATAGTGTAATGTAACAGTTTACAGTTTATATTAACACGTTTGTAGAATTCAACTAAACAGATTACACAAAGAAACTGAATACAATAAAACAATCAACCGCAGAAGACGGACAAGTCTAAAAAATGGAAGAGTAAACAGCAAAATATTAAAAACAAGGAAGCCATTTAAGTAAGGACACAGCAATCATCAGACATAGGACACAACTGAACAGTAATCCTTTCACAAAAACAATAGGGACGCATATTAATCTGCAGCAACAAAATTTACACAGTGTGGGAAACATATAGCAGAACACAAAGAATTCATAGGATTACAGAAAACTGCACATAACAAAGCCGCACAGGATGTACGTCACAGGAACTGAAAATTCAACTAAGCTTCCATTTGCTTATAAAAATCGTGCCATTCATTAAACATAGGCAGGAATTGCAATACTTGAAACCTGAGCACTGCCGACCATTGAAACACGACAGTTGTTGATCTTGTTGTGCATCGAATTAGCTAATAATTCGAATTTTAAACAATTACATCTATGATCTTCGTCCACTGAAACTAGTTGTCGCCACTGCTGCTGTTGTTAGCTCATATAAACAAAATAGATTATACTGCGGTTTTTACAACAAACGAAGAAAAATTTTTTGTTTTAATTTAACGCAATAGGAATATTAAAAACTATTTATTCTAGGAAGTCATCGTGGGAGTCGTCGATTCCTTTACACTCAATATTTGCCAACTAAATCATGACAGATAACCATCACATAAGAAATATTTAGATTGAAATGAAGATTCTAAAAAAAGGGCTAGATTCTAAAAATGTGTTTACCAGAGCAAAGCAGTTGATATCCGAAAATTTTTACTTTCAAAACTCAATATTGGAAAGGCTACAATAAACTCTACTCACCACTCTACATAGACTAAACAGAAATATCTTTTGAAGAAGGTCATTCCACCATACAAGAGGGTTGTACACACTTATTCGTCATTCATATGTGGCCATCTTTCATACTCGTTAAAACCACCATGTAATGAAGAAGAAATTGATGATCATGACAGTTAGATTCCAGTTTTATTGCTACATGTATTTTCAAAGTGCTTATTATTATTATTATTATTATTATTATTATTCACAGCATGTTGTTAGCCTTGAGCTGTTGTAAAGTCGAAAAGTCCCAGGGCTGTGATCTGATTAACTGCTAACCTTGTTAAAATGCCCCTAAACATCTCAGTTTTACAAAATTTTTGTTCTTATTGATCCATGATATTCTCAAAGACATCAACTGTGCTGTCATCAGTGCTGTACCAAATAATATTTTTAAGCCACGATTTCTTCTCTGATTATGAGTAGTAATGACTGAGAGAGATGGGGAACCTGTTACTCCAAGACAAAGAGTGCCCATCTACCAGAGACATCTGGAGCCTAGAGCCAGAGGTTAAGAGGGTGACCTAAATTTCTGTTAGTACGACAGCCACAACTGTTACGTAAATTGTTCGTAACTGAAACTTCCGCTACATTGGTGCAAACTTTTCATTTGAACTCTTACAAAACTCGGTTTCAGGGTTTTAGCACCATCTTCAGATGTAAACGTAAATTAAAAATAAAACCATATGTCTGAACAGCATGACTCACGAAAGGCTACCAGTAGCAAATAATTAAATAAGGTCAAAAACATAATATAGCATACAATGAACATACCTAAAATCATTACAAAGTGTACACGTCCCAGTTAAGTTCAAAATTAGCACATCAGCAGTACATGGCTCATCAGAGGGACCACGCTTAAACCACATTTCAAATGTATCTGACGTAAGTGAAGCTTATGTTGCAAGTAGTCTAAATAAACCAAAACAGTCTAAATGAATCCAAACAGCGCTGGTTTAGAGGTTATACGAAAGGCCAGCAGCTACAAAGTGAGGCTAAAATTCAGCTATAAGTAGCCCACCAACGCCAAGTTTGCACGGCGCTGTAATTGACGGTATCCGTTACTAAGCAACCAAATGTCTGAAAAGCGACGCAATGGCAACGTCTGCCACATTCAATTACTCATATAAAGCGGCCGTGTGTCAGTTCCATCAGCGAATAATACCATTCGTATCCTTTCACCCTGGATTTTAATCCCAATCCAGAATCTTTTATTTCCATCATTGCTGCTTCAGTAGAAGCGAAAGACTGCATCCCTCTATTACACTCTTTTTAATCCGAGAACTTTTTTTGGCTCTTCCATTCTTATTCTTCCCTGATGATTTTAGCACATGCTGTATATTACCCGTCGTTCCCTACTGTGTATTTCCATTTTTCTTATACTCGCGAACATCTTGTACCATTTTACAATGTCAACTAACTGTTCGTCGATTTTCTTTTCCGTTTTCCTGTATATTATTCTTGTCACTAATTTCGCTGATTGAACTGTAAAGGTGACTGTGCGTTATCATACTAATCTGTCCTTAGTATCTTCTGAAATGCGTGGACGAAATTCTTCCGGGCATACAATGGTATGTTTCCAGGTCCATTGATCGTATTCATCAACTTGAATAGTCGTTTGTTTGCGGTTTTAGAAATTCCGGTAGAATGTTTTTTATCCCTTCTGCCTTATTTGACTATCAAGTCTTAGAAAATTCTGTTAAATCTCACTCTAACACTCGTCGTGCCCCATTTATCACACGTAGAATTCTCCAGTGTACTCTTCGAACATATTCTTAGCTCTTCCCTCTGCATTTAAAAATGTAATTTTCGTTGACTTCTTAATGTTGACATCTTTGTTCTTAATGTCAGCAAAGGTTTTTTTTTCCTATGTGGTGACTGAGTCTTACTGAAGACTGTTTGCTTTTGTATCTCTTCGCATTTTTCCTGTAACCCTTTCACCTCGTCTTCGCTGCAGGTTCTCTTTTTTAATTCCCAATAATCCATATTGCTGTATCCAAGTCTTCTGCTTGAATATTCTTGAATATGACTGCGAAACCTAGAAAAGTTACACGCTACACATGCGACGACACGCTCTGTGTTGGACCAACCTGATGCAGACACAATTCTTTTCGTTGGCTACAGCGGAAGTGATATTATTAGAATAAAGGAAAGTCACGGAGAAAAACACTGAGAAATGGAAATGTTCACGACAAAAAGAGCTTGTAGCTACTGGAGAAAGTAACCTGTAATCAAAAGGAATACTTCCAGACGAAAACTTTGTCTGCAAGTGTGTCACTTTTTGGGAAAAGAGGTCACTACTTACAGGTGATAAAAGTTGTCGTTAAATAATTTGAATCGCATGACGATGTACCCTTAGCTGTCGAATCAGATGAATGAATAAACGCTCTAGCGTGTGTGACTTCGAAATGAGCCTCTATAAAAACACTTCGCTCCAGCTCAAAGTTCACCAAGTATTTGGATACCAAGGGCAATCATATTCAATGAGTAACAGCCCATAAACACGTGCCCATGTCCAGCCCTCGGATACAGCTACAAAAATGCTGTGGCTGTTGCCTGCCTCCTTCAACCATGCCACCAACCAGTATGCATTCACCCAGTCGTGCAACATCACAACATCACAACGTCTCATAGCCAGCACGCTGTTTGTGTACCAGTACCGCGCTGGCCTCTTCACATTCAATACTCTTACCTCGTACATTGATAACAACTCATTTTACTAAACTTTGAGACTCTGATTTCCGTGATGCAAGTTGTTTCTAGCATTACTGTTTACTGACGGTCTCGTAAACTGGCATACAGCCGGGAAAAGCGGTGTGCTGACCACATTCCCCTCCATATCCGCATCCAGTGACCTGTGAACTGAGGATGATACGGCGTCCGCTCGGTACCATTGGGTCTTCATGGACTGTTCGGGTCGAGTTATTGAAACTAACTATGTTAATTCGCCCCCTGGATCAGTGATCTCATAGCTCATTTACCCTGTTAGATTGATCAATAAAGCAAAAACCGAGCAACCTGTGAAACTGAGTTTGATAAGTCTGCCCCACCTGGACCGGCGTATGTCATGCTCTCCCACAAAACACAGTTACTAACGTAAGGTGCGCACATGAGATAGCTGTTAAACGTCCTAGAATAACATAAGCACACTGGAAATATATACCGAGTGATCAAAAAGTCAGTATAAATTTGAAAACTGAATAAATGAAGGAATAATCTTGATAGAGACGTAATTTTGTTAGAACCAAAAAAATACAAAAATTCAATAATGTCCGACAGATGGCGCTTCATCTGATCAGAATAGCAGTAATCAGCATAACAAAGTAAGACAAAGCAAAGAGCAAATATGATGTTCTTTACACGAAATGCTCAATATGTCCACCATGCTGTAGTCGAGGAATAATGTTGTGAACAGTACTGTAAAACATGTCAGGAGTCATGGTGAGGCATTGGCGTCGGATGTTGTCTTTCAGCATCCCTAGAGATGTCGGTCGATCACGATACACTTGCGACCTCAGGAAACCCCAAAGCCAATAATCGCACGGACTGAGGTTTGGGGACCTGGGAGGGCAAGCATGACAAAAGTGGCGGTTGAGCACACGATCATCACCAAACAACGCGCGCAAGAGATCTTTCACGCGTCTAGCAATATGGGGTGGAGCGCCGTCCTGCATAAACATCGTACGTTCCAGCAGGTGTTTATCAGCCAGGCTGGGGATGATGAGATTCTGCAATATATCGGCGTACTTCTCACCCGTCACGGTAGCAGTTACTGACGTTTTGCTGTCCAGCGCCATCTGTCGGACATTTTGTGAACTTCGTTTTCTTGTTTTTTTTTTTTTTTTTTTTGTTTCTAATAAAACCCCATGTCATTCCAAGCATGTGTGTCAATTTTTACCTCTCTATCTACATTATTCTGTGGTTTATTAAGTTTTCAAATTTATACTGACTTTTTGATTACCCTGTATTTGCCATGTCTTCAGAAAGTAGTGCACGAAGGAAAGCACAACCCGGTGTCAGGACTTGAATCCCATTTTCAGGTGCATATTAAAATGCTAGTCCATAAACGATGCATAACTAAGGTTAAAATATCTTAAAATGTATTAAAATAGAGCTTCACTAGTATATGGCATGAAACAGGACATCATCTTCGATTCTAGGGTTGCCAGAAAATCTTTCGTGGAGAAGGACGACGGTTCGGGATGAAGGACATCCCACCTACGCATCCAAGTTAAGAGAAATAGATCGTCTTCGGAACACTGTGCTGCATACACACCCATCAGAGCCGCACGAAGCACAACCAAACGTTGAAAACTGCACTTTGTCTTCATGAGGATACATGTGTGGCGCGCAAATAAGCTCAGATCCTTGTCCGCCTCTATATAGGTTTTCTGGCAAGCATAGGATCGAAGAGGATATGCTGTTTCATACCACGTACCAAGGAGTTCTATTTTAACACGTTTTAACCTTAGTTATGTATCATTTAGAGATTCACAATTTAATATGCACCTGAAGACGGGACACATGTCCTGAAATCGGGTTGTGCTTTCAGTTTCAGAAATAAACCATTTTTATAGCCGTAGCGGATTTTGTCAAATGGTTCAAATGGCTCTGAGCACTATGCGACTAAACTCCTGAGGTCATCAGTCGCCTAAAACTTAGAACTAATTAAACCTAACTAACCTAAGGACATCACACACATTCATGCCTGAGGCAGGATTCGAATCTGCGACCCTAGCGGTCGCCCGGTTCCAGACTGTAGCGCCTAGAACCGCAAGGCCACTCCGGCCGGCGGATTTTGTCATTGATGACGAATAACATCTGTGGGTGTCCCGTCAAGACATACGTCTTTCAGGCAGAATCAATCTGGGCAGTCGAAAGCATGGCGGCGTTTAAGCCCAAAGGCTGCCCATTCTGAAGTGCTGGCTGCAGGGTGAGTTACTGATAACATCTTTCTAACAGTTTCGTGTCACACGCGCCTCCCTGTGTGGTAGTGTTTCTCTGATGCAGAGACGAGGAAGGCGGCAGTCTGGTTTCCAAGCTTGCGAACCGATTAGCGCGCGCTTCCCCCAATCAAAACCGCTAGCGACTGATGGCAAAGGATACCTCTGAAGCTGGAAGTGTTGATTTTTAATAATATGTCCCACTGGATGGTAGGGATTATGACCTCTAGTCTCTGACTGGTGGAGGGGCAAGCGCGGTTTCCTGCCTGCTCTCTGATTGGCGGAAGATGTAATAGTAATTGTAGGACAGAACTTTGGTGGAACGGGAGGGAACTCTTGAGCACGGGATTCCAGTTTATGTTCTCTTACAGTGAGTACGCTTCAGTATTTAAGTAAAGAAAACAATCCACCACAATCATGCCATCAAAGAAATTCATTTCCAACGACTAGTTTCAGCGCAACACTTACGCCATCTTCAGCTCCACTATAAACCAAATGTGTACTTTCATTCCTTTGGACCGTTGTACACACTCCCGATTTAAGCATTCCGCGGCGGCTGGTATTATATGGATTCTACGATGCATACGCCAAGGAATGGAAGTACTCTTTTGGTTTATTAGTTCAAATGGCTCTGAGCACTATGGGACTTAACATCTATGGTCATCAGTCCCCTAGAACTTAAAACTACTTAAACGTAACTACCCTAAGGACAACACACAACACCCAGCCATCATGAGGCAGAGAAAATCCCAGACCCCGCCGGGAATCGAACCCGGGAACCCGGGCGCGGGAAGCGAGAACCCTACCGCACGACCACGATATGCGGGCTTTTGGTTTATTATGGACCTGAAGATGTCGTATTTGTTGTGCCGAAACTAGTCGTGTGAAATAAATTTCTTTGATGGTAGGGTTGTGGTGGTTCGTTTTCTTTATTTATCTCATCAGCCGCTGTCCGCGAGAACGATAGTCTGCGCAAGATTCAGTATTTTACCCTCCTGGGTGCCATCTCGGTAGAGATAGACACGTGAAGTTCTACGTCACCGCGATACTACATAGCTGCAAGGAGGACAGAGACGTGGAGCTGCTGGCCACTGCACCGTGGGCAACAGGCGCACCTCCGACGGCCACAGGGCCTACCACCACACAAAAATGTATCCCCGACGCGGGGTCTCAAAAGTGTAACTAAAGTTGGGCACTATTAGGTCATGGTTGTTACACGCCAGCTATCACATTCTTCCTCTTGCAGTTGTTCACGAAATCACCTATAAGTTACGATTAGATATGGCACGTGTGATACACTGAAGCGCCAAAGAAACTGGTACAGGCATGCGTATTCAAATACAGAGATAAGTACACAAGCAGACTATTGCGCTGCGCTCGGCAACGCCTATACAAGACTACAAGTGCTGACGCAGTTCGGTTATTGCTGCTACAATTGCAGGTTATCAAGATTTAAGTGAGTTTGAACGCGATGTTATAGTCAGCTCACGAACGATGGGACACAGAATCTCCGAGGTGGCGATGAAGTGGGAATTTTCCCCTATGATCATTTCGCAAGTTTATCGTTAATATCAGGAATCAGGTAAAACATCAGATCTCCGACATCGCTGAGGCCGGAATAATATCCTGCAAGAATGGGACCAGCGACGGCTGAAGAGAATCGTTCAACGTGTCAGAAGTGCAGCTTTTCCACAAATTGCTGCAGATTTCAATGCTCGGCTATCAACAAGTGTCAGCGTCTTAAGCATTCAACGAAACATCCTCGATACGGGCTTTACAAAGCTTTGAGCCTCGCCTGGGCCCGTCAACACCAACACCGGACTGTTGATGATTGGAAACATGTTGCCTGGTCGGACGAGTCTCGTTTCAAATTGTATCGAGCGGAAGGACGTGTACGGGTTTGGTGACATCTTGAATCCATGGACCATGCAAGTCAGCAGGGGACTGTTCAAGCTATTGAAGCCTCCGTAATGGCGTGGAGCGTGTGCAGTTGGAGTGATATGGGACCCATAATAAATCTAGATATGACACGTACGTAAGCCTCCTGTCTGACCACTACATCCATTCATGTCCATTGTCAATTTCGAGGGACTTGGACAACTGCAGCAGGACAATGCGACTCCCCACACGTCTATATTTCCTACAGTCTGGCTCCAGGATCACTCTTGTGAGTTTAAACACTTCCGCTGGCCACCAAACGCCCCAGACATTATCATTAGTGAGCATATCTGGAACGCCTTGCACCCTGCTGTTCAGAAGAGATCTCCACCCCCTTGTACTCTTACGGATTTAAGGGGAGCCCTGCAGGATTCATGGTATAAATTTCCTACAGCACTGCGTCAGACATTAGTCGAGGCACTTCCTGGTGCCTGCGGGGGCCCTACACTGTACTAGGCTGGTGTACCAGTTACTTTGGCCCTCCGGTGTAAATTAGTCAATATTTCTGGTGACTGTTTCGGACTGCTTGTCAACCACTTCTGAATATTTACTAAAAATTTCAGTTAACTTAACTACTTTGCTATCAGTGGTTTCGGCCTGACTACTCATTATTCCGTTCCAGTTCATCAACATTGTTCATAAACTTAGACAACATTATCTATGGATACCAGTGATCTGGTGCAAACTTTGATTGAAACAACAGTCGAAATCACATTATCATTTGTTTCGACTTCGGTTAAAGCTATCCTCAGATTTTTTAGGTTCCATATAGCTGGCGGCTTACGTTTCTTCATGTGACACCACGATCGTTAACAGGCTTTCACACAAGCCGAAAAGGGTAATAATAAACAAAGTTTATTGAGTTCTCCAGTGTTGTTTTAATCATCATTAACATTAACATAGTATCCCCCCCCCCCCCCCCCAAATTGCGTCTGAGCAGTGGCAGAGTATCACTTCTGTGACTAGAACCCATCGTCTCTAAGGCTCAGCTGGAGATGCCGTCCGTGGCAGGCGTCACCACTGCGTTCCCCCACTATGTGTCTGGCGGCCAGGCCTTGAGCACCGCCTCCACTCCGTCCGGTCCAGCGCCGTAGTCAGGCGACAGACACCAACCTCACCCTCGTAGCTGGTTGATTTGCCGCTTCTGACCGCTCCAGCTGGCAGGGCTGTTCTCGTTCTGTGTATCGACATCTCAGTTTTCCTTACGTTCCTTCTCGCTGAGGCCGCCAACGCAGTATCTCTGGACGCCATCTTTGGAGTTCTGCTGCCTAGATTCGTACAGCAGTTCGGAGAGACCAGAAGTCATCATCACGGGGACCGTGCATCCGTCAACGTTGAGTGTGTCTAGTTTCTGACGTCATAGCGTCGAAGAAGTCGCGGCAGAGTCTTTCGTAACGTGTAGAGCAATATAAAGGGTGTCAGGTATTTTAGTTTGTAACTTAAGTCATACCAACACATGCCGTTTCAAAGCATCGGCATGTTAGAGATAAATTAAAAACCCATTTTTCTTTGTATGTTTTTTTATAATGAATTACCAGTTAATAACATATTGGTGATTAAATCCCTTCAATAAAAAGAAACATACAAAACATCGTCGTAAGTTCGGCGTAAGGTACTGACCGAGAGGCAGAGTTACAAAGCCATGTGCTTGGTATGGCTACTTCTCGTCTTTCTAAAACCAATTTTTTTGTTCACTTTCACGTTTTCTAAAACGTCCTAGAACATTTTTATTACTTCAATAGAAGTATGTTCTGTACAATGCGAAGTTATGTCAATGTAAGCGCGGTCGCTGTCTCAGATGAGAGCTCGCACTATTTGCAGTAAGATATATTCCACTTTCTTGTTCATGTCTTGTATTTCACATGGTCTAAGAATTCTTCTACTGAAAATAAATAGTAATCAAGTAGGAATTAACTTAGGATTTCGCCAAAAAGTGAGAATATGAAACAATTTCATGTTACCTCGAAGACTATTACAATTTGTATCATACTATTTGTACTGAAACTTTTATAAAAGCCTTAATTTATGTGGTCATATTGTCTGTAGGCGCTTCATAATTGCTGAAATATTACGTCTAGAACTTTGCTTCTGCCATCTTTTCTGGAGCCTCGAGACTTCATTGTGAAAATCTTACAAAAAAATTACTATAATAAGTATGGCCACTGCTTTCTACCATCTTTCGGGAAGCATACGAATCCCGCGACGGAAGAATTGGACTCCTCTTGAGGAATTAATCTAATTTTGCACTTATTGATATGACCGAAGGCTCTGGCCAGCCAGACCGTTTGCCATTCTTAGAAAAAGATAGTGTTCAGAGATAAGTGTCTGGAGAATGCGACGGGTGGGATAGAATGTCGAACTTCAACTTTTTCTAGTGTGTTTTGACGGGTTTTACGAGATGGGGTAGAGCACTGTCAGGCTGCAAAATCACATTTTCATGTCTATTACTGTATTTTAGAAGTTTGTTTTTCATTGCTCGGCTCATAAGCATCAGCTGCTTGCAAAGTCCCCATCCCACAATTTTTGTTGTTGTTGTCACTAATATTTTCGAGGGTAAAGTCTCTTTTTCAAATATACGAAAGGAGTGAGTTTACAATAAACTTTTTACTTATCTTCTTTTCTCGTAGTTGACTCCAGTTCTTCATGCATACAGGATGATTCTTGAAGCTGAAATTTTTGACATTTTAGATTCTCATGGTTCCAAGCGACTTAAATAGTTTTGAAGTAAACCTGTCCAGATATTTTGTTTTCACTATAATTTATTTCCTCACATTTTTATATATCGCACTCTATTTTTAATTTTCACATTAACTAAGGCGAAATTTCATTGTCCTTCCAGAATAAAACAACACGTTCGATCGCATCAGAGGCATGCCCACTACTACTTCACTGTGCGGTATTAACAATATTGCAAAGGGTTTACAAACTTTCTTGACAAATGAATTTATATTATTATTTTACGAATGAATGCAGAAATAAACATAATAAATAGCATATAACAGAAATTTTAAGTGTGTCAAATGCTTCGTAATTTCAAATGCTTATAAAAAAATAATTAAATGTACATTCAGAGCCAGTACATATAGATTTTAACAAAGAAAATAAAGGAATTTCATTTTATAGATTTTAGCTTGAAATATAAGACCCCGTGTACATAATCATACTATTTTTTTTAGAAAAACAGCTGAGGTATTATTAACCTGTTCAAAACTCGAAAATATTTCCGGTGTCGTCTCCTTCTGTTGAGGAAAAGTAATGGTAGTTACGGGTGTCTCTTTACATGCTGTCGGTAACGATATCCTGTGATTGTTTCCGTCGGTTTCAGTAGCTGCAGAAATCATCACTCTTCCACCACCACGCTGTCTTCGACGTCAAAATCACCGTTCTTGAAGCGTTGAAACCATTATCTGCAAATTTTTTCACTAATAGGTGGCTCACCATAGGTCTTACCAAGCATTTTATGGGACTTCATGTTAAAGCCGAAAATTAAAACTTGCCGCAATTGTTCGTTGACATACTCAATTGACAATAACTTCAGGGTGCAATCACAACATTCTGATTGCGTGATATTTACAAATGCGTATTTGTATTGTATTACACTTACGACCTGCACCATCACCTGCGGCTACTGCTACCTACTGTCAAACGGCGGAAGCAAAGATGTAGGCCCTTGCAATAACAATATATATATATATATATATATATATATATATATATATATATATATATATATATATATATATATGCTGGTGTCCTTGCTGACCAAATATGTGACTTTCCTGTTTGCTTCATAACATGGTTACGGACATTCAAGTTTTTATTTATACGTGTTACAGACAGAACAACATGACTAGCACGTGGACAAGGAAGAAAATATGCGGTATAATAGAGCTACCGCAGAGATTTTACTCCCGTCCGTTTCGTATATAAACTGTGTGATACGCGAGCTAGTTTCAGTCGACAACGGCCGCTTGAAACCACTGTGGTCGCAAATCATCAACGTACATAGGGAAACCGCATTAAGGAGCACTTCCGAGGTGACGTGGGCGCTGTGTCTCGGGTGGCTGATTTTGGCGTCCGTGTCGACGTCAACTGCCTCGTTGCATCTGAGGACGGCTTAGAGCTACTGCAGCTAGTTTACGCCATCCATTTCGAGAACTAGTGTGTACTGTGTAGTTCGCATGCGTCGCTTGCAGCAGCTAATTGCCACTGGAGCGTGATGCGGTCGCACACGTCACGCTGAGATGCACATACCGTATGTTAAACAAGACGGAAAGTTCCTCAGCGCGCTGGATACCAAGTTAGTGCATTGCACACTGAATGCCACGGCAAATGTGACAAATACTTCAGTGAGAATTTCGCCTAGCCCCTACGAATATAGAGTACTGAACTGTCCAATCGATATAATATGTAATCACAGATTCGTGCTTACAGGCAAATGTAAAATACACACAACAAAAAAGTTTTGAATCACTCCACTTCCCCAGAAATCCTGAAGATAGACGTTGACTGTGGCTATTGTATCACAGACACAGTCCATTGGACTGTTCAGAGACGTCACTGAAGCCACCCAAAGATGTAAACAACCATGCATAATCAGCGCCTATTAGACGGAGAGGGTCCCGACAGCCGAGCAGTACCAGTCATTCCACCAGAAAGAAGGTACACGGCTCGTGTTGTCTGTAGTTCAACCATACCTATATGGTCAAATGGTCAATACCGCGGTTAGACCGCGTCCCCATTGCTACTTTGTGCCAGGAAGGGCCCTCAGCAAGGGAAGCGCCCAGGCGTCTCGGAGTGAACCAAAGCGATGTTGTTCGGACATTGAGGAAATGTAGAGAGACAGGAACTGTCAATGACATTCCTCGCACAAGCCGCCCAAGGACTACTAATGCAGTGAATGATCGCTAACTACGGATTATGGCCCGGAAGAACCGTCAGAGCAAGGTAACCATGTTGAATGAGGCTTTTCGTGCAGCCACAGGACGTTGTGTTACGACTCAAACTGTGCGCAATAGGCTGCATGATCCGCAACTTCACTCCCGACGTCCATGGCGAGGCCCATATTTGCAACCACGACACCATGCAGCGCGGTACAGATGAGCCCAACAACAAGCCAAATGGACAGCTCAGGATTGGCATCCTGCTACCTTCACCGATGAGTGTTGCATATGCCTTCAACCAGACAATCGTTGGAGACGTGTTTGGAGGCAACACGGTCAGGCTGAACGCCTTAGACTCACCGTCGAGCGAGTGCAGCGAGATGTGAAACGTCCCCTTAGAAAAATTATTACAAGACTGTGCTTAAACTGAAACACAATATTTTTTAGCGCAACGCAATCTGACTTTCAATAATCCCTACGCATGAATGGCCCTGACTAGCATTAACCTATACGTTTCACAAATTACTTACCTCACAAAAAATCTTCGTTACTCAAGCTACTGCAATACAACGAGCGCCACTTTTGCCAGCTAAATAAAAGATTCAAACTACTGAAGGCACTAACTACTGATAGGCATAGTTAGCAAATGAAAGATTTTAATAGAGAAAAAAAAATGTATTTACCTCACTAGTCATAATATATATAGCAGTTCATGACACCAATTCTTACAAATTTCAAAACTCCGCCATCTCTCTCCCCACGTCCACCACTGCTGGCGGCTCACCTCCAACTGCGCAACGCTACGCGCTGTTAGCATCCAGCTGCCGCTGCCCAACACTCCAACACTACAATGGCGAGTATTACAACAATTCCAAGCAGCCACAGGCTGCACACGGCACAGCCAGTGATTTTCATACAGAGCGCTATGTGGCGGCGGCATTACCAATAAAAAAACTTAAACAGTCTACTTACATAGCCCCCATGCTCCCCACAAAAAATTTTTACAAATTGTTTTGGGCAGTGGCCAATAATGATTTGATAAAATTTTTCATAATTACTATAACGAAGATATCAAATGCACACACTTATTGATACAATGTTGGTCAAAAGCTAAAATTTTCTCACAGTCCATAAAGACAGTCCTGATCATTCATCAAAGTAAAATTGCAGTGTTTTTCTCAAAGTCTGAGCAGTAAAAGAAAATGCACACGGAAGTAGTGGATTTCCATGCAGTCTTGAGGAAGTGTTGTCCTTCCAACAGAAAGGCAGTGTTGACTCTTGACATGCAGACAGGTAATGGGCCACAGCAGAGTCAGTCGACGTTGAAGACTATCAGTAGGTAGGTCATCACAGAGCAGACCCACTGTAGTCCTGGTATAGATTACGGTATTGGTGGGCCACCAGAGGTGCAGACCCATTGCAGTCCTTGTAGAAATAATGGTATTGGTGGGTCATCAAAGGTGTAGACCCACTGTAGTCCTTGTAGAGACGGCCAGCAGCCATCTGTTGCAACCATGCAGGTGCACAATCGTCATCGAAGAGTCTTGCGGATAATATAACAAGTCCACAACCACCACTTGTGCACTCACAAAAATTGTTTTTGAAATGTTCTTACAATCAGCAATGCTGTTATCCAGTCCCTTACTGAATTATTAACACACGTGCAAACACTATCAGTCCCTACTTCTCACATATTGTCCATATACTATGACCAACAGAAATGTGTGCAGTGAAATGTAACTTACAAGTTGATGAACTGGTGTCAATTACAATTTTATAACATAAGAATGCAATAACAAAGGTACAAAATACATCTTTAAAGAACATAACAATACAGATAACATTTGCAGTAGTACAGGCTGTACAAAAGAATCGAAATAGAAAATACATCAGTGTTACAAAAATTATGACATAAGTACATACATAAAAGATCAGAATAACTTTTGAAACATCAACTTCACACATGAGCATTAAAACAAACAGAATAAATAATGTCTGAACATATTTATAAAGAAAATAACATAGTATTTGAAAAATTCTACAACATAAATCTTATTAGCTAAACACATAAAGACAGGAAAAAGACAAATACACAAGTGTACATAAACACATAGAGGAATAATACGAAAGGAAAGGACAGGGTTTGTTTTACTGCAGTATTTTGCATAGAGATCTCCCTTAGTTCATCATTATTTCCAGAAAGTCCTATCTAAACCTGCTTTCTGTATTCTGTTCACATCCTCTTTCAAAAATAGTTTTTCTCCACTGTACACTACTTTTTTGGCCAAACCATTTTCTTAAAGCTTCTCAATGCTTTTCTTCCAATTCATCATAGTTGGTTTCTTATATAGTCTACCCCCTCTTAAGCTAACTTAAATCTACTGAGCTCAGATGCTTAACTAAGGGATGAGGCAATGCAGCAGCACAAAACAATTTACACAAACAGCAATGTTAAAAAATGGAAATTGGCAAAAAAAAGGCAGCAATATTACAACTAATATAAGGCAATGTGCAGCAAACAAGAAAAATAAATCAGTAGTAAAATTGGCTTAACCTAGTAATACAAAGTGACATTCAGTAGCACTATGCCTGGCACATAGCAGCAGCAGCAAATGCTATAAATTATACCTAAACATGACAAAGCTCAAGCAGAAAAAATATTATGCTAAAGACAACAATGCAGATAAGGGAAATGTATATTCACATCTTAATGTCTATATAATTAAAATTATATATACAGTTACTGTTATTAGTCGCTTCTTATTGCTCTTTCCATTCCAAGAGCTCCTTTTTCGCAGAAAGTGGATCATAAAATAATTATTTAATAGATCTGTCGACAGAAAGTGTTCACATTAGCAAATGCATTTAATTTTATAAAACCAAAGCTGCAACACAGCTGGAAAACAGATATCAAATGAAATAAGCAACTATGGACAAAGCATAAAAATATCATTCATTAGTCATGTGACATTTTATAAGTTAGTAGAATTCTCTCAACTTTCGTAGAAAGACGTTTGTTATAATCAGGTGTCAGATGTAAGTATCTTTCTCAGTAATGAGCGTGTCGTATTTGCGGTGCTTTCTACAAAGGAATGTCAATAGAGAGGATAATGGCCTTTTTTTTTACCTGTGCCTCTGAAAGGCACACACTAATGGCTTTCTTTTGTCAGGTGGTTGTCGCGCAGCTGGGTGCCCACGACGCATTACGTGCAGGTGGTCACTTAACTGTCTTAACGAAATATTTACGACACCAGTTTCCGCTACAGTGGCAGTCTCATGTAAAAAATTTCACAGGTCAAGAATTTGCGTTACACATCTGTAGAAACAAAATTCTATTAATATAACAGTGTCCAAAAATTTTTGGCGGCCTTGTGATACATTCACGCGTATACACTCATTTCATAACTCTTTAAGTACGATTCTTGGTTTCCAACATCCTTTTTCGCAAACCAGAGTCCCTAACCATTACTCATTATTCCTTACCTTATTACACATATGTATATTCGTCGACACTTCTTCAATATGTCATCATAACAGATACGTAGCATAACCAAATAACTCATATAGCATCAGCTTAAGCATACTTCAGCAGCATAATTCACATCGTCGTCGTAATAATAACATCATAACACCACAGTCAAATTCTCAAAATCTCCGTAGCTTCCTCCAATAATTTCAAAACCAAAAAAAAATTCTCTGCTCATGTCAAAAGTGTCATCTGTCTCAAACGTACTTTAAAAATCGTGATCCCATACCAAATGTGTCATTCAAAGCTCTCATAGTATCACAATGGTTCCGAAAAAATATGAACAGTTCACAAAATACAACTTCGTAAGTGTGAAGTTATCCAATGGTGTAATTACGTAAACATCTGTCACTGATGTAGTAAAGTAAATGTTTGTCTCTCTCAGTTAAATGATCAGATAGCTGTGTAATTTATGTGTTAGAGAAATATGGTACCGATGTGTAAAGTTGTATAAACAAATACCATATTAGCTAGGGCTCCTTGTGCTTGCCAAACACATGGTACACAAAGTAAGCATGTACCCCCCTGAGGATAATGTAATTATATCCTCTGGTGTTACACATTACAGCAATGGAATGAAATGTATCACGGAAAACTTTCTTTGTAATTCAAATATGTTGAAAAATAAATAGTTTAATGCGTGTCCTGTAGCGCTAAATGTGTGTCTTGCTGTAAGACAATCTCTGTGGAAGTGTCGTAGTTGTTGTCCTCCGAAAGCTAAGTTCTGCAGAAGTCAATGTACTTACCTCATGATAAACGAAATTGAAATGCTTTGCGTATAGATATCTTAGTTATTACGCTTATTGCCGTGATGAAGTAAGTACTGTACTGTACGTATTGTTGTGCTACAGAAAAGGCTGTCTCATTGTAGCTGTACCACAAACGTTACTACTAAAACATGTTTTACTTTCCAGAAACTGTGCAGATATAAAACAGATAAACTGCAAAAGCAACATTGTAAATTGTCACTCATTAGTAGCGTCGTGATAAAATCGTGTAGCTGTCACATAAACTAACCACTGTATCATCTGGTATCTCACAGAAAGTACTTTAAATCCAGAATGTATTTTCAAGTAAACCAAAAGGTTGCATTAAAATCCCATTACCAATACTGGTAAATGTTCTAAGTATGTGAGCCTTATGATCGTTATGTAATCGTGCAACTAACAAGCAAGAATGTACACGCACAATAACACTGTGACGTCTGTTCACTATAACAATGCATTCGTAATTTCTGTTTAAATATGTTCCGTAGGTTCTAGACTGGATAGTAAACTTCAAACATTGTTGCATGTTAACAGTTTCTCAGTGTGACAAAGCATACTAGAAATGTGAAGTGAAATGTTTTATGGCAAAGACAAATTTAAAAAGCAGATTATCTTTCAATAAACGGTTTTACATGTGAAATGTGGTGTAAACCTTTACTCTTCCTAGTACGCAGAGTTTCAACTTCAACGCAATTATCATGTGGTATACGTCGGATTCTGTAAGGTCCATTGTAAACTAGAAAGAATTTGTGACTCAAGTGTTTCTTCTTATGTGACAATGGATGAGCTTTAATGAGAACTTTCTGACCAATATATAATTTCTTTGCATTTGCTTTACCGTGTAAATTTTTCCTTTTGTCTGCAGCAGAATTTATATTTTTAATAGCCAAATCAATTATGTCTTTGTGTCGAAGTTTACATGTATTCGGAAAAGGTACAAGCTCTCTGATTCTGTTTGGTGGTTCTTTATTCTTCAGTACAAGAACAGGTGGTAAAGCAGTGGAGTCATGAGGCATTTCATTCAGCACGTTTTGAAATAAGTGTAAATATCTGTCCCAATGCTGATGCTTTCTGTGACAATAAAGTCTGCAAAGCTTATTGATTTCTTTCATAATCCGTTCAGACGGGTTACAATGTGGTGAGTAAAATGAAATAAAAACAGATTTGATTTTATGGTTACGAAGCATGCGTGACCAAACAGCAGATCTGAATTGCGGTCCGTTATCTGAAATTACTTTACTAACGTGTCCAACATCACGTAAGAAATTTCTAACAAAGGCGTTGGATACAGACCGTCCAGTGGCTTTACGTAACGGAGTGAAAGAAACAAATTTTGAAGTAAGTTCAACAGCGACTAGAACGTACGAAAATCCATTAGATGTTCTGACAAGCGGTCCCAAGAGATCAACAGCAGTAAATTCTTTTAATTTAGAAGGAATGATAGGAAACAATGGAGCACGATGAGTGACAGTAGATGGTTTCGCCTTTTGACAAAGTTTACAAATAGACAAGACTCTTCGAATTCTCTTTTCCATATTGTTAAAATAACAAGTCGTTCGAAGAATATGATAACATTTTCGTGGACCAAAATGTGCATAGCTGAAATGAATGTACCAAATGAGCTTATTAACAAAATCGTCTGGAATGCAAAGTACCCATAGCTTGTCATCAACAGTGCATCGTTTGAACAGTATGTTGTTTCTAACCAGATAATAATGCCGAATCTGTGTGTGTGTCTTTTCATGCCATTTACTTTTGATGTCTTTCCAAATCGGATCTTTATCTTGTTCATGAGCAATGTCCTTTAAAGATGTGGTGATGAAGTTTTCAAAGGCGGCTTTCTGGATGTAAAAAATACTGAAATTTCTCTCGAGGTTGCTTTCTGTGTTACTTTTCTCAAGCCCAGCCGGTGCGCGTGACAGTGCGTCCGCAACAATGTTCTCCTTGCCGGGAATGTAGACTATTGTGAAGTGGAATTCTTGCAGAAACAATGCCCAACGTTTTAACCTGTCATGATTTAATTTTGAAGACATAAGAAATTGTAATGCACGTGCTTACCATAAAGAAAGAAACGGAATTTGTTAAATGCCCAAACGATAGCTAAAGCTTCTAATTCAGTAACGGAATAATTTTTTTCAGATTTTGTTAGCACTCGGCTAGCAAAAACAATGGTTTTCTGTGGCTTCTTGAAATAAATGGGCACCAAGACCGACTTTAGAAGAATCCGTGCTAAGGCAAAAATCTTGTGAGAGATCTGGATGAGCTAGTATTGCCGCGTTAAGTAACGATTCTTTCAAAGAATTGAATTCCAACTGTGCTTGTTCGTCCCAGTTCCAAATAGTATTTTTTCCAGTGAGAGAACAAAGTTTTGGTGTAACTAGAATTTGCATATTCAGAAAACGACGGTAAAAATTTACGAGACCTAGAAAACTGCGGACTTGTTTTTTTGTGGATGGAACTGGAATGGCTCTGATTGCTTCTAACTTTTCAGGATCCGGCTGGATGCCTTCACAAGAAATAATATGTCCCAAAACTTCACTTTTGTCCTACCGAATTCAGACTTTTCCAAGTTAACTGTAATTCCAGATTCTGCAAAAATATGTAACACGCTGTTGAGGATGCGATTATGTTGTTCCCATGAGGCTTGTGCTATCAGAATATCGTCCACATATAAGGTGATGTGACGTTTTAAGAGCTCAGGTAATATGGAATTTAGCCCGCGAATGAATGCTGCCGAGGAAATGTTCAAACCAAAAGGAAGTTTCCGAAACTGATAACAAACGCCGAAACAAAGGAAAGCTGTATATTTTCTACATTCTGGATGAAGTTCGATCTGATAAAAGCTGGATCTGAGATCAATGGCAGACAACACTTTTACACCATTTAAATTTTGAAGAAGTTCTTCCAACGTTTGCGGCCTGTCTGTTTCAGGAATAATGATAGTATTGATTTGTCTCGAATCTAAGACAAGCCTGATCGATCCATTTTTCTTCTCAACAACATGTAATGGATTGTTGTATGAGCTTACTGCAGGATCAATAATGCCGTCGTCAAGCATAGATTGTATTTCTGTTCTAACACGGTCCCTATAATGTGCTGGAATTACGTATGGTCTAACACAAAATTTAGTATGCTCACGAACACGAAATTGGTATTGAAATCCCTTGATTGTTCCTGTTTTGTGAGTAAAAACTGTGGCATGTGCTTGTAAAATCAGAAAAAGGTCCTGCCTATCAGTGTCATTACAATTCTCAATTGTTTGAATTTTATTCTGAATTAACTCATTAGTTTCAAATGTGCCGTCGATATCATCCCTGTCAGTACTTGCAGAGCGACTGTTAGTGTCTAGTTCCGTAGATAATTCCGAACTGTTGTCTAACAGAAGGTAAAGCCGATTAATTTCCTCGTCATGGTTTGAGAGCCAATCTTCAAATTTTAAAGCTATTGACTTACCTTCTTTCTCTAAACTTATTTCAGCATCGTGAAAGTTTAAGATTGCTTTGTATTCATTCAAAAAGTCTACTCCCAGTATAATTTCCGTCGACAACAAGTTCATAGAGAAGCTGTGGCTCTGACAAAAGAATTCTAAGTTGGTTTGTTGGCGTACATCTACACTTTTTCCAGTGACTGCACCTTGTAATTTAATCTTGCGTAACGGAAGTGTGAGGCAATCGTTCGATTTGTTGCATTTGCTAAAAGCTGTTTCACTAATTACTGAAATGGGACTGCCTGAGTCAAGTACTGCCATAAATTTAACGTCATTTACAGTAATGTGAATCACAGGATATGCAATGTTGTTATGTTTTACGTCGTGTTCCTGGAGTAATATGTCCCTAATGTCTTCCATTTTAACGTAATTACTAGCTACGGCAGCTGCGTCGTCAGTTTCATAAGTACGTTTTGAGGCTGCCAGCGGTATGAGTCATTGCCTATTGTGTCTTTGTTGGCGCGCGTCGTTATTGGGATTTGGAGACCTAACTTCTACAAATTCACCTTGTCGAGAGGGCCCTGCTCTGTTTGATTCCCGCCAGTTCTGCTGCAATTCAGGTTGTCGTTACGATCATATCGTCTGTCGTCATGTCGGTAGATTCCATAGTTTCTTTCTTGTCGGTCACGTGGTGGAGAATTTCTCTCTGAATCGTAACTGCGCGCTGGACCGTTGCGTCTAAAGTTATTCTGTCTCCCTTGATAGTAATTAATTTGGTTCCCATATTGTCTGTTTCTCTGATTGTCTCTGTGATAGTCATTACCGCGGAGAGGTGACCTTTCCCTGTAATTATTACTACTCTGCCAACGGTTGTCATATGGGTGGTGTCTGTTTTGGTCACGATTTGTATTGTGAGAATAGCCTTGTCGTGTCCAGTTATTATTTCTTTCATCGCGGAATTGCGACGGATGTGACCTGTAATTGTTGTGTTCCTGTTTTCGCGTTCCGCGATTGTCAGTGTCAATTTCTAATTCTTGTAAGAGTCCCTGAAAAGCTTCAATGTCGTCTTTGCAACGGCCTGCCAAAATAATATGCCGTAAATGTTCAGGCAATTTGATTAAGCAAATGCGGATGAGTTCTGACGGGCTGTATGGGTTTGACAGGTACTGATTCTTGTGCAACATGTCTTCAAAATATTTCACAAGACTGGAAAATTCAGATTGTTCGAAATGTTTCATCATCATGATGCCATGTTTTACTCGGTCTTGTGTGGCTTGGGACCAATATGCTGAGAGGAAGGCATGGTAAAATTCTCCTTCACTGTGGCAATCGTGAATGGTCGATCGCATTCTTACAGCTGGTTCATTCTCTAAGTAGCCACACATAAATTCTAATCTGTGCTCTAGTGACCAGTTGGGAGGAAAACAATGAGAGAATTGATGGAGCCACGCTTGTGGATGAATGTCGTTGCCAGAATTCTTAAATGTTTTGAATTTACGTGTAGTAATGAACAGCTTATAGTCAAAATCATCGTCTCGGCGGGTAGCATATCGGTCATTGTTACGTCGTGTCGGCGGTTCCATCTCAGAATTCGGTGTACCTTGCCAATTTCTTTCATAATTTCCGAAGTGCCCTGTGTTATTATTTTGTGGCTGTTCCGTATTTCTATGTCCCTCTTATCGTATTGGAGCGCGAGTGTCCTCTGAAATACGTAATTGTTGTATTACCTGTGTCAGCTGATCTTGTACTTCCCGTATTTCTCTTTGGTGTTGCGTACTAATTTGATTCAGACTTTGTTTGAATTTCCTAATTTGTTCGCACTCTTCTGTGTCATTAAAGACTACCGGTTTTGTGTCATTCAAATTATCATCTACCTTCGTAGATAAATTAGTGAACTGATCCGAAAGTTCGGCTACTTTCTCCGATAGTGAACACATTTCCTCAGTGTGTTTTTCTGAACCAAGTATCAGAGTGTCCATTTGTGTTGTAATCGAATCTACTGTGTCCTTTAAGTTTTCCTGAGTTCTTGCAAGTTGCGTAACCGAATCGGTGGATGCAACTGAGTCCATTTTAGCTTGCAAGGGGTCGTGATTTTCACGAACAACAGTTTGCAATTCTTTTATGGCTGCTTCGTGATTGTGTAATGAGTTTTCATGCCGCGAAAAAATAGGTTGAAAATGCTCACAAATTTGTGTTTTTACGTCATTACAGATTTTTTGACATTTCGATTCAATGTTATGTAACTCAGTAGTTAAATCTTCACGTGTTTGTTCAAGTGTGGTGTCTAACTTCCGAAGATTATGTTCCATTGTGTCCAACTGTTGCTGTGTTTGTCTCTGATTTTGTTCCATTGTGTCTAACTTTTGAAGCTTTTGTTGTGTTTGTCTCTGATTTTGTTCCATTGTGTCTAACTGTTGCTGTGTTTGTCTCTGGTTTTGTTTCATTTGTTGCATTAATTGCAATAATAATGTATTAGTGTCTGGAAACTGATCCTCTATGCTTTTCGGCAGTGTATTTGCACCGGCAAGATTCACAGTTTGACAAGCAGAAAATGTGTCTCGACTTATTTGAGAAAACGGTGAGGACGCAAAACCTGAATGTGCAGTATTTGCAAGATTGTGTTCTGTCATATCGGATTCCTGACGCGAGCTGTTGCCGACCAATCGATCGATAATGCTTCCCTGTTCACTAACACTATTACCAAATTACTACTTTGAACATTTGTGAATTCATTACATGGTGGCGCTAACACATTGCCTTCGTCTTCACTGTCATTTCTCAGTTTGCTTTGTAGCCTAGTATTACGTTTTTCACACGCCATTATTGTCACAATATTTCACACGATAACGCAGAAAAGCACAATTTGAAGAGCAAAAATAAGAGAACACATTAACATAGCACTGCATATAATATCTAGTAAATTGCAAGCGCAGCTGCGAAATACTTGGTGCAACTCTACATGCATGCCACAACTGTTGTACTGTACAACAATGAAAGACTACAACTACAAAGGAAATTCTCTCTATGATTACGCGCTAGCAATAAAAAAATCTACATTAATTACACAAACTACAAGAAAAAATCAGAAGATTCCAGTGAGGTATCCTCGGCTAAGGGTCGACATATGAAACGTCCCCTTAGAAAAATTATTACAAGACTGTGCTTAAACTGAAACACAATATTTTTCAGCGCAACGCAATCTGACTTTCAACAATCCCTACGAAAGAATGGCCCTGACTAGCATTAACCTATACGTTTCACAAATTACTTACCTCACAAAAAATCTTCGTTACTCAAGCTACTGCAATACAACGAGCGCCACTACTGCCAGCTAAATAAAAGATTCAAACTACTGAAGGCACTAACTACTGATAGGCATAGTTAGCAAATGAAAGATTTTAATAGAGAAAAAAAAAATGTATTTACCTCACTAGTCATAATATATATAGCAGTTCATGACACCAATTCTTACAAATTTCAAAACTCCGCCATCTCTCTCCCCACGTCCACCACTGCTGGCGGCTCACCTCCAACTGCGCAACGCTACGCGCTGTTAGCATCCAGCTGCCGCTGCCCAACACTCCAACACTACAATGGCGAGTATTACAACAATGCCAAGCAGCCACAGGCTGCACACGGCACAGCCAGTGATTTTCATACAGAGCGCTATGTGGCGGCGGCGTTACCAATAAAAAAACCTAAACAGTCTACTTACAGATGGACGTTCCCTGCTACTTTGGGGTGGCATTATGTGGGGCCGACGTACGCCACTGGTGGTCATTGAAGGCGTCGTAACGGCTGTACGATACGTGATTGCCATCCTCTGACCGATAGTGCAACCAATCGGCAGCATATTGGCGAGGCATTCGCTTCATGGACGACAACTCGCACCCCCATCGTGCACATCTTGTGAATGACTTCATTCAGGATAACGACATCGCTCGACTAGCGTGATCTGCATGTTCTGCAGACATGAAGCGTATCGAACATGTCTGGGATAGATTGAAAAGGGCTGTTCATGGACGACGTGACCCACCAACCACTTTGAGGGTTCTACGCTGAATCGCCTTTGGGGAGTGGGACAATCTAGACCAACAGTGCCTTGATGAACTTGTGGATGGTATGCCACGATGAATACGGGCAAGCATCAATGCAAGAGGACGTGCTACTGTGCATTCGAGGTACAGGTGTGTACAGCAATCTGGATCACCACCTCTAAAGGTCTCGCTGTGTGGTTTTCATGAGCAATAAAAAGAGCAGAAATGATGTTTGTGTTGATATTTAATCCAATTTTCTGTACAGGTTCCGGAACTCACGGAATCGAGGTGATGAAAAACTTTTTTTTGATATGTGTATAAACATTCACGGGTGGAAATGTCACAATTAACAAAAAATTCCAGATTTGACATTAAATCCAAAGTTTCATCTCTATCGAGCACATCTTCAAAGGGGATCGTAGCTTCGTCGAGTGTCCGATTCACACCCTGGCTCACTACTGACTGCAGCAAAATTCCGTTTACGTGTTCTGCACAGCGACGTGATGTCAACAGAGCACAAGGGCAATTGTAGAAGGATGGAGATTTACGGATCGGCGGTTACGGAACATGCTCTGCAGTCAGGAGACCACCATGTTCATTTGAATAGGACTCAAGCATTGGCAACCTGCACGGTGCCAAACACGCATACGACCATCATTGGCACCAAGGCAGAAGCGACTCTCATCGCTGAAGACGACACGTCTCCATTCGTCCCTCCATTCACGCCTGTCGCGACACCACTGGAGGCGGGCTGCACGATGTTGGGGCGTGAGCGGAAGACGGCCTAAGGGTGTGTGGGACCGTAGCCCAGGTTCATGGAGACGGTTGCGAACGGTCCTCGCCGATACCCCAGGAGCAACAGTGTCCCTAATTTGCTGGGAAGTGGCGGTGCGGTCCCCTACGGCACTGTGTAGGATCCTACGGTCTTGGCGTGCATCCGTGTGTCGCTGCGGTCCGGTCCCAGGTCGACGGGCAGGTGCACCTTCCGCTGACCACTGGCGACAACATCGATGTACTGTGGAGACCTCACGCCCCACGTGTTGAGCAATTCGGTGGTACGTCCACCCGGCCTCCCGCATGCCCACTATACGCCCTCGCTCAAAGTCCGTCAACTGCACATACAGTTCACGTCCACGCTGTCGCGGCATGCTACCAGTGTTAAAGACTGTGATGGAGCTCCGTATGCCACGGCAAACTGGCTGACACTAACGGCTGCGGCGCACAAATGCTGCGCAGCTAGCGCCATTCGACGGCCAACACCGCGGTTCCTGGTGTGTCCGCTGTGCCGTGCGTGTGATCACTGCTTGTACAGCCCTCTCGCAGTGTCCGGAGCAAGTATGGTGGGTCTGACACACCGGTGTCAATGTGTTCTTTTTTCCATTTCCAGGAGTGTATATCCGCCACGCCAAACATAGTACAGCAGTACTAGTACCGATACACGCTGCTGCTGCCACTCATGGAGAGAAGACAGCAACGTTATGGCGGTAACCAAAGTAGAAATAAGACACTAACAGACTGCAACCAATGATGAAAAAAAAAAAGAAACAATGCATGACGCGAGCCAGCCACGTCTCACAACGTAGTTACACTGCACGAAAACTTACTCGACTCCAAGAGATGTGACGGTAATTTGGGTGTTCCAAATAGACTTAGACAGTTTCTTAGGATTATATGGGACTGACTTAATGGGCCTGTCGTTGTGGGAAAGGGTGTCTGTGTGCGGGCAGCCATGTAAACATAGTACGTGGTAGTGCCCACATCATAGATGTAGGAGAAAATTCAACACTTGTTCATTAAGAATCCTAGTTCATGTTCACAGTATTGTCAATTGGTGGGTCCAGGAAATGATACATGAAGATGATATGGGGCTGTAGATAATTTCGTGGGCACTTCCCCTGTGTTTGGATGTCATGAACGTGTCAGCGCCTCTGTACTGTTTGAAATTATGAGCTTACAATGTCACCAGAGTTACTGTGTCGCCTGGAGGATTGTCTGGACCATCTCTCCTTTGCAGGTTGGGCGGGAGATGATGCCCACTGTTAATCGTGAGATGAGGGGACAAAGCTACCGGTAGTGGTGTATCATGAGGAGTAGTCCGGCAGAGACCGAGTGATATGTTTGCAGTTATATTCTGTGGAAATTGAACACGTTGATTTACGGATTAAATATTTGACGTGAGGAAGGAGACTAAACCATTTTGGGAAGAATATTTTATTATGATTATTTTGATAAGTACACTACTGGCCATTAAAATTGCTACACCACGAAGATGACGTGCTACAGACGGGAAATTTAACCGACGGGAAGAAGATGCTGTGATATGCCAATGATTAGCATTTCACAGCATTCACACAAGGTTGGCGCCGGTGGCGACACCTAGAACGTGCTGACATGAGGAAAGCTTCCAACCGATTTCTCCTACACAAATAGCAGTTGACCGGCGTTGCCTGGTCAAACGTTGTTGTGATGCCTAGTGTAAGGAGGATAAATCCGTACCATCATGTTTCTGATGTTGATAAAGGTCGGATTGTAGTCTATCGCAATTGCGGTTTATCGTATCGCAACATTGCTCCTCGCGTTGGTCGAGATCCAATGACTGTTAGCAGAATATGGAATCGGTGGGTTCAGGAGGGTAATACGGAACGCCGTGCTGAATCCCAACGGCCTCGTATCACTAGCAGTCGAGATGACGGCCATCTTATCGCCATGGCTGTAACGGATCGTGCAGCCACGTCTCGATCCTTGAGTCAACAGATTGGGACGTTTGCAAGACAACAACCATCTTCACGAACAGTTCGACGACGTTTGCAGCAGCATGGACTATGAGCTCGGAGACCATGGCTGTGGTTACCCCTGACGCTGCACCACAGACAGGAGCGCCTGCGATGGCGTACTCAACGACGAACCTGGATGCACGAATGGCAAAACGTCATTTTTTCGGATGAATCCAGGTTCTGTTTACAGCATCACGATGGTCGCATCGCTGTTTGACGACATCGTGGTGAACGTACATTGGAAGCGTGTATTCGTTATCGCCATACTGGCGTATCACCCGGCGTGATGGTATGGGATGCCATTGGTTAGATGTCTCGGTGACCTCTTGTTCGCATTGACGGCACTTTGAACAGTGGACGTTGTACTTCAGATATGTTACGACCCGTGGCTCTACCCTTCATTCGATCCCTGCGAAACCCTACATTTCAGCAGGATAATGCACGACCGCATTTTGCAGGTCCTGAACGGACCTTTCTGGATACAGAAAATGTTCGACTGCTGCCCTGGCCAGCACATTCTGCAGATCTCTCACCAATTGAATACGTCCGCTTAATGGTGGACGAGCAACTGGCTCGTCACAATACGCCAGTCACTGCTCCTGATGAACTGTGGTATCGTGTTAGAGCTGAATGGGCAGCTGTACCTGTAAACGCCATCCAAGCTTTGTTTGACTCAATGCCCAAGCGTATCAAGGCCGTTATTACGCCCAGAGTTGGTTCTTCTGGGTACTGATTTCTCAGGATCTACTCACCCAAATTGCGTGAAAACCTAATCACATGTCGGTTCTAGTACTAGGGCTATCCACGAAGTACATTACGTTTTGGAATTAAAAATAAATAAAGTATTGGATTTTTTTTTATTATTTACAGATGAAAGCCACACTTAAATACCTCTTTTCTACATAGTTGCCATTTAAATTAAAGCACTTATCGTAGCGATGGACGAGCTTGGAAATTCCTTTGTCGTAAAATTCGGCCGCCTGCGCCTTCAACCACGAGGGTTACCTCTTTTGGGACAGAAAAGGTGTGATATTTGTGGATTTCCTGGAAAGAGGCACTACAATAAACTCTCGAAGGTATTGCCAAACTCTGCACAACCTCAGGAGAGCAATACAAAACAAGCGCAGGGGAAAGTTGGGCTCAAAGATCTTGCTGATTCACGACAACGCCCGGGCCCACACGGCAAATGCCACTCGTGAAGTTCTCGAATCTCTTAAGTGGGAGTTGTTTCCTCATCCACCATACAGTCCCGACCTGGCACCGAGCGACTTCCACTTATTCCCTGAAATGAAGAAGTGGTTGGCTATGCAGCGTTTTGATGACGACGCACAGCTTCAAGAAGATGTAACCACGTGGTTGAAGGCGCAGGCGGCCGAATTTAACGACGAAGGAATTTCCAAGCTCGTGCATCGCTACGATAAGGGCCTTAATTTAAATGGCAACTATGTAGAAAAGTAGTATTTAAGTGTGGCTTTCATCTGTATATAATAAAAAATTCTAATTATTTATTTATTTTTAATTTCAAAACGTAATGTACTTTGTGGATAGCCCTCGTATAATATATTTGTCCAATGAATATCCGTTTATCATCTGTATTTCTTCTTGGTGTAGCAATTTTAATGGCCAGTACTGTAATAGAAGAGGACTTAATTTAAGGTAACTGATTTCAGATTTTGCACTTTATTCTGGCAGATTGTAGTTATGCATTGTTGTTCAGACATCCAGGGACTTGAATAATGGGAAAGATAAACAGCCATGCATAGTTTACAATTTTATTTGGGGGTAGGAATAACTGTTGATTATTTAATGCCATTTTTACGAGTTTCATTTTTGAAAAGACCTCGTTTGATTTTAAAGACTTCTTACGTTTGTCTCCTCAAGAACAGTAAATTTTTTGGGTATTAATGTTGTGAAGCAAAGAAAGAGATAATTTTTCAATACAGAACTTTTTTATGCGAAAATCTTCTATGTTACAATTTATCACGAGTCATAGTCCGCATCCAAATTCCATGCCAAAATATGAGTTATCATTTTTACTTATTCGAATTTGTTAGGAACGAAGTATGTTGGCCTTTTTTAAAAGAGAGCGCATTGCACCAGACGCATCTCAGTTGTAGCTCACTACATGTGACGCGCTTTCAAGACTAGAGCAGTGTCACAGTGTTCCCATTGAGCAATTGCTAATCCAAAATTAAATTTAACAAAAGGGAAACATTGAGTTTTTCAGGGCCGCTTTATCAGTTTAAAATTTTAATGATTCACAGTGTTGAATTCAAATAGTATTCTTGCCAGCGAACCAGATGGGCACATTCAAGATACTTTTTCGCAGTCAGATTTTGGGACACATTCTCGCAGTCGAGTGCAGTAATTATTCTAATCTTATCCTCATGAGCCTTAAGTGAGCGTTACGTAGGGGGTTGTAGTGTATTCCTAGAGTAATAATTCAAATACAGTTCTTGAATATTTGCTAATAGACTTTCTCTAGATATTTACGTCTATCTTCAAGGGTATTCCAGTTCAGTACCTTTCGTATCTCTTTGAGACTCTCGAAGGTATTAAACAAATCGGTGACAATTCGTGCTCCTCTTCTCTGTATGCGTTCAATATCCCCTGTTAATCCTGTTTGGTACGGGTGCCACATGCTTGCGCAATATTCTACAACCGGTCGCACGAGCGATTTGTAAGCACTCGCCTTTGCAGACTGATTGCACTTCCCCAGTATTCTACCAATAAACCAAAGTCTACCACCTGCTTTACCCACAACTGAACCTATGTAATCATTCCATTTCACATCCCTACAAAGTGTTACACCCATGTATTTGTATGAGTTGGCCGATTCCAACAATGACTCATTGATACTACAGTCATAGGACACTATGTTTTTCGTTTTGTGGAGTGCAAAATTTTACATTTCTGAATATTTAGAGAATCTTGCGAATCTCTGTACCACGTTGAAATCTTATCAATAAAGACTGATTTTACGATTGATATTGTCTGCAAGGTCATTAATATACGATATGAACAGTAAGGGTCCCAACATACTTCTCTGGGGTACACCTGAAGTTACTTCTACATCTGATGATGACTCTCCAACCAAGATTACATTCTGTGTCCTCCCTACAAGTCACAAATTGCACTTCATACCCTGTATGGTCGTACATTTGACAATAAACGTAGGTGAGGTAAAGAGTCAAATGCTTTTCGGAAATCAAGAAATACTGCATCTACGTGGTTGCCTTGATCCAATACTTTCAGGAGAAAAGAGCGAGTTGGGTTTCGCAAGATCAATGTTTTCGAAATCCATGCTGGCTGGCATTGAGAAGGTTATTCTGTTCAAACTACCTCATTATATTTGAGCTTAGAATATGTTCTAAGATTCTAAAACAAATCGATATCAAGGATATTGGACGGTAGTTTTATTGATCACTTCTACCACCCTTCTAGTAGACGGGGGTGACCTGTGCCTTTTTTCCAAGAACTGGGCACAGTTATTTGTTCTAGGGATGTACAGTAGATTATGGAACAGGAGCTAACTCAGCCGCAAATCCACTATACAATCTGACAGCGATCCATCGGGGCCTGGAGCTTTGTTCAATTTTAACATTTTTAACTGTTTCTGAACACCACTGACATACATATTTCTTCATCTTTTCAATGGTATGAGGATTTAATTGGAGCAATTCTCCTGGTTTTCCCTTGTAAAGGAACATTTGAAAACGGAATTAAGCATTTCAGATTTTGTTTTGCTAACCTCAATTTCAGTTCCTGTCTCAGTCGCTAGGGACTGGACACTAACTGTGGTGCCATTAACAGCCTTTAAGTACGATTAGAATTTCTTTGGGTTGACAATATTCTGCTACGGTAGTCATTAAAGGCTTCACGCATTGCTCTCTTGACAGCCAAACGCGTTTCATTCAACATCTCTCAATCTTTAGCCCTACGCTTTGTTTTACACATATTATGCACTAAACTCTGTTTCTTTAAAAATTTCTTTACAGTGACTGTCTATCATGGAGGTTCCCTACCATTATGAACTGTTCTACTGCGCACATATCTATCCAGTGCATGATTAACTATTCTTTTGAGCTTGAGCTAGAGTTCCTCTACATGCTCCTGCCCTGTGATGAAAGTTTCATGTTCCTCATTGAGATAAGACATTACTGTCTGTTTATCTAGTTAGTGAATGTATATATTTTTCTGCTTATTTTAGTTGTCCGTTGTCCGCCCCAGGTAGCTGAGGGGTCAGCGCTACGGAATGTCATATCTAACGGTCCGGGTTCGATTCCCGGCTGGGTCGGAGATTTTCTCCGTACACGGACTGAGTGTTGTATTGTTCTTATCATCTTCATTTCATCCCTATCGACACGCAAGTCGCCGAAGTGGCGTCAACTCGAAAGACTTGCACCAGGAGAACGCTCTACCCGCCGGGAGGCCCTGGCCATACGGCATTTACATTTAATTGTCTGTTGTACTTTGGTAATCATTGTTGTCACAACCGTGTCATGATCACTGATATCAGTTTCGATGTGGACATCCTCAAAAAGGTCAGATCTATTTTTTGCCATTAGATCCAATGTATTTCCATCGTGAGGGGGATTGCTAGCTACCTGTTCTAGGAAGTTTTCAGAGAAGACGTTTAGTAATGTTTCACAGGATGTCTTATCAAGCACATCAATATCAAAACTATAATTTTCCCAATTAATTGTTGGGTGTTTATAGTTTCCACCGATTGAGGAACTTATGTACAAGTGAACTGAGATTTTTTCTAAAGTTTTCGGTTGCATCAGGAAATGAGTCCGGTGGACGATAGAATGATCTAATAATAATTTTATGCCCACCCCTGGTGCTGAGTCTTCCCCAAACAACCTCATATGCAGCTTCAATTCCTACTTCGGTGGATTTGAGTTTCTTGTCTACTGCGACAAATACGTTTGCCTATCCTTTCGCTATACACTTAAATTTTTCCCAAAAATCTCACTGCTGTCAATTTCATATTTCAACCAGCTTTCTGTACCTAGTATTATGTGAGCTTCACTGCTTTTCATGAGCGCTTCAAACTCTGGCAATTTGTTGCGAATGCTTCGGCAGTTTACCATTAGGATTTTAATACTCACGCCGTGGAAGTCATTTATTTCGGTGTTACAGTGATACTTCTCGGTTTCGTTCTGCTGTCTCTATCTGGATTGGATGGAGAGTCGCCTAATCTTTTTTTAAAAAAAAAAGAAAAAAAAGACCTTGTGTGCACCTCACCCATCTGAGTAGCAGCCTCTGACGTGTAGTGCACACCCTTTTAGGGAAACCCTACAGTTCTCAACCCTATGGGTCAAGTCAAGGAAGTCGCAACCTAGCTTGTCACAGAACCCCCGAAGTTTCTGGTTCAGTCGTTCCACACGACTCAGAACTAAAGGGCCACGATCAGTTCTGGGTACAATGTTGTAAATCACTGAAATGACCCTAGTATGATTTTGGAGCACAGAAGACCAAAAGACAGCTGCAATCCGCAGCTGGTTACACCCTATTACCTCAATGGCCGTCGGAATATCCCCTTCACGGTGCTGAATGAGGTCCACAGGCATACACAATGAGTGCCCTGGTGTCCTTTCCTGCCATTTCTGTATGGGGTAGCATCATTCATCGAATGTTTCTACTGCCGGCGATTAATAGACCCCTACCCTTTTGTGTTTGCCTCCTCCTGACACCGGAGAAAACAGTTTTCCTCAAAACAGGTGAAGTGAGTCCCACTGGCGCAGTTTGTGAAAAATAGCACCTCAGACTTGTTGGTTTAGGGGATGGGTACAGCGCCCAGGAACCTCCCTGGTCCCTTTCCATTCTGTGCAGGACGCATGCATCTAACACTGACATGCCAGTCGCATTCGACGAGTAGTGACAGATACTATACACTCCGTACACTCCGCAGATTAGACAGGATATGAAGAGAATATAGTACCTGAATTATCTCTGGTATAGGTACCACAGGTACACGACTCTTGGGAGCTCTTCCAACTCACTGATTCGCGGCAGCTGCCAGTCGTTTGAGAACAGCAAGGGCGATTTCCAGCTGCTTATGAACGTCAACCAACTCATCCCGTGTTTGAGAACAGCATTCACAGTGGGGCTGCATTTTGGCTGGTGCAGTTTATTACAAGGCAGTGAACAAATAGCTTTAAAATAATACCGCTGATTATCTTTTAATCTGTTGAGCTAAAAATTTTCTAATTCACTACAAGAACTGAGGCAGTTACACAAAAACGAGATTTCTAT
Source organism: Schistocerca gregaria (assembly GCF_023897955.1). NCBI lineage: Eukaryota > Metazoa > Arthropoda > Insecta > Orthoptera > Acrididae > Schistocerca > Schistocerca gregaria. The sequence continues at coordinate 161,668,112 of NC_064923.1, read as the reverse complement.
ATCGGCAACACAAAACACTGTGATAACAATTACTAGTTTCCTTAAACGTTTTGATGCTAATTATAGGTGTTAGCAAACTCGAAAACATAGTTAATTTATGATGACTGCATATAATGTATACGGCGAATCCTCTTCAAGGGAAAAGTAGATGTAACACTATATGTTAATTAGAAAATCTGCTACAGTAAATAAATCACAAACGCCGATTTGCTACAAATTGTTCGTAGATTAAGCAAAGGACAGTGAAATTGTTGAGTGCTGTACTTTTTCGCTGAACTGTAAACAACGAACGCTGATTTGCTACGAAATAAATTATGTATCCAAAGCACTCGTACCGGTAACTTACGAAATCACAGTGAGCCGTGGGAGCTCTAATCTTGGCGGCATGGCACTCCACTGGCGCCACAAGCTACTTAGGTTGCCGATATCGATTCGATCGTGTGTCGCGAGCTAAGGTCTTTGGTCGAGGTGTGTGTGTTGCTGGTTGGGCGGATCTGAGTTGGCTGGAGGACACGTGGGTGGCAAGTTGTGGCTTTTACGGGACTTCGGCTGTCGGGCGCGGATCTTGAGGAACGGTGTAAGGTTAAGCCGGTCGGTGGCAAGATTGGCCGCCTCGCTTAAGGATTGGTAGCGGCAGGCGACGCGAAGACGTACGGACGTCGCGAGCAACCTGGTCTGCAAGTTCCCGGCTTACTCTGCAAACTTGGGGTGTACGGCACCTCGGCGATTACCAGTGTGGGTTCGAGGCAATAACGTCCTGGTTGTAATGGTGCAAGTCAGGGCACCTTCTCACCTAAGTGGAGTTACGTGTTGTTTTCTTATTTTGAGTACTGATATTTTAAAGCCATGCCTGTGTTATATAGAATTGTAACTGTTATATTAACGCGTCTACCAGTGTTTTAATGCATGACCATCGGTCAGTGTTAGTAATGGTGATTTATGTCCTAGGCCACATCTCGTGCAAGTGTAAGAGTATAGATTTCGTGAAGGAAATAAATTTTGGCTGGATCCGTGTGGGAGGTAAGTTGGTAAATGTGGATGTTTGTGTTACTGTATCAGAAGGCGATAATATGATCACTCGTGAATACCAGTAACTTTTATGGAGTGTTAAGTTGAATCGTACAGGTGCCCGCTTTGTCATTGGGTGATTCATATGATTCATACCGTTTTTTAAAGTTCTGCCCATTCTTGTGTGAAGATTTATTTGTGCAGATTGCTGCTCCCTTTTCATGTGTGTTGTCAGGGCAACTTTGGCGGCAAACAACGCCTTCCTGCTCCGTAGGCCCTGATCAGAGGCGTGTTTCGTTGTTGGCGCCGCGGCATTCCCGTAGTCGCACGGCGTCTTGATTGACCGGCTTTCCAGTCGCGTGGTAGCGACTCAATTTAAGTAAAGTTGGTCGTTTGATGCGTGACACGGCGGAGTGTCGTCGTTTAAGCGTAGTTTTAAGTGTCGAACCAACTGTTAGATGGTGTTTGGTGAATTGAAAGAACTCCGGCTTACTCTGCAAACTTAAGGGGTACGGCACCTCCATGACTGCTTATGTGAGTTGGAGGCAGAAACGCCCTGGCTGGAATCCTGCAAGTTGCGGCTCCTTCTCACTTAGTTTCTTCCTAATTATACCTCTGTAACTGTCCTCCTAAAACTGGCACTCTTATACTTCTCGGTGTGTTAAGTTTAAGACCCGTGACTTATCAATATAAACTGCCGAAGCTTACCTTGACCCACAGTCATTAGCTGCTACACTTGTCTGCTCGTTCCATGTTCCCTTTGATAGCCGTCTGCTGTAGCGGTCAGCTTACTTCGAATTTTTGGCAATTATATATTTATTAAGGGTTGTGAAAAAGTTTCTGCAGTTGTGTGTCAGTTGAAGTACATTTCAGTTGCATGTACTTCAGTAATCGTGAATTTTGGGCGAGTGTATGTTTATCATCAATTGTTGTTAATGTTTGGTTGCAAATTACAGGTGGGAATTTATGTATAAATTTGATACCTTCTCAGTTGGCTGGTTTGACGGACTGTGTATTTTATTGCTTGAGGGATTTTCTCATTAAGGGCTACGCATTGCTAAGCGGCTTTCCAACAGCTACAATCAGTTGCTTATCTTGTGATCATTCGCGTATTTGGATGAATGTTGTTTTATTGGGTAACGGTTGCCTAAGCTTGCAATTTGGTAATACATTTAGCCGGCCGCGGTGGCCGAGCGGTTCTAGGCGCTTCAGTCCGGAACCGCGGTACTGCTACGGTCGCAGGTTCGAATCCTGCCGTGGACATGGATGTGTGTGATGTCCTTAGGTTAACTAGGCTTACGTAGTTCTAAGTTCTAGGGGACTGATGACCTCCGATGTTAAGTCCCATAGTGCTCAGAGCCATTTGAACCATTTTTTGTTAATACATTTAACAGCTGTTACTGTAATTCATTTGATTGATAAAACTGTTTGTTGAACCAGCCTGCAGCCACACCTAATTGAAGTGACTCTTCTTTTTTTTTGGGGATCTCTGTACTTCCGATTCTCATGTCCTGCTCTTAATGGTATAATGGTTAAAGTTCTGTTTTTTTAATAATACCAGCCTGTTCAAGATTTGGTCAAAGTTCTGATTCTTTTAATAAGTTAATAAATTGTGATGTTAATGTTGCCATTAAGTAATAAAGTCTATTACACGAAACAACAAACTACAAATATATAGAGCCACCTTCCATGTTTTTCCCTTAAGGCTATCCTAAACCTAGTTCTGAGGTGTCATATAGTTTTGTAAGCGTCCGAAAATTCTCAAGCAAACCTATTTATCACGCAATTGTACAATGAAATAAGAGAACGATTGCTTCCAACGAAGGTAGGCCTGAAACTTTCTAACAGATTAAAATTGTCTGCCGGACCGAGACTCGAACTCGGGACCTTTGTCTTTCGCGCGCAAGTGCTCTACCATTTTTTTTTTTTTTTTTTTTTTTTGCCGGCGTCATTTGACATCCGGCCAAACTCGTTTTGTTGATCCTTCCACTCAGTTTTTTTTTGTGTGTGTAATTACAGAGGCCAACCAGCCCTCCGACCGAACACGCTGAACTACCGTGCCGGCGTACCATCTGAGCTACCCAAGCCGACTCACGACCCGCCCTCTCCGCTGCAGAGTGAAAATCTCATTCTGGAAACATTCCCCAGGCTATGGCTAAGCCATGACTCCACAATATCCTTTCTTACAGGAGTACTAGTTCTGCAATGTTCGCAGAAGAGCTTCTGTGAAGTTTGGAAAGTATGACACGAGGTACTGGCAGAACTGTGAGGGAGGGTCGAGAGTCGTGCTTGGGTAGCTCAGATGTTACAGCACTTGCCCGCGAAAGGCACAGATCCCGAGTCTCGGTCGGGCACACAGTTTTAATCTGCCAGTAAGTTTTATATCAGCGCACACTCTGCTATAGAGTGAAAATCTCACTCTGGAAGAGAGGCCTACTACTCTGAAAATTTTTTAAAAGAGCACAGTTCAGTTTAGGCCTACAGTTGATAACAGTACCAGTTTATCGCGGCACTTGCGAATGTTCAGAATATATCACAATAAAGATGAGTATTGATACAATCAATGAAAGATAACACAGAAGCGACGCAACAGTAAGATATGCGAGTCTAGAACTTTCAGCGGCACACGATCTTGTACACACAGACTCACAAAAGGGAAAATTCCTAAGTCGGCTACTATAAATAAATATAGGTGCGTATTGCAGGTATTTTGCACTTTTCTGATGCTTTGCACACTAGTACACTGCAGAAGAAGAACACTGCAGCCTCACCATATATCGATCAAAGTCGCTAAAATTTGCAGCATCAACAAAGCACGTCTTCTGCCAGTTCCAGCTAACGGTTCAACAATGTTAAGTAGGCTGCTTCTGTGTTGGCAGCACTGTGTAGCGCTTTGCATTCAATCTCTGACTGCGCTTTCTTTGTAAGAGACTCTGTGGCCGGTTGGACTCGTTGTTGGAAGTTTATCGCCTGTACTGTTTGGCAGTTGTAAGTTAGTCGCCAGCAGTGATGGAAGGACTGTTGGGAAGTTGGAGGTGAACAGCTAGCAGTGATGGATGTTAAATGTGAGAAGTTAGCATTAATGGAGGACAGAGGTCTGAAGTGTTAGTGTAGGCTAACGATCTGGAAGTATGCGACTTGGAGATTGAAAATTATCAATGTTTATATATCTCTGTAGTGGATGTCAATGACGATTTATATTCGTGTTTGAACTGGATGTCACATTTTTAAGGTAAAAAATACATTATTTGGTTTACAACAAAATCTTTCCTTTGCTAACCATATACTTATTAGTATTTAGTGGCCTTAGTAGTTAGAATCTTTTATTTGGCTGGCAGTATTGACGCTCACTGTACTGCAGTAGTTCGCATAATGAAGATTTTTGTGAGGTAAGTGATTGTGAAATGTGTAGGTTAATGTTAAGATTTCCTTTTAGTCAGGGCCATTCTTTTGAATTAATTATTTGAAGTAAGATAGTAATTTTTTCCATTACGCTAGAATGTTGTGGGTCAGTGTTGACATGATAAGAAAAAATAAAGAGAAAGTAGGCTCAGTACATTCAGTTTTAGTCAGTTGGTTCAGAATCAAATAACGTAGAAATTTCATCTTCTCAGTCTTTCATCAATTTAAGTATAGACACACTCATTTAAATAAAGAAGTTTCAAATGTTGAAAGATTATGTGATCTACCAGATACCCTGCAGTGGCACCACGCAGAAGCCGACCGCGGTGGTCCCGCGGTTCTAGGCGCGCAGTCCGTAACCGTGCGACTGCTACGGTCGCAGGTTCGAATCCTGCCTCGGGCATGGATGTGTGTGATGTCCTTAGGTTAGTTAGGTTTAAGTAGTTCTAAGTTCTAGGGGACTAATGACCACAGCAGTTGAGTACCATAGTGCTCAGAGCCATTTGAACCACGCAGAACGTTTAATGAATAACAAAAGTATTATTATTATTATTATTATTATTATTACTAAGATAACTTTCGAAGAAAACCAAAAGCTGTAGAGAATTGTCTCTGCCATGGACTACCAGGTGGTTGTAATTAAGGTGAGGCCATTCAGAAAGTTCCAATGTGCGCTGTATTTATCGTATGGCAGCTGGACTTTAATTATACCCGTCCGGTACATCCACAATACACTGCGGCTCAAACGCCGTCGGTGCACGCGACGCGTCACATCGTTTGAGAACAAGCGAAATGGTGACTGGTCAGGGCACACTACACTCCTCCAACTACCATATATTTTCTGTGTTGTTCTGCCCTATGAAGACAAACAGCTCAGTTCGCCTCTTTGAGCAACGGCCTTTTACGAGGTTGTTGTTGTTGTTGTGGTCTTCAGTCCTGAGACTGGTTTGATGCAGCTCTCCATGCTACTCTATCCTGTGCAAGGTTCTTCATCTCCCAAAACGTACTGCAGCCTACATCCTTCTGAATCTGTTTAGTGTATTCATCTCTTGGTCTCCCTTTACGACTTTTACCCTCCACGCTGCCCTCCAATACTAAATTGGTGATCCCTTGATGCCTCAGAACATGTCCTACCAACCGATCCCTTCTTCTTGTCAAGTTGTGCCACACACTCCTCTTCTGCCCAATGCTATTCAATACTTCCTCATTAGTTACGTGATCTACCCATTTAATCTTCAGCATTCTTCTGTAACACCACATTTCAAAGGCTTCTATTCTCTTCTTGTCCAAACTATTTATCGTCCATGTTTCACTTCCATACATGGCTACCCTCCATACAAATGATACTCATAATGTCCATTTTGAAAGACCCCCGATTAAATTTCCTTTATTGGGTTTTGAGCGATTTACCGAAGCCACCAAACAGTTAATTATTATGCTTATATGACCGTGTGCTTAATGGAAGAAAGGCTATCAGTTTTTCTGCTGTGGTTTCGGGGATATTTCAACCGAGTGCGGCTGTTTTGCAACTAAATAGTGGAATGATTGAAAGTTTGTCTATTATTAAGGACTACAAAGGTTGCGATGTACAAACTGTATTGTATTTCCTACGAACATACACGTTCTGAGGCAGCTGCTACCTTCGCCTTACACATCTGATTACGGTTATATCTCTTATTGCTTGCTGATTTTAGGTACTTCGTCACACGCAATCATGATGGGTTACATTCACAACAATCCTCACAGTAATCCATGTTTATTGCTGGCCGACGCGAAACACGAAATTCGGCACTTGTCTCTTCTAGTGTCATATCACTCGCGAATTAGTATTAGTGAGGGTCAACCCCACGACGATCAGGGGGACGTGCTCACTCGTCATATTCTAGTGAATTTTACTCTACCACCATTCTTGCCCGTCTTTCTCGTACTAATCCTCACTCGACACTCTCCAGCACTACTCCGCACTCGACACTAGTCTCACTGCCTCCTGCACCACTCGACAATCGACTCCTGCCTACTATCGACCTGGGTGTCGGATACTAGTAACTATGTTCATGGGATCTCGGATCCCTTACAATTTCAAGCGTTTCCCTTTATAATGTTCCCTCGGAAACTGGTTGAGATGGATCTGCATTCATTTACAACAGAAAATCCTGTCAGGTTTTAAACACCTTATTATTGATAAGGAGTGACACCCGTCTCCGGGTCTTGTCTGTTATCATCTTTTTACAACCACTTGTCTTACACTGCGTCATATGGTTGCAAGTGGTACTCCATTCCTCGTAGGCACTTTGAACAGTCCGCATTGAGAAACGATGCGGTCTTGGCGACATCTAAACAGAGTAGCTCACTTCTTGATTTTGTCACGTCTCTATATAGATTCATCTTATTGATCTTGTTCCATATAACCGACATCCATAAACGAACTCCTTCACTGCTGTTACCTACGTCAGCGGTCGAAGGTCACGTGACCGTCTGGTGCCATTTCCAAACCATCTTCAGCTCGTCGAAGCGACCAGAGTACTCTTTTACGGCGATGACAAATAAAGGTGGCAAGCAAAAAGTTGCCTTTCGAAGACCGCACAGTCCGGAATTGGTATGCCAGTCGGGCAAAATCGCCGTGAGAATTAAGGCAATCAGCCCGCCGATGCACCAGGTTGAAGATAACCGTTTGGTGAAGCACCGTCTCCTGCTGCATGTAGAAGTCCGTAACTGTCTCCAGAACGTCCTCGTGTGTTTGGAATCGTCGACACATCAAGGCCTTTTTAGGGACAAAAGGGTAGTAATCCCTTGCGGAGAGATCAGGACTATAGAACGGGTGCTCGAGTGTCACCTACTCTCGTTGATGCAACGTCTGTGTAGCCTCCCACATCGACAGGCGTCTTCTGTTGGATCGCGATAAACACGGAGCTTGGCGCAATATTCCATAATGGTGGTTTTATACACACATGCTGCCGTATAAAAATTCTTCATTCTGCGGAGTTTGTTCCGCGGCAGCCAAGAAAATAATAGCAGCCTTTTGGTAGTAACTTCGCTTAGTTCGCGTTTCCTCATGTAGCGCACTCAGGAGGAAAAGATATGAATGCCACGGTAATCCCTTGCCTACAACTCGGGATTTATGTAAGCGTGCCGGCCGATGTGACCGAGCGGTTCTAGGCGCTACAGTCTGGAACCACGCGACCGCTACGGTCGCAGGTTCGTAACCTGCCTGGGGCATGGAAGTGTGTGATGTCCGTAGGTTAGTTAGGTTTACGTAGCTCTAAATTTTAGGGGACTGATGACCTCAGAAGTTATGTCCCATAGTGCTCAGAACCATATGAACCATTTTATATACGCGTAACGGAGTCGCGCTACGTTGTATACGCGCTGCAGCAACACCCTCAAACGGGAACTTTTCAATCGCCTCTTACATTTTATCCATTTAACTTTTTACTTATTAAATTCATTGTAAACACCACAAACCAACAGACAATATTACAAGACGTCGAATACTTGAGCTGACTCCTTTCATGTCCCGCGTTCGATTCCCTGCTGGGTCAAGGATTTTCTCTGCCTCTTGATGACTGGGTGTTGTGTGATGTCCTTAGGTTAGTTAGGTTTAAGTAGTTGTAAGTTGTAGGGGACTGATGACCATAGATGTTAAGTGCCATAGTGCTCAGAGCCATTTGAACCAAGCCATTTTCCTTTCATGAGCGCGCAAGTGCATCGAGCGCTTATCTCCTGTTTTCGTATTAAAGTACAGTAGTTCTCCCAGGAAGCGTTAGCGTGGCTGGTTCCCACAGAATCTCAGAGTAGTCTCATGTAGTGTCACCGTATAGTATACGTATCTATGGAGTGAAAATAGCTTACTGCCCATATTCTCAACATCAGAGCAGGGAAGTCGCGTGAGTTAGGGACGACACTGCTTGTCCACAATTTGCGGTAAGAGCGAAACTTATATTCGCCGCGTTTTATATACGTTTCTTCACGATTAAGTTTCAGTAACACCTCACCTGTGGTGCAGTATTGTCGTTGTGAAATGAGTAACTTCCTATGTTGAAAAGTATCGAGACAAGGTATTATAAAGTCTTCTGAATACAATTTTCGCGATTTTATGAGCACATGTTTACGAGAAAAGTGCTAGAGAAATTTGCAAGCGTGTCTGAGTAAACTGACCGTCAGTGTATATGTATCCGAGCTATGTTAATCTGCAGGTAAAATGTGAGTATGGCATCTGATTAATTTCCTCCAATTTATGCAGGTTCTCAAACTCTTGTGTATCTAAGAATTTCTACATGAGACAGTTTTCAATGCAGTGTCATTTAACGTAATTAACAAGAACAGATTGGACATTATGAACCAAACGGTTGACTTTTACGTAAAATTACATAGTTATTCTTATGACAGGTTTGAGTTGCGGTCTCACATATTAGAATTTCTACGGTCGCCGGACAAGGAAACATCAGACTTCGATGTTTAGAAGATACAGGTTGCTGGTCTGAAAGGACAGATATTATAACACGAGAAAGCTGGTAAAATGCCACTTAAGCGCCATAGTGCTACATCAGTTATCTTCGCTGATTGCTGCGAAATATTAATAGCCAAACACAAATTCTTCATGACAGAAGCAAATAGTCGGTATACTATTATTTCAAATAAAACACCGATATTTTTGGTACTTACTTTATCAACTATATAACTGTACAACGTCTGCTAGATGAAATATTACAATCCTCTCCAAACTCTAACAGAAAGAGAAGAAGAAGAAGAATTATTGAAATTTTAGAAAAAAATTACCTGAGATACTATCTCTTACGCCTGCCACATGTATATAAAATTGTTCTTTCTTGCTACTCGGCATATTTATTCCATACAGAATTTTTTAAATGTTCAATTAGACACCAGTGTAATAGAAAACGTAAAAAAGTATTGTCGGCTGTCACTTCCTTTATTACTCCAAAATTCGAACATTAATCTTGTGTCTTTTATTATTTTTGCATAGCATGTGGTTTTATTTTTCTGATTTGATACATGTCTACAAAAAGCAGAAGAGTAAAAAGAGAAAATTAAAAAATAGAATGGAGAAGAGGTTGGTTCAAATTGCTTACCGTATTTACAACAACAATTTCATAATTCCATGTTCTTTTCATGAAATTTCGGCGCAGTCTACAGTGTCATTGTAACATACGTAATTAATTCGAACAGAATCAGTGCAAAATATGAATCAGTGCAAAGGAAAACATAAACTGTAAATAAAGTGGAATCTGTTCTGTGATACAGTGGCAAAAAAGCAGAGCGCCACTGCTCTTCATATGTTTAAGCGAATCTCAGTTCCTAGTGTCAAATTGTTCTTAAGGTGATCTCTCTCCAGTGGCTAAATAATAATACTCAAAATACACTAAGCCCTACACGGGCTAAAATGCGCAGTCCGAAACTCATGTGACTTTAGCTGCATTGCGAGAGTCAATCAGAGACCATCCCGCTAGAATTCGAGCTGAATCATTGCCAACAGAAAGAAAGCCACTCTTGGGACGACTTTCGTGTCGCGAAGACGTTCTGGTTCCCCCCCCCCCCCCTTTTTTTTGCCGTTAAACGATGCAGATCTGCGGTTTGAAATTCTGTAACTGGGTGAGGTTGCTGTCCATGGGTATCGCTTTGTCTACTTGCACATCGTATTACTTCTGCTTCATATTTACAGACAGTAAATTCTCGCAATGCGTATTTATTCAAACAAACAGTAACTAATACCAGTTTTCCTCTGTGAACAAACCATGTGGCCAAGTAGATGGTGATATTCATTTGCGATTACCGAACATGTAAATACTGGTAACAACTGAATTCTCCGTGCCTCAGCTGAAAACGTGAAGAACGATTTTGTTGTATTATTTCCTGGTCATGTCGTATACAGACATAACTGATAAATTTTTCGTGGTATTTGAATGAAATGGTAATTGTGTGGTATTTGAATAACATGGTAATCAGGCACATGTGGTTATCTATCTTTCACAGATTTTCTGAGTATAATGTCATTCTGGAACAATTTACGTTTGTATTTTCGATACTTTAAAAGGTTTTCTGTGTCAGAACTTTCATCCCCTGCGGCTTTATATGATTGCTCCAATGCTGGCTTTCCTTGTGATGTCTGGTCCCCTTTTTACCGTTTCGCTGCAATTAAAAATGTACGTTCTTTACTTCGGCACACGTTACCTCGCTGTCTTTCGCAGCATTTATAGCTGCAGTTTGGTGAAGCAAGCAACTCGAAGTAAATACATTGTGAGATGTATTTCGTCATTGTTCGCTGGGGGGCTGAAACTTTTTTTAGAAGTGCTGAATTACACAACCTACAGAAGGGGGTAATATTGGCTTGTACGTGTTCTGTCTACAAGGTGAAATACATTACACTGTGACGCAGTAATTAAACAACATTACTGGACAATATCATTAGTATGTTTATTTCAAATACTTTTAAATGGCTCTCTCCTTTGCGCTTGTGCGAACGGTAAGGATGTGTGTTAGAACTTTCAAGTCAGATGCGTTATCAAGCCCCAAAATTGGCTAAAAATTGTGGCGAAACTTGCTTCATAACTGTGCTTAATATTTTGTAACGTTCTCCAATCGACGGCAGGCTTTCACGTGAGGAGAATAGCGACCTCCCGTGCGAACCATCGTACCACGACTGGAGACTGGAGCCACTCTACTGGAGTGATGACCGCGGTCCTTACTTACCGCAAGTGGGCACAGGGCCAGAGCTCTCGGGGGAAGTGGCCCTTCACTCCGTCACCTCGGATTGCTTGTCCTCATCCTGTAGTACTAAGAAGCCGCAAGGGGCAATGCTTCCAAAAGAAACTTCTCCCCTGCAGACTCAAGTACGTATGATCCAACCCTACGACGTTAGTTACTGTTATGCGGCTAATTTTTTTTTAAATTAACGTAACTAATCTCGAAATTATAAGACAAAGAAAAACCTCAAAATAATGGGAACTCTCACAAAATAAAAATAAATTAATGAAACAGTGGCAGCATAGCAAATTAGGCTAAGGTGTTTATGTAATAGTGCATTTATTTAAATATGTTTATATTTTTTAAACAGTATATTACTGAAAATGGTCTTTTGCACAGGAAAAACCGTTATTTCTAAGAAAACTAAATGATTCAGACGAAAACCGAGAAAATTCCGGGAAATTTGAGAAAATCCCAGTTTGGTTTGATATCTTTTATATGTGTTTTGATTAAGATGAATGTGTGTTAATGTGTGTGGAAAATTTTGTATCAGAATGTTCGCATTGACGCACGAAAGACCAGCCTGGTCTAGGAGCCGATCTTGAGAGCTGTAGAAGAGAAGTCGTATGTGTCTATTAACAGCGAGTAAGTTGCGACCTAAAGTGTTCGGAATTTTGCTAAACCCGAGATCTGGGACTTGTGAAATGCAAACTTAGAAGAATTGCGGGAAAGATTCCTGTGGACTTGCAGAATACTGCGTGTTAGCGAGTATTTCGAACTTCTCGAAACTTGGACGGAGTGGAACATAGATCACTTCAGTGAGTTAGTGAACGTGATTAGATGTAATAATTCTCGCAAGTTGGACGGTTCCAGTTTTGTATATTTCCATGAGTAAGCAAATGTTCGGACTTTACATGTTGGACAGAGATTTTTCAAACTGCACGAAGACTGGCAGCAAGACTGAATCAGCCATTCGGTGACACTGTATGCTACCCCACGACCGAACAAACAGAACGATTCTACAGACCTAAAACCTATCAACAGATAAACTCGAACTCTGTAATCTTTTACGTAAATCATGTGAACAAAGAAATGAAGACCTTAATCTTGACAAAGTCTACAAGGACCTGGTAAGGGTTCATGGACGCGTGTACCTCGATTACACCCAGAGTGGGCCGAAGTTCTTTGTTTTTACTAAATTTTCATAATGAAAGTCTTGCAGATGAACTGTATGAGTAGCTCGACGGTGGTTGTAGACCAGACCTTCCGAGGCAGTAAATGCAAATCGCAGGCACTAACAAGACCAAGGCTGCAACCATTGTAAAAAACAATAACATTACAGTAACACAAATAACGCAAATATGAACACAACATACGGTTACAGTCGAAATAACTTTAGGCTGGAAAACTCATTTGCCATAGAGCATTTTGCTGAAGTAATAAAAGATATTGCTCGATTTACAAATGGCAGACGACTACTTATCTTAACAGAAGTAAATGCTACGTCAACCCTCTGGCACTCTGACAGAACAGACGCCAGAGGACAAATAATAGTCGACGTTCTAGACGAATGTAATCTTTTCGTTTTAAGCAAACCAGGCCAGCCGCCAACTTACCATAGGCATAGAGTAGGCAGCAACATAGACATTTCTCTGTCAAACAGCACGTCATTAATACAGGTGCTCTATAAGAGAGTACTCAGTGATGCTAACGAAATAATTATATATACTAAAAAATAAACAGATACAGACACAATACAACACCGAAAGTTGCTGCTACGCAGAGCGAACTGACAAAAACTAAGACAAGTGATTGAAGAGTTTCCTCTATGTGGTACCCAAGGAAGCATAGGTTACAGAGCTCACGTTCTTACAGACGTCTTACACAGAGCACAAGTTACAGCAGTACCTGCAGCACGCGACGCACCCATACAAAGGACACCATGGTCAGCACTATTAACAAGACTAAGAAAGGCACTTGTGATACACGACGCTATTACCAAAAATGAAAGACAGCATAGGAAAGAGAAATTAGACTTCAACATTATCGTGACGCTAAAACACGATACAAAGACGAACTAGATAAGATCAGGAAAGACCACTGTGACATATGTCTTAGGATGAACTTGCAGAGGCCTGCGGCTGTGGCCGAGAGGATCTAGGCGCTTCAGTACGGAAGCGCGCTGCTGCGGTCGCAAGCTCGAATCCGCCTGGGGCATGGATCTGTGTGATGTCCTTAGGTTAGTTAGGTTAAAGTAGTTCTAAGTCTAGGGGACGGATGACCTCAGATGTTAAGTCCCATAGTGCTTAGAGACATTTCGAATTTACAGAACATCTAGGGGGGGGGGGGCAGTTTAAACCGTAGACTGGACGTGTAAAGACTCCTACAGTATCATCAACACTGAAGCAACCAGATGGTATAGCCATAAGAGGCTGGAGATGCATAGCATAGTACCTCCTCAACAAACTACTTCCTGACAATGACCACACTCAGGACAGCCGGCCGAAGTGGCCGTGCTGTTCTAGGCGCTGCAGTCTGGAACCGCGAGACCGCTCGCTACGGTTGCAGGTTCGAATCCTGCCTCGGGCATGGATGTGTGTGATGTCCTTAGGTTAGTTAGGTTTAACTATTTCTAAGTTCTAGGGGACTAATGACCTCAGAAGTTGAGTCCCATAGTGCTCAGAGCCACTTGAACCACACTCAGGACAATCAACTTGACACCACACTTCGCAGACTACTTTATGAAAAATACGGAAATGAATGTACCACCATCCCCTTTGTTCAGGAGGAAGTTGCACTGGCAATACAAAAAATAGAGAACAAAAAGACTCCGTGTCTTGATGGCATCCACCCTGAAGTCATCAAACAAGCCGCTCCACTTTTCGTACCATACCTGACAGACTTAATGAATGATGCTCAAGCAGAAGATTGAAATCTGAATATGGAAGACGGCAAATGCCGCTATAATCAAGAAAGTGGAGGACAAAGACCCGACTGACCCTAAGACATACAGACCAATTTGCATCATTAACACTCTGGCAAAGGTACAGCAGAGATTGCTGTACGGCAGCCTTCAGTCGCACCGGCAGCTCTTCGACCTTAGCCCACATCAGTTTGGTTTTCGACCTCATAGATCCACCGACGACGCAGTAAACAGGGCCATAGAAATGACACAGACAATACATGACAAATACGTAGTAGCAATCCTAATTGACATAGTTGGTGCTTTCGACAATCTTTGGTGGCCGGCTCTGTTTGCAAGACTTAGAGAGATGAATGTTCCACTGTCTCTATAAAATAGGCTTCAGATTACTGTAAAAACAGGGTAGCGGAATGGAAGACTGGTCACCAGAAGGTTATAAAGAGGGTAACAAAGGGTTGTTTACAAGGATCCATATGAGAACGATTTTCTGAGACATAGCCACAGAACCACTACTGAATGCACTAGAACAGGCGTTCCCAACAAAATTTTCTCCAGGACTCCCTCATCGAGCATGGAAAATTGTACTGAAATGCAGGAGGATCTGCAGCGAATTGACGCATGGTGCAGGGAATGGAAATTGAATCTCCATGTAGACAAGTGTAATGTGCTGCGAATACATAGAAAGAAAGATCCCTCATAATTTAGCTACAATATAGCAGGTCAGCAATTGGAAGCAGTTAATGCCATAAATTATCTGGGAGTACGCATTAGGAGTGATTGAAAATGGAATGGTCATATGAAGTTGATCGTCGGTAAAGCACATGCCAGACTGAGATTCGTTGGAAGAATGCAATCCGAAAACAAAGGAAGTAGATTACAGTACGCTTGTTCGCCCGCTGCTAGAATACTGCTCAAAAGTGTGGGATCCGTACCAGATAGGGTTGATATAAGAGATAGAGAAGATCCAACGGAGAGCAGCGCGCTTCGTTACAGGATCATTTAGTAATCGCGAAAGCGTTACGGAGATGATAGATAAACTCCAGTGGAAGACTCTGCAGGAGAGACGCTCAGTAGCTCCGTACGGGCTTTTGTTAAAGTTTCGAGAACATACCTTCACCGAAGAGTCAAGCAGTATACTGCTTCCTCCTACGTATATCTCACGAAGAGACCATGAGGATAAAATCAGAGGAATTAGAGCCCACACAGAGGCATACCCCCAATCCTTATTTCCACGGACAATAGGAGACTGGAATAGAAGGGAGAACAGATAGAGGTACTCAAGGTACCCTCCGCCACAGACCATCAGGTGGCTTGCGGAGTATGGATGTAGATGTAGTTATGAAGTTAACAACACATCTATAAAAAGTAAAGCTGTGACAAGATACCTTGGCATTTATATTGACTAACATTTACACTTTAACGAACACGCCAGACTGACAATTAACAAAGCGACGAAACTGACGCATAAACTTGCAAGAATGAACACTACCCCTACTGACAATGACATATCACACGGCGCTTTTTGAGTGAATAACGTGTTTTGCGGCTGGTGCTTGGACACTTCGATTATGCTTAGGTACGCATAAAACCATTGTGAGGCGCGGCCAGAAGAGTGTTCTACTCAGAATCTCGGCGGCTTTCGCCACTACCTCGACTGAGGCCCTGTACGTGGTACTGGGAATTTTCCCTACCGATATTACGGTTCGCCAGAGAACAGCTGCATACTGGCTGAAGAGGCGAAGACGGAAAAAAATAATAGGAATAACTGCACAAGAAACAACCAACAAACGGAAATTAAACAAGTGGAGAATTGATACATGGCAGACAGAATGGGACAAAACTGATAAGGGAATACGATTCTACTCTTTCTGCCCCATTATACGACAGCGGATGAAGTACATAAACCCAACACGCGGGATGGTGCACTTTCTCACGGCCCAAGGCCCGTATCCTGTGCATTTCCACAGGTCTGGCCTAAAACAGATTCACTTGTGCCTGTGATGAGAATAGCACACCTGAACACATAGTGCTCATCTGCGATACTCTAGGACACATAAATATGTGTTTAGGAAGCCAGGACACAGGACAGTTAATACGCAGACAAGATGGCTGGAACTCTATAAACAACATCGCTGACGAAGTACAGTGAGTACTATTTGTGGCATACAAACAGGAGGGACAATACGCTCCACATAGGACAGATCAGCAGTACACAGTAAATGGCACAGGCACAAGCATATATGTGGAATCGGATGCCATATCACACAAAGGAAATGAAGACGAGGCAAACATAGCAAAAGTAAGAGAAGGTTCTACAACATTAGATCAAATCAGTCAGAAGAAAAACCTCTCTGTGTAGCTGTTTGTTATACAATTTCGTAGCATGTAACACTATCTGAAGATGTGATATTTCTTCTTCTTTCTCTGTATCAGGTGTGACTGGCTGGATGTTTTACCAAGCTCTCGCTCCTGGCTACGACATTTTAAATCAACTCGCTATCTCCACTGTTACCTTAGGTTCGGAAACACATTGTAACCTAATTAATCATTACATTAAATTAAGTATTACCACTGTTAAGACAACATGTGTAAAAGACGTAAGCACAAACGTAGAAGGTATAAAGGGAAGAATGTCACATCATATCTACTTCAAATTTCCATCTCTTGTTTCTTTCATTAAATTCACTTTTAATTTTAAATTTAAAATATCTCCACTGCCTATTTCCTATCTTATTTACTATCTTTATCTAACTTAGCAACAAGTTTATGTATATGCATTTGTATTTATTATATATATATATATTTATTTATTTGGTTTTTTTAATTTACCTTTTTCCAAAATTTTTAAGAAAAAATGTACTAGTAATTAAATGAATTTTTATGTTATAGTAAACACGTAAAATCACACAATGTACGACCTGCTATATAATAACATGCGGTAGGTCTTTATTTGAGAAATAAATAAATAAATAAGTTTCCTTGAAGAATTTTTTAGTAAATATTTATAGTCTACTTCTAATATAAAGAGGTACAAAATTATCAAACAGAAATCCTAGTCTGATATACGTACTGAAATGCAACATTCATTTACAGATTTGTTCACCTAAAATAATGCTTTTTATAGCTTTTCATCAATACATAAACATTTCGGGCAAATGCTCGCAGGAGAGCTTTTGTGAAGTTTGGAAGGTAGGAGATGATGTACTGGCAGAAGTAAAGATTGAGGACGGGGCGTGCGTCATGCTTGGGCAACTCAGATGGTAGAGCACTTGCCCGCGAAAGGCAAAGCTACCTAGTTCGAGTCTCGGTCCGGCACACAGTTTTAATCTGCCAGGAAGTTTCATATCAGCGCATACTCCGCTGCAGAGTGAAAATTTCATTCCAGTATATAAACACTTAAAACAATTGCTTTTAAATTGCAGCATCACCTCATTGATAATCTGACATCAATTAACGTTGCAAAATCTATTATTTTAACGTTTACAACACGGCTAAATCATGGGTAAGATTGATTGGGAGGTAGTGTTTTCCATACTACTGTTACTCATCCTCTTCATGCTACTATTCTCCTAGCACACTAAACTACTCATCTTGAGATATTTGCGGATACAGTTGCAGATGTCTCCTTATCACTACATCAATCTCTGTTTCCATGAAATTATTAAATAACTCACAAGAACAAACGGGATGAGGTCCATTATGTACCTGCATGAAAGATATACACCACCTCTTTAGATATAAGGAACTGTCAAAACTCGATTCCTTTCTCCTCGGCATACATTGCGGTTTCGTTGTCTGTCTACAAGACGATATAAGAACACAGGCAAAAAATCATCGATAACGTAAAAATTCTATTGTAAATCATTTCGCCATATTTTCTTAGAACGTATTATCCAGAATTTCAAGCAACATACTTTATCACTCAGTTACCTTGAAGTGATCCTTACTTAGCAATTTTTCTGTCCTGGAGTATACCTTTATTTGTTTGTGGATTCCTCATCCTTATACTGGTGTAACGACAGTCCAGCTTTGTAGTGAATGAAATGTCATCTTCAGCTATTGTTTCTGCCTTATTTACTGCGTGCTGGCAGTTAATGCATCACGGCGACATTTTTCCTGCCAACAATTATGGTTCAATGCAAATCCGATCAATACCATTTCGCCATCGGTCTCATTTACCCTCTATATTCAACTGCGTGATTGCCCAATATCCTTAATTCGCTTTGGTACCGACTCAGTGCTCCCTTGGATCCTGCTCCATTAAACTTTCTCTTTCTTAACATAGTATGTATGATATCAAAAATAACTTCACTAATTCTCAAATATCATCACATAATAAAAGTGACCTTAAGTGAGGTGTCTACACTACACTGAAGAGACAAAGGAAGTGATACACCTGTCTGATATCGTGTAGGGTTCCCAGGAGCATACAGAAGCGCCGCAAAACGATGTGGCATTGACTCGACTAATACATGAAGTAGTGCTGCAGGGAACTGACACCACTAATCCTGCAGGGTTGTCCACAAATCTGTAGGGATACGAGGGATGGAGATCTGTTCTGAACAGCACGTTGCAAGGCATCCCAGACATGCTCAATAACGTTCATGTCTGGGGAGTTTGGTCGGAATTGAACAAATCTGTCAGAATGCACAATGGACATGACATGAATGGATGCAGGTGGTCAGACAGAACGCTTACCTGCATGTCATCTGTCACAGTCGTATCTAGACGCGTCAGGGGTTCCATGTCATCCGAACTGCGCAAGCCCCACACCATTACAGAGCCTCTACCAGCTTGAACAGTCCCCTGCTGACATGCAGGATCCATGGATTCGTGAAGTTGTCACCAAGCTCGTACAAGTCCATCCGCTCGATACAATTTGAAACTAGAGTCGTCCGACCATGCAACATGTTTCCAGTTATCAACAGTGCAATGTCGGTGTTGACGGGCCCAGGCGACGCTTAAAGCTTTGCATCATGCAGCCATCAACGGTACATAAGTGGACCTGCGGCTGCGAAAGCCCCTATCGATGATGGTTCGGTGTATGGTTGCAAGGTTCCGGGCTCATTCAATTGCAACCAAGGCTTTAATAAATGGCAAAGGTAATGTTAATTAGAACACTGGGAGGAGTTGGGTCGAAATAACAATTGGTTTATTCAAACATCACATGACCAAAGATGGCTAAAGAAACACCACACAAACATTAATATCTGACAACCGCTTTCAATAATATGCGGTCTGTGGTTAACAAAGTGATCAGCTGTGGCTCAACACACCACACTAACCAGAACCAATGTCTTTATCTGATTTCGTAAAGGTGTACCTGTGGTATGGCCTAAAAACTACGCTACTATCAAGCATCTATACTCGACTATTTCGTAAAGAAAGCTCCACTGTAGCATGAAATTCTTTACCCCTCTGCTGGTGAATGCAGAACAGTGCGACGCGCACGTGGATGACAAGTCACGGACAGTGGCAATCCGTCATTAATGGCGAGCGCCTGGAAATAAACAAGCACGCGGTCTTGCGATCGGCTGCTTCGGAACGCAGATACTTTCCTACGAGCCTCTGAAACCCCAGTGGATTCCAGTGTGCAGGTGGACCTGTTTGCTGGTTTGCCAAATCGGTTTGACTCTGTGACATGCCTATGCATGACGGAATATGTCAAATGTTTAGACAGCCGACTCAAAACAAATAAGTACACCCACGCATAACTCATTGTGTGCGTGATGTAAGAAGCTTGGCACAGGCTCTCAGTGGCACACTAGCATAGGAAACAAGTGTCACCGTCTAGGTAAAGACCTCCCGTTCTTTACTAGCGAAGTGTCAGTAGAAGAGTGATCTTGTCTTCCTCTACAACTTTCCTCCTCAACTCGCTAACACAGCGCATTTGCATGCTTAGACGCCACCCATTTTATCCCAAGCCAATCACGAGCTGGACCTCTGCATTCGAAGCTGGGAGACCGCCCCCCTGCTCTGCATATGCAGATTCGACCAACCAACGACTCTTTTCCATGCATCTTTGCTAAAAGCATGACTTGGATGGAACCACAGCGCTCCATAAAAAGATCGTTATCTCCCATGTTACGTTCATTTCTAGCTTTCCAAAGAACGGCCATAAACTCGCTAAAAGCCTTGTGCCTTCACAAATATGTTTTGTAGCAGTCTGGATGCCTGGGCGCCACTGCCTTGTCCCCCGGAATTCGCAGAAACTCTCAGTCGTCTCATCCGCTTTCTACCTAACAAGGGCCCATACTTTGCTTTATTACCAGTCATCAGGTCTTACAATGCACTGCTCGTAGCTGCATCAACTCCTTGGCGAGTGTCAGCCTACGTGGATGTGGCCGCCAACCGATCGGTGCCCCCCCCCCCCCCCCCCCCCCCCCAATGTGTCTGGACAACGAGACTGGGGGACTTCGCTGTCGGTAGAAGTTTTCACCAGGCTCTGCAGGAAAAAGCTCCCCTCCCTTCGGCTCTCAACCACCATATGTTTTTAATGCTGTCAATTAACTTGGCACCCTCTTCCCTCAAACACTGGTACAGCCTACAGCTTTTTTTTTTTTTTCATCAGTCTGCTGACTGGTTTGATGCGGCCCGCCACGAATTCCTTTCCTGTGCTAACTTCTTCATCTCAGAGTAGCACTTGCAACCTACGTCCTCAATTATTTGCTTGACGTATTCCTATCTCTGTCTTCCTCTACAGTTTTTGCCCTCTACAGCTCCCTCTAGTGCCATGGAAGTCATTCCCTCATGTCTTAGCAGATGTCCTGTCATCCTGTCCCTTCTCCTTATCAGTGTCTTCCACATATTCCTTTCCTCTCCGATTCTGCGTAGAACCTCCTCATTCCTTACCTTATCAGTCCACCTAATTTTCAACATTCGTCTGTAGCACCACATCTCAAATGCTTCAATTCTCTTCTGTTCCGGTTTCCCCACAGTCCATGTTTCACTACCATACAATGCTGTACTCCAGACGTACATCCTCAGAAATTTCTTCCTCAAATTAAGGCCGCTATTTGATTTTAGTAGACTTCTCTTGGCCAGAAATGCCTTTTTTGCCATAGCGATTCTGCTTTTGATGTTCTCTTTGCTCCGTCCGTCATTGGTTATTTTACTGCCTAGGTAGCAGAATTCCTTAACTTCATTGACTTCGTGACCATCAATCCTGATGTTAAGTTTCTCGCTGTTCTCATTTCTACTACTTCTCATTACCTTCGTCTTTCTCCGATTTACTCTCAAACCATACTGTGTACTCATTAGACTGTTCATTCCGTTCAGCACATCATTTAATTCTTCTTCACTTTCACTCAGGACAGCAATGTCATCAGCGAATCGTATCATTGATATCCTTTCACCTTGTATTTTAATTCCACTCCTGAACCTTTCTTTTATTTCCATCATTGCTTCCTCGATGTACAGATTGAAGAGTAGAGGCGAAAGGCTACAGCCTTGTCTTACTCCCTTCTTAATACGAGCACTTCGTTATTGATCGTCCACTCTTATTATTCCCTCTTGGTTGTTGTACATATTGTGTATGATCCGTCTCTCCCTATAGCTTACCCACACTTTTTTCAGAATCTCGAACAGCTTGCACCATTTTATATTGTCGAACGCTTTTTCTAGGTCGACAAATCCTATGAACGTGTCTTGATTTTTCTTTAGCGTTGCTTCCATTATTAGCCGTAACGTCAGAATTGCCTCTCTCGTGCCTTTACTTTTCCTAAAGCCAAACTGATCGTTACCTAGCGCATTCTCAATTTTCTTTTCCATTCTTCTGTATATTATTCTTGTAAGCAGCTTCGATGCATGAGCTCTTAAGCTGATTGTGCGATAATTCTCGCACTTGTCAGCTCTTGCCGTCTTCGGAATTGTGTGGATGATACTTTTCCGAAAGTCAGATGGTATGTCGCCAGACTCATATATTCTACACACCAACGTGAATAGTCGTTTTGTTGCCACTTCCCCTAATGGTTTTAGAAATTCTGATTGAATGTTATCCATCCCTTCTGCCTTATTTGACCGTAAGTCCTCCAAAGCTCTTTTAAATTCCGATTCTAATACTGGATCCCCTATCTCTTCTAAATCGACTCCTGTTTCTTCTTCTATCACATCAGACAGATCTTCACCCTCATAGAGGCTTTCAATGTATTCTTTCCACCTATCTGCTCTCTCCTCTGCATTTAACAGTGGAATTCCCGTTGCACTCTTAATGTTACCACCGTTGCTTTTAATGCCACCAAAGGTTGTTTTGACTTTCCTGTATGCTGAGTCTGTCCTTCCGACAATCATATCTTTTTCGATGTCATCACATTTTTCCTGCAGCCATTTCGTCTTAGCTTCCCTGCACTTCCTATTTATTTCATTCCTCAGCGACTTGTATTTCTGTATTCCTGATTTTCCCGGAACATGTTTGTACTTCCTCCTTTCATCAATCAACTGAAGTATTTCTTCTGTTACCCATGGTTTCTTCGCAGCTACCTTCTTTGTACCTATGTTTTCCTTCCCAACTTTTGTGATGGCCCTTTTTAGAGACGTCCATTCCTCTTCAACTGTGTTGTCTACTGCGCTATTCCTTATTGCTGTATCTATAGCGTTACAGAACTTCAAACGTATCTCATCATTCCTTAGAACTTCCGTATCCCACTTCTTAGCGTATTGATTCTTCCTGACTAATGTCTTGAAATTCAGCCTACTCTCCATCACTACTAGCCTACCGCTATGCCTTCTCTATAGCACACAAGCAAGAGCGTTAACTACTGCCAACCATTTCATCATATGAATGAAGTCAGATCATATCACATGTATCAACCAAGTAATAAAGACCACCTTCCCTATGAACACTAAGGAGCATGAAACCATATCAAAGGTGAGAGTGCCCTGCTATCTCTGATGGTTCACCCACTGACACTTGTTTATGGCCCAGCATTGAAACCTGCAGCAATTTTCGTAAGGCTTGCAGTTCTGTCACATTGAACGATTCTCTTCAGTCATTTGTCCCATTCTTGCAGGATCTTTCTCCGGCTGCAGCAATGTCGGAAATTCGATATTTTAGCTGATTCCTGATATTTATGGTACACTCGTGAAATGGTCATGTGGGAAAATCCTCACTTCATCTCTACCTCGGAGATGCTGTGTCCCATCACTCATGCATCGACTGTAGCACCACACTCAGACTCACTTAAATCTTGATAACCTTCCACTGTAGCAGCAGTAATCGATCTAAGAACAGCGCCAGATACTTGTTGTTTGTTATAGGTGTTGCCAACTGCAGCGCCGTGTTCTACCTTTTACATATCTCTGTATTTGAATATGCATGCCTATACCAGTTTCTTTGGTGCTTCAGTGTACATGAGGTTGTTGATAAACTCTGCCAGCATACACAGCACCTGAGTTACTTGATTTGCATTCGACCATCTAAATATGACCTCACGCCTAGCTGAAACAGCACTACACCACTGCAACTAATTTGTTTCAGGATCTGGTCGTTGTTCTGCTCACTTCCGATATCAACATGTATGGCACCTATAGAATTTGCAAAGCTGACATTTCCCACCTGGGCCAGACAGTGTTCGTGAAAGTGCGACTGCTATAACATTTTCCTTCATGGCACATGTACTAAACGAAGCAGAAGTTTCCAGAGGTAAAGTGTCCAGCAGGTGAGGTATCCATAGGTTGACTTGGCAGTCATTACAAACCCAAGTGCCTAGTGGTCAGTGAAAACTTTGGTGAACTTTTCTAATCATGAAGTACCTAAACTTTGTGCAAAACCCCATATGACTATCAATGCTTCTGATTCATTTAGCGAATAATGTCTTTCTGATTTGGTTAATATGAGGCTGCTACATGCAGTAGTTTATAGAGAAATTTCTCTGCCTTCTTCGACTTCGTGAAATGAAAGGACTCTGAATAAATTGCAATGCATCTGAGGACGTACAGAATTCTTTCTTTTCCAGGTCAGATTTTTTTTAATCGTCTATCTTCTCACTAGTTTGATGAAGCCGGCCACGAATTTCTTTTCTGTGGCAACCTTTTCATCTCAGACTAGTACTTGCAAACCATATCTTCAATTATTTGCTTGATGTACTCCAATCTCTGTCTTCCTCTACAGTCTTTACACTCCACACCTACCTTTTGTACTACGAAATTTATTGCCTGATGTCTTAACAGATGTCCTATCATCCCATCCCTTCTTCTTGTCAGTGTTTCCCATGTAATCCCTTCCTTGTTGATTCTCCGGACAACCTCCTCATTCCTTAACACTTCAGCTAATTTTCAAGAGTCTTCTGTAGCACCACGTCTCAAAGGCTTTGATTCTTTTCTGTTCCAGTTTCCCACAGTCCATATCTCACTACCATAAAATACTGTGCTTCATACATACATCCTCAGAAAATTCTTCCCCAAATTAAGTCCTATGTTTATATTAGTAGACTTGTCTTGGCCAGGAATGCCCTTTTTGTCAGTGCTAGTCTGCTTTTGATGTCCTCTTTGCTCTGTCTGTAATTGGTTGTTTTGCTGCCTAGGTAGCAGAATTCCTTAACTTCATCTACTTCGTGACCATCAATCGTGATGTTAAGTTTCTCGCTGTTTGCATTTCTGCTACTTCTCATTACTTTCGGTGTTCTTCCATTTGCTCTCAATCCATCTTCTGCTCTCGTTACTTTGCTCATTCCATTCATCAGATCTTATAATTCTTCTTCATTTTCATTGACAGTACCAATGTCATCAGCGAATCATATCACTGATTCCTTTCACCTTGAATTTTAGTCTCACTCTTGAAACTTCCTTTTTTTCCGCCATTGCTTCTTGGATGTACAGATTGAATCGTCGAGGCGAAAGACTGCAATCCTGTCTTACATCCTTTTTAATCCGAGCTCCTTGATCTCGGTCTTCCACCCTTGTTGTTCCCTCTTGCTTCTAGTACATATTGTATATTATCTTTCTATTTCTATTGCTTACCTTTATTTTTCTCAGAACTTCGAACAACTTGCACCATTTTACATTGTCGAACCATTTTTTTCAGGTCAACAAATCGTATGAAATTGTCTCGAGAACTGCCCCTCTGGTGCCTTTACCTATCTTATAACGCAGCAACTTTGTCAACCATATGGCAAGGCCACAGCAACTGTCCAGACCAGTCCTCACCACGAAGGAAGAGAGAGAAATAAAATTATTTATTTAATTCTGAACACAGATTCGAAATCTATATAATATTCCGAATGAACTAATATCAAATTCCGACCACTCAAATAACTAATTAACAGTTCATCAAACTAGATCATTGAACTGAAGTAATTAAATTAGTTTTCCCAAGTCCACAGACGTTACCAAGATATTGTCTACTATCGCGTAGATGGGGTAGGAAATTTTAGTATTCCCCATTTAATTAATAAATAAAAGTCCAAGGTAGCGAAATCTAGCTTGCTGTTCTGGAAGTTATTTCAAATCGTCGTTGGAGCCACACCGTGGCGGAGGCACACAAGGCTCTCCCGCCTTTTAAGAATTTCGCCTGTTCGGGGCATCCAACGTGAGGGGCGGAAATCTACCAATCCAGAGGGTAAGAACAGGAGGAAAGGTTCTACCTCTCACCCCTGTTAGGTTGGCTACGAGGAACGTTCGCATACCGCGGAGGTACACTGCAGGTCATCGACAGAGACTTCAAATAACCTGGAGAATTGCTCTCGAGCCCCATTCCGTTGCAGTTTCTACATGAGTCAACATCGCGAAATTTAGTGTATGGCAGTTACCGCCATTTAATGGCTAGTGCTTCCCACTGGCCTGGGAAGGCCATTAATGATGTTTCTGGAGCGCTACACAGTTACGATGGTTACTGCCTTAGTGTTACGTCTGTACAACAAAATACCAACGCTGTAGACTGGCATGGAGCACAGTATTCTGTTTGGCCGACCCCTGTTGCTGTTAGCATGATCCATAGTTAGTTTCTCTGGCTGTAATGATACCCGCTGTTTTATTTCTCTACTCTGTCTGGGGACTGGACTTCATACTGAAGACAGGTTTGTGTGTGATCTTGTGTATTTTCAGCTTGTTCTACAGCAAGTATGCTCGCCCGATGACTACATTCTGTAGGTAACAATTTACGAATACATGTGACAGGACTACCTCTGAACTTGCGTGTTCATTTCTGAATACATGTTTCGTCAGATTACCCCGACTTTCATTGTCTGTGGCTTGCCAACCGTCCCTTTTGTAAACCAATTTCTTACCAAGCTGCAAGACATCTGCAGAAAAGACGAAGTCTGACACCTGGGACAGAAGACCCTCACGTGAGAGACCTGCTACGGAATATTATCAATCGGAGCTCCCTTCCATTAAAAATCCAAACGCAGTTGATGTGGCCACCGCGCGAGGACTGATAAGTTCCACAGCCACAATATTTTTTATCCTGCTATTGTTGGCCGCTCTTGTCCTAGTGACAGCGGTGACAGGAATGCCACTTGTTTCCTGCTACCCTTAACCTGTAGGTGGTGACCGACATTCAAATTTAAATTCAGAGAGAGAGTGGACTTTATTATTTTTCCATTTGCAAGCAGCAACACTTTGAGCATGCGGGATAGCTTGCGGAACAGAACAGGTAGGCGGAGAAGGACAAAGGCTGGACGCCCCGCCTGATGCACAACCCCTTCTCCCAGAAACAGCGGAACCTCGCCCGGCTAATGGTCAACATTCCACGACACAAGTGGTTGCATGACCGGACCACCCTGGCGTCGTGGACATCGAGCACCATCCGCTAGCCACCGACGACGACGCAGTCGCCACCGCCACCAAAGCGACAACCATAGACAACGGCGTCGCCCCTCTGCACGCTGACGCTGGAGAGACCACAGCGTCGCTGCAAACACCGCCAGTTGCAGACGTGAATCACAACCAGGCCAGTGACGCTTCCCGCCAAGCTGTTGCCGCAGACGCGACGCAAGCTATGTTGAGCCGGGTGCTGGCAGCGATTGAGTCTCAGCCGCAGACACAATGTACAGTATTGTGCAATTCCTTGTGTACGAAATTAGGCAGTCGAAGTGTTGAATTACGCACCTCTTTAAATGAGGAACTGCGCGCACAACACGAGAAGTTCGGAGTTGAGTGATAGGTCTGAGTAGCAATCGGGCACCATGGAGGAATTTTCGACTAAATGTGGAGGTAGTTGATTTGCGAGCTGCTAGATCAGATCTTAATGGAAAACAAGATAGCTTGGGATAACACAGAAGAAAAGCTCTGTTCAATAGATGTTAAGTTCAGAAG
The DNA here is from genome assembly GCF_023897955.1 of Schistocerca gregaria. Lineage (NCBI taxonomy): Eukaryota > Metazoa > Arthropoda > Insecta > Orthoptera > Acrididae > Schistocerca > Schistocerca gregaria. The sequence continues at coordinate 161,640,829 of NC_064923.1, read as the reverse complement.
GGTTGAGGAACATGTAGTAAATGTCGCTTGTGAAAGAGCAAAAAACCAAATTTGAAGCTCTGAGCGAACGTTTGAGAAAGCCCAGTACAGTCATTTTTGGTCAAATTAAAATGTTCAGTCCTCCGGAATCTCGGTTGTAGTCAGTGGAATATTCGTTGTTAAGAGTCAGAATTTGGTGACAATACGCATCAACATGTCTTGTCCATGTTCTATTTTTCTACGTAGTCTCCATCACGTTCTATGGCCGTGCACCAAAGTTGTGGAAGACCATGTATTCCCTGCAGGTAAAAGCTCTTGTCCTGAAGGCGTCGCCATGTTTTCACTGCATGACTGACACTGTCGTCATCTTCGATGTGTGTTCCCCATAGAGAATTGGTTTAATGGCTGGAGGAGCTGCAGCAATCGCAAATGCAGTCATAAACAAGAAAGAAGGTGATAAAGAATTTGAAGAAAAAAAAGACATAATTTGAAAATGTTAATGAAAGGAAAAGGAGTCAACAGAATTTGAAAAATATGGTATACCTTTATCTAATTATTGCATAGAAGATTCCGCTAAGCAATTAAAAATCAATCACTTTCATGGCGTTTTTATGGCTGATGAATTGTCAGACGAAGCGAAAAATGCTGAATGTAGAATAGTAAATTTATAGACTTCTGCTAATGTTGGAACAACTGGTTTTGTTATTATAAACATAAAGATAATAAATATATTTTTGATTCGTTTGGTGGAATTATTCCATAACAACCCATTAACTATTTGCAAAAACATGATCTGTATTACAATAGTGAAGGAACACAAAATTTTGATGAATTTATTTGTTTTAAAATTTTATCAAAAGATTGTAAAGTTAATGATATTTTGAACATAATAAATGGACATTTTTGGAAACAAACTCATTAAGGATGTTGAACCAAAATTCGATAAAGAAATAATTTTAAAATTTTCAATGAGAAATCAAAGATTTTCAAGCATCAGTAGGCCCAAAATAATAAATAATAAAAAATTAGTCTTCAATAGACCCAAAAGTGGAGAATTTAGTTAAACAGTTTAATAAATAATTAGAAAGCATTTTTAAAATTACTAAAGCATATATAGATTTTAAAGGACGAAGAATCATAAATGTAAATGATCCAATTGATGATCTGGATGTAGTGAAGAAATATTTTTTATGAAACGAATTATGAAATTTAGTTACAAAACTTGAATATATAAGTATTCTAACACAACTTTTTAAAAAGAAATGTAATTTACCTTAACATTGTTGAATATCATCATTAAAAAATACAAAACATAAATACTTATCTAAATACTGCTTTAGATAGGTTTAATGGATTAGATAAACAACTAGATTCCAAAATTAATGAAGAGGAGCTAATTAAATTCTATATGAAAAATGAAATAAAAAAAACCTTTTTCAGATTAATTCTCAAAGACAAATGTAACTGCATACTTTAATGAATCAATTAAAAAACTTCAAGCAAATTTTAGTCAAAGAATGGTATTTACGATAGCATCATGACACATCATAACAAGAAATCAATAAGATGGAAATCAAGATTAATTCTTTTGAAAGTACACTTAAAATTTTAGTTCCGGATTTGGATGGAAACTTTGGCTAAGATCTAGAAATACTAAGGGCTTTAGATTCAACCGAATGAAAACAGAAATTAATTAATTATTTACATTCTATATTAATAGAGAATCATAATTACATTTATTGGTTGAAGTGCAAAAAGTTTATTGACAGAATACATCCTCATAGATTTACAACGAAAAATGGATATCAAAGAATCGAAGAGCTTTGCTCAACCTGTAAAACGAAAAACAGTAAATTCGTTAACAAAAGTTGTAGCCAAAAAGATGGGTAAATCTTTACCCACCTCTATTTCAAACAAATAATAAATGTGGTTCCGAAGGCTTTCCTGGCGTAATAACTGATAATATTCTTCTCTGGTGTGCAGCCGGATCAAAACGTCATCTTGACACAATATTTCAGTGCTCCAACTAGCCGCCATCTTCAGGTGAGAGTGCTGGTACATGATCTCGCCAGAACTGACTTCTCAGCGAAAGCGGTGGCCCCTATATAGGCTACAGAAGGTCCACAATATGTGCACGAGGTGGTGCTGTAAATGCCCTCTAGCACAAGTAAACAAACCGCACCGCCAATGGTGGAAACAGGCGAAATCGAGATATCGCTATAAAAAATTAAAAATTATTCTGACGATCGAAATACAGACCATTGTTTTTTAATGTTTGATAACACTGGGTTCCAAGGCTTACTTAAAAGGTAACCCTTGTCTCTATTGATAAGATTATCAGATAAACGAATCTCTATGGATTCTTTTAAAACACAATTCCTACGATCTAGTCGAGTATTTATCATCTGTTCATGGTCCTCACGTCCGTAAATGCGAACATCACATTCCCAATTCTATGGTGTTTATTCAGAGATTGAAGTCCTTGTCTCTTCGTCCGTGGGATTTGCTTGTGAGTTTTGATGTCATGGCGCTTTCTACCCAGGTTCCTCTACAAGAATCCTTGCAATTAATTGATGAGAAACTGAATGAGGAAACAACCAATCTTTGTTGCCATGTGCCGACGTCGACGTACGTTTTAATCAATGACAAATATTTTATGTGGCTGTGGGGCGCCCATTGTCCGCAACAGTCACCAATCTTTTTATGGAGGATTTTGGGGACATGGCTCTGAAGACGGCGTCTTCAAAACCAACCTGTTTCTGGAGGTATGTCGGCGAGACGTGGCCTCATGGGAGACAAGCTCTTGACCGCCTCCTACATCATTTTAATTCCCTGCATCCTAGCATGAAATTTACCATGGAGGAGGAAAATGACAGAAAGCTTCCGTTTCTAGATGTTCTGGTGTACAGAAAGGATGATGGGACACTGGGACACAGTGTTTATCGAAAGCCTACGTACATGGACCGAAACCTGCATGTTTCCAGCTGTCATCCATCGTTCCAACGTACAGGGGTACTGCGGACGTTGGCGAGAAGAGATTGTATCATTTCAGATGGAGAAAGCTTGACACAAGAATTGGTCTATCTAAAGGTTGTGTTAAAGCAGAATGGGTATACAGATAAACAGATCCATCGTACTTTCCAGTTTGGACCTTCACCTGAACCACCAGAATATACCTGCTAATCGGTGGCTTTTCTACCTTTTGCTGGTAGCACTTCCTCGAAGATGGGAAGTATTCTAAAAAGATATCATATCAAAAGTATTTTTCGTCCGCCAGCCAAGATTAGAGGACTTCTTGGCTCTGTTAACAATGACTTGGGTTTGAGGTAGCCCGTTATGTACAAGATCCGTTGCCACTGTGGAAAGGCTTATATTGGTCAGACAATCTGGACCATTCAGGTTCCAATGTGTTGAGCACCAGCAGTACACATGGATGCTTCAGCCAGAGAAATCTGCAGTGGAGGAGCACTGTGTCACTGAGGGACATAGAATGCTGTGTGACAAGACACAAATGGTTGCCCCTAAATCTCGCTATTGGGACTGTGCTTTAAAAGAATCCATAGAAATTCGTTTACCTTTTAAGTAAGACTTGGAACCTGATGTTATCAGACATTAAGAAACAATGGTCTGTATTTCGATCGTCGGAACAATTTTTAATTTTTGATAGCGATATCTCGATTTCGCCTTTTTCCACCACTGGTGGTGCGGTATGGTTACCCACACTGGAGGGCAGTTATGGCACTTTCTCGCGCATACGTTGTGGGGCATTCTGTGGCCTATATACAGGCCGCCGCTTGCGCTGAGAAGTCAGTTGCGGCGAGATCGTGTACCAGCACTCTCACCTGAAGATAGCGGCCAGTTGGACCACTGAAATATTGTGTCAAAATGATGTTATGATCCAGCTGCACACCCAAGAAGAATATCATCAAATAATAAATGAATTATGTAAGCCAATGAGAAAAAATTTAAGAAGAAAAAACGTAAGTTCTTTTAAAATAGATGATCTATGGCAATCGTAGTCGAAATGGCCTCTGAAATTAATTTCGAAGATGTATCGACGATATAAATATGTATTGACTGTTGTCAATGTCTTTTCGAAATTTGCTTTGGCTCTTCCAATTAAAGAAAATACAAGTAAAAATGTTGTTGATGCTTTCAGAAAAATATTCATCATTTGATCAACTAAAAATTCGTGAACCGATAATGGAAAAGAATTTTACAATAAAGAATTTCATGAATAAATGAAAAATTAACATTAACCATTATTCATCTTCAAGCAAATAAAAAACATCTGTTGTTGAACGACTTAATAGAACATCATAAGGAAAATTGTGGAAGAAAGGAAATTACAAATGGGTTGACTTAGTCTCGAAATTAGCTGATGATTACAACACGAAACATTCAACTATAAAAGGGGCGCTGAAAGACATGAATAAAGACGTTGAAAAGATGTTATTGAAAACTATTTACATAACAAATTTGCTAGCTGCTTTGCCCAAACTTAAAATTGGCAACAAAGGGAAATAAGTAAACTGAAAGGAATTTTTGAGAAGGGATACACTGCCAATTCATCAAGACAAGATTCGAAATTGAGGATGTCAACTTTTCCAACCCTATCACATATAAATAGAAAGATATTGAATGAAAATTTTATGGACAATAAGTACATGAAAACAATTTTTTCATGTGTTTACCTTGTTGAGAAAGTTTTGAGAAAGAAAGGAGATAAGGTTTATGTTAAATGGTTGGGTTTCGATAATTCACGCAATAAGTGGGTAAATAAAAATAATGTTATTTTATGAATTATAAGTAACGTTTAGTTCAGATCTTCATGAGAATTTTCTCCTTGGGAATTTCATAATGAATAAGAAATCGACCACTAAAACAGGTGGATTTTTGTGAGTGCAACAAATTTTTGGATGAATTAACAGTTCTTATAATAATTCAATTTGATAAAGATCCATTATATCATTAATCAGTTTTTCTTGTCTGTAGTTATCTAAAATACTGAAACAATATCAATAGTAAACAGTTGTTAATTTTTTTTCATGTGATGATATAAAGTTTTTGAATTTGGTACACCATTAATTCTTAAAAATTCTTCGCAATTTGGATGTCTATTTCTGTTAATATCTGTTTGATTTTGACGTTTTTAAATTTTTTTCGAGAAATATAATTCCACAACGAAAATTATATAATCTTAAAGTAACAGAAGTAGGTGTAAGTTTTCATTACTTAACTGAATAACAACATATAGTAAAAATGTATTTATTTCCTCGTTTCTTCTTTTTATTACATCAAAAGCCACGTTAAATGTTGCTTCCAAATTTTCTATTTGCTTTTCATCCGATTTACTAATGTCTCGTAAATATTTTATTTGATTTTCAAAGGCATCCATCATTTCTTATCTTGTTATGTGTTCTCCATATTTTCGAACTGATGTTAAAACTTCATCACTAACACATTTTCTAAATTATTTTTCTTCTTTTTTTCAATTCTGAAATTAAAGGAAAAAGGCCACTCTAATTGATAAGAATACTTGATTTTTAATTACTTTTTAACATCGTCTGAGAAATGTGGTTTAAATGTTCAAAAGTTTTATGATCATCAAAATCGACATTTTTTTTTTCTAATTTCTTGGTTTGAGTCCGAACTACCAGTTTAATAAGTCACAGCTGTAAAATACTAATGCGAATGGAAAAACTGGTAGATACAGACCTTGGGGAGCATCAGTTTGGATTCCGTAGAAATGTTGGAACACGTGAGGCAATACTGACCTTACGACTTATCTTAGAAAATAGATTAAGGAAAGACAAACCTACATTTCTAGCATTTGCAGACTTAGAGAAAGCTTTTGACAATGTTGACTGGAATACTCTCTTTCAAATTCTAAAGGTGGCAAGGGTAAAATACAGGGAGCGAAAGGCTATTTAAAATTCGTACAGAAAGCAGATGGCAGTTATAAGAGTCGAGGGGCATGAAAGGGAAGTAGTGGTTGGGAAGGGAGTGAGACAGGGTTGTAGCCTCTCCCCAATGTTATTCAATCTGTATATTGAGCAAGCATTAAAGGAATCAAAAGAAAAATTCGGAGTACGTATTAAAATCCATGGAGAAGAAATAAAAACTTTGAGGTTCGCCGATGACATTGTAATTCTATCAGGGACAGCAAAGGACTTGGAAGAGCAGTTGAATGGAATGGACAGTGTCTTGAAGGGAGGATATAAGATGAACATCAACAAAAGCAAAACGAGGATAATGGAATGTGGTCGAATTAAGTTGGATGATGCTGAGGGAATTAGATTAGAAAATGAGACACTTAAAGTAGTAAAGGAATTTTGCTATTTGGGGAGCAAAACAACTGATGATGGTCGAAGTACAGAAGATAAAAAAAGTAGACTGGCAATGGCAAGGAAATAGTTTCAGAAGAAAAGAAATTAGTTAACATCGAGTATAGATTTAAGTGTCAGGAAGTCGATTCTGAAAGTATTTGTATGGAGTGTAGCCAAGTATGGAAGTGAAACATGGATAATAAATAGTTTGGACAAGAAGAGAATAGAAGCTTTCGAAATGTTGTGCTACAGAAGAATGCTAAAAATTAGGTGGGTAGTTGACATAAATAAGAATGAAGTATTGAATAGGATTGAAGAGGAGCATGTGGCACAACTTGACAAAAAGAAGGGATCGGTTAGTAGGACATGTTCTGAGAGATCAAGGGATCACTAATTTAGCATTGTAGGGCAGCGTGGAGGGTAGAAATCGTAGAGGGAGACCAAGAGATGAATACACTAAGCAGATTCAGAAGGATGTGGGTTGCAGTAAGTACTGGGAGATGAAAAAGCTTGCGCAGGATAGGGTAGCATGGAGAGTTGCATCAAACCAGTCTCAGGACTGAAGAAAACAACAACAACACTGCAACATCTTTTGCTTTAACCAATGGTTAATTATATTCATCAATAATTATTAAAACATTTTAGTTTGTTACAAATCACCCTATTAGTTTTTAGATCCACAATCAACTCCATTTCTATACATATAAATCCAATTATTTTTTACTCTTTGATTCTATTACATTTTTCATTTCTGTTTAACCTCTCTATTTTGGAGTTCTCTAAATCTTCTAATTCTTTTTATCATCTTTATCAACACATTAAAATTCTGAACAAGGCACAGTTAAAATTCCATCGTAAATTTTTTCTATTCCACATTTATTTTGTCAGCAATATCATTGGATTGATTACATAATTCTTCTTTTCTTTTATTCTTCTTTGTGTACACCAAAATAAGTGTTAAGCTTTTGCTCGATTGATTTATAATAAGTACATTTAAATTTTCTGACATAAAATATTTTATCATCTGCAGGGCTTCCAGTATTATAACTTGATAATTTTTCTGAAAGATTATTTTGTGATAATATGCCACAAACTTCAAGATAATTTTTCTTTCATACAGTTTTGACGTGTCATTGTATATAATTAGTTCTTTCTTGATCTCTACTACATAATATATAACTTCTTTTAATCATAGACATTCCTTTTCCTTTTCTTTTAATTCTTGACCTTTCGTTTGTATTTCTATTGCTTGTTGTACAAAATATTTTGATATCGAATGGCTTTAGTTTCTTTTACATAGTCAGCATAATCATGTAATATTTCTTCAAGAGCAACATTGTAATCTTTAATTTCATTAACTACTTTAATTCTCAAACTCATTACAAGTGTTTTAAAGTTTCCATCTGTCAATAAAATCCATATTTTTTTGCTTATATAATTTGTTGTTATTTGTTTGGCTTCATTTGAATATATATGCCTATTTTAAAGCATGCAGATCATTATATTTTATTTCACTGTATTTTAGGTTCTAATTATTTTAGGATTCCAACAAATTAATCTTAATCCTTTTCAATTTTTCAGAATCTGGGAGCATGAAATCAGAAATTCCATAGTGAATAAAGCATAAAATGTCGTTCATAATCAAAACATCTTTTTTATTAAATAATGCTAACCAATAATCTACAAACAATACTCCTAAACATAATTCATACTTCTTCTCTTCAATGAATTTTGATTGTAAATTCATATGCTCTAGCATGATTTTTCCACTATTTTCATCTTACATTTTGCCTAAAACGTATTTGTTTTCTTGCAGAATTCCATAAAAATTGCATTTTGGGTAACCACTTACATCAAATTCGTTTAAAACTGTCTTCATATCTTTAAGAAATCTTGTTTCTCATGTTGTAAATAAAAGAATCAGTATCCTTGAAACACAAATCAATATTTTCTCCATATTTTGGTTTGAGAACACTATAATGGAAAAGATACATTTTTATTTTGGAAATATCTAGAATGCTCATTCCAACGTAAATTGGTTTATTGAAAATTATTTTTCTTTTTTTCATATGGAATGCTACTAAATTTCTGAAAAAATTGTAGTATGATCTTAATTTGGCACTGAAATATATTTTAAAAAATTCTGGATAAGTTATGATCTTAATGTTTTGTCTATTTCTAATGTTTCCCAATGTGTTTCTAAAGACCAAATTCTTCATCAACTTGTAGAAATCTCTTTCGAACTCACTGGCTGCCCTTTTTCTCATTTTTTTTTAAATAATGCAACTACTCTGATTGTTCATATGATAAGACTCTGAATTTTCTTTAATTTTACTCCAAGATTTAAATATTGTTTATGATTTCTATGGTGATACAGATATTTTTTTAGTCATTCAGCTTTGTCAGCAATTTATTTCCTCCTTCTGCCACCAAAGGCAAATCTTTATGTAAACCATGCAAATTCCTTGGATATTGTAGATCAACTTCGAAAAATGCAACTGTATTTGTAATCATCTGAAACTTTAAGTACTTTTTCTGCACTAAAACATTTTTGTTCCATCCAACTGAAGTCATAAATGGTGAGACATAAATGGTGAGACATCACTCAACTGTACAAATTATTTGCGTCTAAATATGTGATATAATTTAATTTTTTTGTATAAAAACTTTTCACATACTTGTTATTTGCTTTTGTATGTCTCTTAAGATTTTGAGAAATTCCAGCTCTAATACCATTTTCAAGATATAAGACCATGTCATAACCATGTTATAAATCTAATCCAATTTTGGTCATTTTTACCATCAAATCCCAAGCCTGACTAGGAACTGTAAAATACCAAGATGGATAGAGTTTAATGCATTGATCTCCAAAATTTTCGAAAGTGTCTGCTAAAATTTGACCATCTCATTTTTATATATTCTTGTATATTCATCTAAATTTTTGATATTGAACTTTTTCCAAATTGTTTTTGTTTATTTTGTATTCTTCTTCAGAAATATCTTGTTTATTAAGTCTTGAATAAATGCACTCCCTTTTGGTTTTTTGCAGTTTTTCTTCCGAATCAATGTACTGGTAAGGATAAGGTATTTTTAAATTAATAAATCTAGTTGCTCACCTTCAAAATATTTTGCTGTGTCTCTAAAACTGTTCTTTTGTGAGGTACTTGGCGCCATAAAGTACAGTGAATACAAAATGATTAATGTTAATCTATCTTTAGCTTTTCTCTGAAAGAAATAACTTTTTGTTCATTATTTGGAATTGCATCAATATCTTTATTGTCTATTACCAGTTCTTTGCTAAACAAGTGTACATCATAATTTCCTAAATTGTGAATATAAACTGGAAAAATATCTTGGATTTTTTAGTTAAGATTGCAATCTTCATGTGTAGCTCTTCCATATTGTCCCGTTAAATGATCATTATCTCTCACATTCTCATCCTCAGAGTCAAAATCTCGTTCCCAAATATGGAAAATTTTTGACTTTTTAAAATTAATTACACCCTCTTTAGTCAGTTTCATTTGAACATTTCGTTTATTTATTCTAGCAATTTCTCTCAATTCTTCTCTTAACATTTCAATGAATTTTTGTGCTGCATCTTCATCAACATATGTAAACGGATTTTTATATTCACCATTGGAATATTTCACATAATAACTAAATGAAAATGGCAAGTGTTTTTGATTTTTGTTAATGTAAGATTTTCCAGGATTGGGCTGGCAAGTTAGAATATATTTTAATAACATTCAATATCTGCATAAACAACAAAAGGAACCTTAATAAATCATTATCATTTTTAAATTCAATTTTTTGACCTTTAATTCTGATACCTACTTATCTTCTTTATGTTCTTTGCAATATATGTCATGAGTCTCTAATTTTTCTTGTGAATAAAAATGTCTTAAACATGGATGTGATGAGGTGCCATCATATGAGGGGTGTAGAAGACAATGCAGAAAACCCACACCATTGTACTAAGCAAGGTCCTAGTGGTGGTGGTTTGCCATTGCCTTCCTCTGACTGTAATGAGGATGAATGATGAATGATGATGATGATGATGATGATGATGATGATGATGATGATGACACAACTACACCCAGTCACTTCATGGCTGGGAAAATACCTTACCCTGCCGGGAAACGAACCTGGGACCCCATGCACTAGAAGTGAGAATTTTACCACAAGACCACAAGCTGAGGACTTAAATATGGATCACAAAAACAAAATTGGTGTCGATCTTTAGTTGTCTGTGATATAATTAATCGAGATAGATTTTTAATCCAACAATAATGAAATTTGTTTTCATCTCTAATTAAAAGACAATTTACATATTTTTCTTGCTTATTTTGTCTGTCGTAAAGAGGATACACAATAATATTTTCTCTGTCTTTACCACATGTTTCATATGCATAAACAGTGTTTGAAATATCTGATTTTCTCAAATTTTATAATATCTGTTAATTGAACCTCAAAATTAATGTTTTCTTTTAAAAAAAATCATCTAATGCTAATACAATATTTTATAATTATTTATTCGTTCTACGTGGTCACTTGCTGGATATAATACTGATTTTACTGAATAAAGAAAGCTTTTTGGATCTATATTTTTTAAATTAATTACTGCTTTTTTGTATTTAATTTCTTTTGGTAAGTCGATATATGAAGAACAATAAATTGGGTTGTATCTATTAATGTTTAATTCTAAATTTTCTATTTAAAATAAAGACCAACAGTATTTTTTCATTGTATTTCTTCCATTTCTGTTATTAATTTAGTTATTGAATTTTGATAATATTCTTCTAACTCTGCTGTTCTAAATAAAACTTGATTTGCTGTTTTAAAATTGCAATTATATTTCATGCTAACTTTAATTTCTCTTCTTTGGCTTAAAATTTCTTTAATTTGGCGATTATTAATTCTTTATTTTGATTAAATAGTTATTATGGTTCCTTAATGTTATCTATATTATCAATCCATAAGTTATCATTCTTGATTCGAAAGCTGAGCATATCTATAAATTCGTTTGGGTGCTTTGAAAAAATCGTCATCTAGGAAATTGAAATCTCATAAATTTTTATGATAATTTTTTGTTTGGTTTCTTGACATTTATCTACTAGAAGTTTTCGATGTTAATTCCCATTATTTTAATTAATAATTTTGCCCTCATATCTATTGATAAGATCAATTAATTGTTATTCATTAAGCTTAGAATAATTTTTAAATTTTTCTTTTTATGTATTTGATGAAACTCATTTAAAGGTGAAGCTCAAATCCACATCGTTTATAATTTTAACTTCATCTCCTTTGATAATTGGTCTCATCCAAATTTAGAATCATTTTTTTTTTTTTTTTTTTTTTTTGCTTTACAGATTTGGTGAATTTCTTTTATTTTTTTCTCAAATTGTCATCATCTTCACGATTTTATTATCAGCATTCCTTACCATCAGATCAATCAAGCTTGATATATTTCTGCAATTTTTCGGTTTTAGAGATTCAATCAAGTTCTTTTTCACTTTTATATTTTTGTTCTTTCTTCCTCTTTTTTTCTTTATTTCTTTCATATTAATATAGTCAATAAACTCCCACAATAATTTTCTAAATCTTTTAAACTCAAACCATGCTTTCCTTTACAAAAATTTTCTAAGCTCTCAAACATCTCGGCTTTTTCCACCATATTCCTTCAATTGTATTTAGAGAGGAGTAAATATGATCTTTTTAAACGTTCACTCTTAAAATGTGTCTTCGAGATCTCATGTTTGTGGGGACCCATTTATGCAGAATAAATGTAGTTTTGATAATTTTTAAAAATGATAAAACTGAATTTGATTTTTGGATATAGGCAAATGAGGTTTGGCAGCTGGGATTTATGGAGAACAAAATTTAACAGTTTCAAAATTTTTTAATATGTTGAAATTCAATTTGTTGTTTTCTAGATGTACGGAAGTAGGGTTTGAAAGCTCCATTTTGATCATCATGTTTTTTTTTTTTCATTGTATTTATGTAGAATCTGATTTTTATGTTTTTCAATATGACCAAACGAAATGTTTTTGATTTGGAACGACATTTTGTTGATTCATGGAGGGTAATGAGGTTTTTTTTTTATTTGGACGAACGAGAAATTGAGTTCTTGTATTGAAAACTTGAAATTTGACTCTGAAACAGGCTTTGGTTACTACTAGGATGTGCAGACGACTACAGCTGCTTCTTTTACAGTGACAGATCGGAAAACTGACACAGTCCAATTACTCATGCTGTCTCTGTGTAGAGATTCAGAAAGGGAGGGGAACTGCCCACAGAATGCCTCCGAAGATTTGTTGTCAGACGAATTTGTCATGTCAGAACAGGCTTATCAGATTCCATGTGTAGCCTTAGATTGTTTTGGTTCCACACAAAAGATACTCAATGACACTGGTGCAATTATCTTGGCTATTTCGGAACTGTATTTTGACTTTTTCAGGGAGAGGAATAGATTGGAAATTTTCCCAGTAATGCTGGTAATGATAAGGGGCGCCACTGGTTCGCAGTCCAAGGTGGTAAACAAGCAGGTAGTATTGGAATTATCACTGCAAGGATTTACGTAGTTTCAGTGTCACTACCTGTAGTCAGAGGTGCTGATTGGTTGAGTCCACCAGTGTCATAATTGAATAACTGATTGCGAACACTAAAACGTGAGCATTTCAGTGAGTGGGAGTAGACACATTCTGCTACTCTGCGAACCGGTAGCAGTACATGGGGGGAGGGGGGGGCTGGTACTGATGCTGCTGGCGGAATGGTGGATGACCCTCAGTAGCCTTGCAGCCTGTCAGGTGAGGGCTGGCCCTGTCAGGCAGAAGTGTCCCCCTCTTCAAGGGTGCCCAGGGACGATCCAGAGAAAAGGATTAGGGAAGGGACCTGTCTGTCCTTAGAAAAGCAGCCTGCCTTGTTTGGGGAGTTGAAACGGTACGCCTGTGTGTTTCTGAACTGAGCTGGAAGATTAACCAACTACACCTGTCATCTAAGAGTAAAGGAAGAAGAAAAATTTTATTCACTTCCCTACACATCCCTCTGTCGAAACGGAAAGCCATGGAAGGAGAGATCGAGCATATGATGAAGTGGAAAGTGATTAGGCAATCCAACAATTCTTATAACAAAGGGGCGTTACCTGTCGACAAACTGGGAGGTGGTATTTAACCAGGCTTCTCAACAAGATCCTAATTATAAATCCCAAAACTGTAGAAGACCTCATAGCGATGTTTGAGAGTGCTAAATTTTTCGCCACACTGGATATGACCTCACCTCTCTGGAAAATAACGCTTTGAGAATAATCTACGTGGTATAGAGCGTTCCTAATATACTGAAGGAGCTACAAGTACATAGTCCAACCTGGGAGGCGTGTTACAGGCAGTTGTTTGTGCTGGCATGACTCCGAGGTTGGGGAAATATAGATATGTATGCCAAACAGTATAAAATTCTTGTATCACGACATTAGCAGTGGAGGTTTTCATGCTCGACAGAAGAAATTAGAATCCATCCACGAGTTTTCCTCCCTCAAGAACCAGCGATACTTGAGGGTGTTCCTTGAACTGAGGGGATCCTTTTTGCAGATATGTACATGATCACGCTGAGAACAGTGTCCACCTGATGGGACTGCTGAAAAAAAAATAGCCTTTTGTCGGACTCGTTAGCTAAGAACTTTATCCTCCACCACCAAGATTTTAACAAGGAATTTTTTCTCGTTAGGGGCAGTTCATATTATGCGACAGAATCAGATTTATTTCAGGAACATGGAGAGGGAAGACACAAGGAACAGAGTGTTATTTGCTTTGCAAGTCGAATGTTGACTGATTGGGAAAGGAGGTATGGCGTGACTGAAAAAGAGTTGTTTGCGGTAGTCTGGGGTTTACAGTGGTTCCGACAGCACCTTTTTAGCCATGAGGTAATGACAGTGACTGATCGCTGGGCTCTAAGGTTCCTGAGTAGCTGTCAGCACCTGACCCAGAGATTACTGTGCTGGCCAGTAGCTCAACAGAAGTTCATTTACATCATCCAATACGTGCCTGGCAAGGATAACATTGTCCTGAACGCGTTATCCCGCCTTCCTCTCGGGATGCCCGATGAAGATATGGACGACCCACCCAAGAAATTAAGATGGTGAAATGAGGCGTAAATTCTGGAACCTCGCTCCGCACCAGTCTGATGGTCCTAAGCTTTCGAATATTAATAACAAATTACTCGAAGGTCAAGGGAGTGAAGCGGTGAGTATTTACTACCGGGTGTTGGATGGAGTTCCATATACACGGACCCATCGAGACGGCCAGAGGTGGAAGCTCTGCATTCCACAGAAGTTACAGGCCGACTTCATAAATGGGACCCATCTGTTATTTGGGCACTATGGGGCTGCAAAGTGTTTCGCTATGTCGAAACAAAACGCGAACTTCAAGAACATGAAGACAGGTACTGTCAAGTAATTATTCAAGTGCGTTCTGTGCTAGAGGGCGAACCCAACCAGGGGAAAGAATTATGGGATTAATGCAGCACGTTTCTGCGTCTGCACCGCGAGAACAACTTTCAGTAGATATAATGGGAAGCCTCCCTGTAAGCAAAGGTGTTGCTCGGTTTCTTGTTGCATCCTAGGTATATTACAAAGTCTGTAAAGTTCTATACTGTGAGAACAACTTTGTCTGTTGTACTTTTCAGGTGGTTGCGCCGTTACACTGAAACCTGTGGTAACTCCAACAGGATCTTGTCGGACAATAGACCACAGTTCACACCTCACGCCTGGATTGCTGAAATGCAGCAGCGAGGAATCATTATTCACCGGGCAAGCGTGTACCATGCAGCAGCGAACCATATTAAGCGGTGTTTCCTCGAAGTGGGGAAAATGGCAAGGATTCACTGTTCAGATCGACATACAAAATGGGTGCAATACATCCCGCAGTTCGAAGAGATCGTTTACAGTTTAATCCACGGTTCTACAGGCTATTCCCCTGCCGAGTTTATGTTCGGGAAGCCGGTAATTGCCACCGTTAGAGCCGCGTCGCAACTACCTACTTCCCCAGAAGAGGAATTACAAACAAAATTGTTAAACACCCTAATTAGAATCAAGAGGAAGGAAGCTTTCCGGAAGGCGAGCCGCGATCGCACATCCAAGCGCCCTACTATTAAGGAAGGCGATTTGATTCTAGTCCAAAGCCATTACCAGTATGATGTCTTAGAGAAGAAAGTAGCCAAGTTCTGTCCGGTGTGTGGAAGTCCTTACCGGTCGAAAAAGTTCTAGGCGACCACTCCTACGTCGTTTTCTACCGAGATACCAGCGTCGAGAAAATCATACACAATACTGTAAATATCAAGCTGTTCATCAGCTAGACCCCTTCACGCGCTTAGATGAATTTAAAAATTCAGGTTAGCAATCTCTAGTGTGAATTTTGATCATAGAGTTGTTCATTTAAATTTTACTTGCTGAGAAGTTAACGGTGATCCTGTCACAATTTGAGGTTGTGACAGTTTCCCTTGATGCTGCGTGAGCCTAAAGGAATGTGTTATAAGTTAACAGTTTTGTGCCTATCGTAATGTGTTCCCTAGTTATAAGTAGTGTTGTGATTTGCGTAAATGTCTAATTGTTAGCAAGTACTAAGGAAGAAAATGACGAGAAGTTTAGTGTTCAATATGGACAAATGTCCGATATTGTTGGAAGAAAAGTCTTGGTGTAGAGTGGAAGAGTGGAAACCGAAAATATAGAGAACATATCTCTCAGTGGGGGTAGGTGGTAAGGGTAGTAATAAAGTAAAGTTTGCTCCCGTTCAGGCAAGAAGCACTGGGGAAGTGACTACATTGCGTGACGGGCGTGACCGGGGCAATCATAAACCACTCCCCCGCTAATATTTACCGAAGATTTGTGAACCGATCTGTAACGCTAAGTCCTTCACAAAAGTGTCTAGAAGTCGAACTGAACACACGCAGGCCACTGACTGTCACTAAAACAACTATCCAGAATGAAAAGATAAAATTAATATAATGCTAACCGTCTTTAGTGTAAAATTAAAAGGTCACGAACCCCTGTCCACGACAACCAACGTTTTAATCTACTGGACTGATCTGGGTCGAATTAATGACAGTAGCTACAGCGCTGATAAAAACTGTTTACGGGAAAAGTCCCTCTTTGGTCACGCTATCTTCCCTCTCACAACAAAATTAAATTATGAAAAAAAATGATTAAGCCGATATTGAGAGAAAATTTTGTTTAGGCTAAGCAATTAATTTATAAGATGTTTTGTACTCAGGTAGTCTTGCTACATACCATTGATGAAAAATTGGTTTCCATATCATATGTGTTAATTGTTTGTGTATGTGTTAAACTTGAAAGGGCAACTGTAAAGCAATGACTTTCTCAACCAAGTGGCAAGGTCACAGCATCTGTCCAGACCAGTCCTCACACAAAGGAAGAGACAGAAGTAAAATTATTCCTGTAATTCTGATCTCAGAATCGAACTCCATATAAAATTCCGAGTCGACTGATATCTAATTCCGACCAGTCAAATAATTACACTGAAGAGCCAAAGAAGCTGGTATACCTGCCTCATACCGTGTAGGGCCCCCGGGAGCACGCAGAAGTGCACGTGGCACGGACTCGACTAATGTATGAAGTAGCGCTGGAGGGAACTGACACCGTGAATTGTGCAGGGCTATCCACAAATCCGTAAGAGTACGAGGGGGTATAGATCTCTTCCGAACAGCACGTTGCAAGGCATCCCAGATATGCTCAATAATGTTCGTGTCTGGGGAGTTTGGTTGCCAGCGGAAGTGTTTAAACTCAGAAGAGTGATCCTGGTGCCACTCTGTAGCAGTTCTTGACGTGTGGAGTGTCGCATTGTCCTGCTGGAATTGCCCAAGTCCGTCGGAATGCACAATGTACATGAATGGATGCAGGTGATCAGACAGGAAACTTACGCACGTGTCACCTGTCGGCGTCATATCTAGACGTATCAGTGGTCCCATATCACTCCATCTGCACATGCCCCACACCATTACAGAGCCTCCACCAGGTTCAACAGTCCCCTGCCGATGTGCAGAGTCCATGGATTCATGAGGTTGTCTCCATACCCGCACACGTCCATCCACTAGATACAATTTGAAACGAGACTCGTCCGACCAGGCTACATATTTCCAGTCATCAGCAGTGTCGGTGTTCTCGGGGCCAAGCGAGGAGTAAAGCTTTGTGTCGTGCAGTCATCAAGGGTGCACGAGTGGGCCTTCAGCTCCGAAAGCCCATATTGATGCTGTTTCTTTGAATGGTTCGTACGCAAATACTTGTTGATGGCCCAGCATTGAAATATGCAGCAATTTGTGGAAGGATTGCTCATCTGCCACGTTGAACGATTCTCTTCAGTCGTCGTTGGTCACCTTCTTGCATGATCTTTTTCCAGCCTCACCATGTCGGAGATTTGATGTTTTACCGGATTCCTGATATTCACGGTACACTAGTGAAATGCTCGTACAAGAAAATCCCCGTTTCATCACTACGTCGGGGATGCTGTGTCCCATCGCTCGTGCGCCGACTATAACATCACGTTAAAACCCAATTAAATCTTGATAACCTGCCACTGAACCATCAGTAACCTATCTAACAACTGCGCCAGACACTTGTCGCCTTGTATAGTCGTTACGTTACCCACCGCAGCGCCGTATTCCGCCTTTTTACTTATCTCTGTATTTGAATACGCCTGCCTAGTTTCTTTGGGACTTCAACGTATTTCACAATTCATCACACTTCCTCATTGAATTAATGCCATTAAATTAATTTTCCCAAGTCCAATTACCGAGGGATTGTCTACGTAGAGGACCGTCGGTTAGAGGGGACAGGATAATTTTGACGTTCCCATTTAATTAATATAGAAAATTCTCAAGTTCGCGAAATCTAGCTTACTGTTCTAGAAGTTATTTCAAATTGTCTTTGGAGCCACGAGTTGGCGGAGTCACACACGGTTCTCCCGTCTTCTGAGGATTCTGACTTGTTCAGGCCACCCAATGTGAACGGCGGAAATCTACCACTCCGGGCGGTCATAACAGGAGGAAAGGTTCCATCTCTCACCCCTGTTAGGTTGGCTACGAGAACCTTTTCGCGTACCGCAGAGGTGCGCTGTAGCTTATCGACGGAGCCTTTAAACAACATGGAGAGCAGCCCTCCAGCCTCATTCCGTTGTAGTTTCTATATGAGTCAACATCGCGAAGTTCAGTGCGCGACAATTACCGCCATTTAATGGCTAGTGCTTCCCGTTGCCCTGGGAACTGTATAAGTTTAGTCATCCGGGAACCATTCATGGGGTTTCTGAAGCACTCCACGATTACGATGATTGAGACTGTGTTAGCGCTACGTCTGTACAGCAAGATACTAACGCTGCAGACTGCCACGTAGCGTGGTAAGCTGTTGTGGCCGACCCCTGTTGCTTAAGCGTGACCCAGAGTTAGTTTCTCTGGTTATGGTGATACCCGCTATTTCATTTCTGTACTCTCTCTGGGGACTGGTCTTCAAGCTGAAGACAGAATTGTCAATGACCTTGTGTACTTTCAGTTTATCCTACAGTAGGTATGCTCGCCGAGTGACTACATTCCATGTGTAACAATATATGAAAAGTTGTGACAGGACTACCTCTGAATTTGTGTGTCCATTTCTGAATATATGTTTGACCAGATTACCCGGATTCCATTGTCTGTGTCTTCCCTACTGTCCCCTTTGTAAACCAGTTTCTTAATAGGCTGCGAAATAACTGCAGAAGAGACTCAGTCCGATTCCTGGGACGGAAGATCCTCGGTGAGTGATCTGCTACAAAACATTGTTAACCTCCTACAGTTACTCCCACCAAAAACCGAAACGCTACAGTCTTACGCCATTCAAAGCTCTTTTAAATTATTATCGTAATACTGGATCCTCCATGTCTTCTAAGTCGAATCCTGTTTATTCTTCTATCACGTCATCCGACAAGTCGTCTTCCTTGTACAGGCCGCTAGTGTACTTTTTCCATCTGTCCGTTCTCTCCTCTACATCTAACAGCGGAACTCCCATTTCATTCCTAATATTACCGCCCTTGTTTTTAATTTCACCGTACTACCGATATTCATTATTTTTTTCGATTTCATCATATTTTTAACACAGCCGTTTTGCCTTAGCTTCTCTACACTTCCTATTTATTTCGTTTCTAAGGGACCTGTATTTATTTATTTCTGAATTTCTCTGAATATTTTTGTACTTCATTCTTTCTGAATTATTTCTCTCAACTGAATTATTTCTCTCGTCATCCATTCTTTCTCCTTCTTTTACCTACAATTTGCTCTGCAGCTTCTGTGACTGCCCTTTTTGGAGAAGTCCATTCCCCTTAAACTGTACTGCCTACTGAGCTATTGATGATGGCAGTATTTATGGCCTCAGAGAACTTCAAGCGTATCTCTTCATTCCTCAGTACTTCCGTATCCCACTTCTTTGCGTATTGATTCATCCTGACTAGCCTCTTAAACTTCAGCCTATTTTTCATCAATACTAAATTGTGATCTGAGTCTGTATCTGCTCCTGGGAGAGCCTTACAATCGAATAATTGATTTCGGAATCTCTGCCTCACCACGATGTAATCTACCTGAGATCTTCCCATTCCTCCCGGCCTTGTCCAAGTATACCTCCTCCTCTTATGCTTCTGGAATAGAGTATTCTCTATTACTAACGGAAATTTGTTGCAGAATGCAATTAGTCTTCCTCTCTCTTATTCCTACTACCAAGCGTATATTCTCCCGCAAGCCTTTCTTCTGTTCTTTCCGCTGCAACCGCTTTCCAATCCCCCATGACTATTAGATTTCCATCTCCCTTTACGTAATGAATTACCCGTTCAATATCCTTATACTAATTCTCTATCTCTTCACCCTCTCCTTGCCACGTCGGCGTGTATACCTGAATTTCGTCTTAGGAGCATTAAAACTACAGACTGCCTCAAGTTTACATGGATCTAATCGGATGTCTCTGGTGATATGACATGACCTCTCTGTATCTGATTTCCGATTACGTTAGACTGAGTGCTATCAAGCAACGTGCCTACCGTCGCATTGTGCTGATCCGAGGTATTCTGTACAATGAGCGCATTGTCAACGTACAGCATCACCTTGTGCTTCCAGGATCACAGAGCCTAGTTCTCTAATTAAAGTTACATATGACAAATTTAGCCCCAACAGTAATTTCTACAATTGGTAACATCACTCATGCCGTGAACTGTCGTCGCACATGGTGCAGTTTTCTACCTGTCAGTCACAGATTTTTTTCCACTAATAGGAGCATTCCTCTTATTTTGTGGAAAATCTCTCTACCAATCGCAAGGGTCCTACCACTTAAATGCTTAGAAATCTCGGCACTTTACTCCTTCCCAGTGCGTTTCCGCCAATCGGACGTTTTGTGCCCACTCCAGACGCCTAAAAAGTTACATGTGTATCACGTTTGTACCATTCGCAGTTCACGTGATCGAATGCATCTCTGGTTTTGTCCATATCCATTTGGAATTCTGAAACCCAGTTTTCTAAAGCTTTCTCTATCCTCCTCCTGGTGGCCCGGCCCATTACTCTCTCTTCCGTCTGAGTCACCTGGTCGGTCGGTCATTGACTCTCGCGTGGGACGCCCCGTAAGTGGTTTCCGTGGTACCCCCTGTGGCGCGGCATTCGCCTCTGCCACCCCTTGCATTCAAACCAAAACGTTTCCTCTCGCTGCTTGTTCCATCTTGTGCTCATAGATGGTGTGTTAGTACCGTCGACTGAGTGTCATCCCTTTTTGCATTACATACTGATAGGCAAATTTGCTCATTACTGCCGCTTTAAGTTAGGTGTCATATTCACCTTCCCATTGTGATGTATAAAGTTCTTATGTAAGGTGCGAAACTGACCTTCATTTATTCCGCCACCTTACAAGTTTTTTACGCCTTAGGGATGTGACATAGTGTCTCTTCACACATAGCTACACAGGGTAGCTGTGACATGTCACAACATTTAAAGCCAGTGTGTTATTGCCACGTGAAATTCCTTAGAGTTTCGTATCCCACCTCGTTTTACTGCCTCAGTTATATGACAAGAGTTTTCGCAAACTTTTTCATCGAGTATCCTCGTTTGAAACTAAATTGTAGTAATTTCAGGCATCATAACTACGAATAGAACAAGCCCATTTCATAGACGGGAATTACCACCAAGTAGCTCCAATCTTGAGCCACTAATGGGTGCTACAGGCGCGACACAACAATCAAATTAAAAATAATTCCGACCTCGTCGTTCTTAGCAAAGTTTATCGCAGGTCTTTCTTGGTTATAAGGTGAATACCACGACTGATAAGTACCTACCATTTTTAACCATTTACACCTACATCTACATACACACTGATACTCGGCAGATCGCACTTAAGTATCTGGCAGGGGCTTCATCAAACCACTTTCTCAATAAGTCTCTATTATTCCATTCTCGAACAGTGCGCGGAAAAAACGAACACCTGTATGTTTCCATGCGAGCTTTGATTTCCCTTATTTTAATATGACGATCGTTTCTTCCTACGTAGACTGGCGTCAGCAAAATGTTTTCGCATTTGGAGGGGAAAATTGCTGATTGAAATTTCGTGAGAAGACCCACTGCAACGAGAAATGCCCTTGTTTTAATTATGTCCACCCCAAATTTTGTACCATGACCGTCACACTTTCCCTCCTATTTCTTGTTAATACGAAACGTGCTGCTTTTTTTTATATCTTTCTCGATATACTCCATTAATCCTATCTGCCAAGGACCCCACACCGCGCAGACGTACTCCAAAAGAGGACAGACACGCATAATGTAGGCAGTCCCTTTAGTAAATCTGTTACATCTTCTAAGTTTCAGCCAATAAACCGCAGTCTTTGGTTCGCCTTCCCTGCAACATTTTCTGTATGTTCTTTTGAATTTGAGTTGTTCCTAGGAATTTAATTGAATCTACAGCCTTTAGATTTGACTGATTTATCGCATAAACAACGTTTAACGGATTCTTTTTAATACTCATGTGGATGACCTCACACTATTAATTATTTAAGGTCAATTGCCACTTTTAGTACAATACAAATATCATTTCTAAATAGTTTTTCAATTTATTTTCATCTTCTGAGGACTTTACTAGACGATAAACGACAGCATCATTTGGACACAACCTAAGACTGCTGCTCAGTTTATTTCCTAAATCGTTTGTATACGTAGATAAGGAACTGCAGGGGGCCTATAATGCTACCTTGTGGAACACCAGAAGTCACTTCTATTTCACTCGATAACTTTCCGACAGTTCATACGAACTGTGACCTTTCTCATAGGAATACCCGAATGAGATTCCATGTTCCCGGTAACATATTTCGCAAAATAATTTGTTCAGAGAAATGTTTTAATTTTGAATGTTAATTATTCGAGTGATGGGATACATCACATTGACGACTGTAACGGCAAGAGTAACAATATAATGGTGCAGACTTTGATTTTATGATAAAAGTGAAAATCCTCTTCCATCGCTTAATCTTTAAATACGTGACAGATTTAAAACTTGAAATGTGAGGCGCAGAAGTCGTTGTTGGTGAGTGGTGAAATAAAATGTCGTGTGACGAGGGCCTCCCGTCGAGTAGACCGTTCGCCAGGTGCAAGACTTTCGATTTGACGCCACTTCGGCGACTTGTGCGTCGATGGGGATGAAATGATGATGATTAGGACAACACAACACCAAGTCCCTGAGCGGAGAAAATCTCCTACCCAGCCGGGAATCGAACCCGGGCCTTTTGCATTGACAGTATGTCGCGCTGACCACTTTTTTTTTAATCTCATTTTGTTCGTTATTGTTCGTTTCAATTGTTCGTGGCGGACGTCACCTGACGCCCCTTGAAGTTCGTTACTGATCCATTCACTCAGTTTTTTATTACAGAGGGCAGCTAACTCTCTGACCGAACACGCTGAGCTACTGTGCCGGCACTTAGAACTACTTAAACCTAACTAACCTAAGGACAACACACAACACCTAGCCATCACAAGGCAGAGAAAATCCCTGACCCCATCGGGAATCGAACCCGGGAATCCGGGCGTGGGAAGCGAGTACGCTACCGCACGACCACGAGATGCGGGCGGCTCAGCTACCGGGGGCGGACATGGTGAGTGGTAAAGCTTGGTGATACAGGAGTATGATGATGTTCAATGCATCAAATGATTTGAGTGATAATGACAGTGATAATCGGAATACTTTAAAAAATAAAGACTGCAGGCTCGACTTGTGAGAATGTATATGTACGTACAATAGGGACTGATGGCGCACCATCGTTGCATCAGCAATCCTACCATTTCCAGCTGGCTTAGTAATCTAAAATCTAATAAAAAATGTGCAGTTAGTAGAGCGGAATATTAGTTTTTCTTTACAAAATACAACAGAACGCCTTTAAAAAAATCTGATGGTCATTTTATCGTCATTTGTACAGTGATGAGCCAAAACATTATGACAACGGACCTACTATCGACATAAACCTGTAAGGCGATAGTAGCGGCATCTGGCGAGGAATGACAGCTAGTCAGATACACGCGTGGTCCATGTAGTTAAGTGAGCGAGCTGTCCACGTGTAGAATGGGGAACGCGTGCTATCTACCTGAGTTTGACCACGGGCAGATTATTGTGGCCCGGAGGCTCGGGAAGAGCATTCCGGAAAGTGCACGACTCGTCAGGTGTTCGAGAAGTGTCGTGGTGAGTATTTTCAACACGTAGCGAAACCAAGGTCAAGCCACGTCCAGACGTAGTGTGTTGGACGGCCAACCCTCATTACAGATGTCGGACGTCGTAATTTGGTTGGTTGATTTGGGGGAGAGAACCAACCAGCGAGGTCATCCGTCCCTTCGGGTTATGGAAGGACGGGGAAGGAAGTCGGTCGTGCCCTTTCAAAGTTACCATCACGGCATTTGCACGAAGCAATTTAGGTAAATCAAGGAAATTTTAATCCAGGATGGCCGGACGACGGTTTGAATCGTCGTCCGCCCGAATGCGAGTCCAGCGTGCTAACCACTGCGCCTCCTCGCTCGGTCGGACGTCGTAGGCTGAGCAGACTGGTAAAATGGAAGAGGCGGTGAACTATGGTGGAATTGACTAACATCAGACTTTAACATTGGGCAGAGTAAAAGCAGTGCACCGAACACTGCTAACGATGTGTCTCTGCAGCCTATGTCCCATGCACGTGTCAATGTTAACACCACAACATTGGCTGCTACACGTAAAATGGGCACGTGACCATCGGTGTTGAACTTTGGTGCATGACAGAGCTTTTCATGGTCTGGCCGATGAGAGGGCGCGAAACCGTTGTGTTCCAGAGTAACAGATCCTTGTCACCTGTACTGGAGGACGCAGTCAAGCTGCCGTCGGCTCCATTATACTCCGGGCAACGTTCACTTGGGCATCCGTAGGCCAGTAGAGATCGTGCAAGGCATCATGACGGTCAAGAAATGTCGTACACTGATTGCAGATCACGTTTCCCGACAGCAGTGGCATTTTTCAACAAGATAATACGCCATGTCACAAGGCCAGGAATGTGACTTGTGTGTACTGATGTGATGCTAACTCGCTCCAGGGACCTACCAAGTCCTCAGAGCTTCCATGCCACGTCGCATCGCCGCCCTTATCCGTGCCGAAGCTGCTATCAGGTAGATGGTCGTAATGTTCTGGCTGATGAGTGTATATATCCACAAAGTAGTAGATGACCTCCTCATATGGGTGTCGACAAGAGAGAGAGAGACAAAAAAAAATTGAAGAGAAGAGTTGGAACAAGAGCAAGTTTTTAAACAGTTGATTCTCCAGATCCACGCTGATAGTATTACATTAGCTAGAGACGTGCCCTCTGTAGGACATCTACGTCTTTGACGTTTTTATTATATTGGTTTTTCTGCCAGCAACACTGAGGTTTCTTTGACAAAAAAAAAGAAAGAAACGAAACTCTGCAATGGGCTGGATCTCAATCTGCCAAGGCTCCCATCAGATATAAAATGAACATAACGTTTCGCTATCTCCTGTATTTTATCCTTGCCATATTCAGAATTTCAAATACTCTATTTCAGTCAACATAGGAAAACGTGTTCCCAAAATCTACAAATGCTGTAAGTTTTCCGTTCTGTACCTAAGAGAAGTCGTAGGATGAGTATACCCTTGAGCGTTCGTTCATTTTTCCAGAACCCAACTGACCTTTCCCGAGTTCTACCAGTTTTTCCATTCTTCTGTAAATAATTAGTGCCAGTATTTTGTAACTATTATTCATTGAAGTAACTTCACTACCTGGAATAAAAATTATTCCTGGTGTCTCAAGTTATGTTGCCTGTCTCGCATATCTTACCAAGTAGAACAGTTTCCTCACGGATGACCCCCGCCCCCCCCCCCTCCCCTTCAGAGCTCTCTATAATTTATGTTCGCCAAATGTTTTGCATTGTAGACCATCCAACATCCTGTTCAAGAAATGAGTTCCAATTTTTTGAGTTTTTTAAATTCAGGAAGTACTGTTTGCAAGTATGTTCCGATTTTATGTAAGCATATGATTAACTTTGTTCTTTTTTTAATTGCGTAGGTAGGAAAGCGTGCTGGAAAGTAATACTTCCAAATTCGTTATGTGAAAACTCTTACAGCTTTTCAGTCAAAACAAACTTTTATAAATTCTACATCTTTATACTGTATGTCTACATACGAATATATGCATCCCTTTGTCGTTAAAAGGTCCCGAATAGTTGCGGGTAATATGGTGGTTTGTTACGTATCTATCTTGGTGCGTGCGAAACAGCGGGGGTACTATCAGATTTCAATTTCTAGTTCATTCACGCTTGGAGCAAACACTCCTTCAACGTTAGAACGCTAAACAACACACGAGGGCTGTGCATCTTCAACAATCCGACGGCCTTTGTTACACTGTCATCGATCACCCTCCGCACTGACCCCATCCGATTTTCATCTGTTCCCACAACTTGGTTGTGGCTCCGTCAACAAAATCAAGCATTCTAAAGTGTGCCCATAAAGCTTGTGTACATTTGGAATATCAGTAAATAATAATAAAGCTCATTTTAGTTATTTTAATGTTAATAAATGATATTTTCAGCATGATCTCCGTGCTTTCCAGTGCATAATTTGACGCGATTTGCAAGATGAAGCTGAACTCAATGGGACAGGTCTGAATTGCCGGCGATTTTAGTGACTGGTATTGCGTTCTGTTACTGGTTTGAATTTGTAATCTTGACCGACTCTCTTTCAGCATACCCCTGAAAAAGAAATTGTTGTGGTTGGCAGGAGAGCCAACCGTGTTCCTAAAGGAGGCCGAAATGTTCGCGTTTTAGCTCACGCAGGCTGGCGTGAGGTCTGGAACATGACAAGGGAATTAGATTTGAGAAAAACGGACGTAGCTGGTGGAATACTTAACTTTAATCCATAAATGGAGAACGTCTCTCTTTATGGTACATGATTCACAATATCAATAGTACGGATACTGGCGCCATGCTAAGTCGTAGCAAATAACGTAGCTGAAGGCTATGCTAACTATCGTCTCGGCAAACGAGAGCGTAGAAGTCAGTGAACCATCGCTAGCAAAGTCGGCTGTACAACTGGGGCGAGTGTTAGGAAGTCTCTCTAGACCTGCCGTGTGGCGGCGCTCGGTCTGCAATCACTGTTAGTGGCGACAAGAGGGTCCGACGTATACTACCGGACCGCGGCCGATTTAAAGGCTAACACCTATCAAGTGTGATGTCTGGCGGTGACACCACAGAAATCAAGGAGACAAAAGTCTGGCGAACGAGGGGACCACTCCACATGACCTCTTCTCCCAATCCAGAGAGGAAAATTGTCATTCAACGAATCTCTAACAGGTGCATCAAAATGGGCAGACTGAAACCGCTATGGAAATCCCTCACCCAGGCGCTCAGTTTGAGGCAACAGGTATAAATTTGTCTCACAGCGTGTTCAGAAGAGTCTCATCCGTTACATTTTCATCAAAGAAGAAAGGTCCTATCACATGAGCTTTCTACAAACCACGCCACACCATAACCTTCTGACGGCCCTGCTATTTGGATGGACTCAACCAATGCGGCGTGCCTTGAGACCAGAATCGAGGATTTTATCTGGCACTTCACCAATGACGTAAAACACAGCTTCGTCACTGACAACACAAAGTCTTTAGTAAAATGGATACACTACTGGCCATTAAAATTGCTACACCAAGAAGAAATGCAGATGATAAACGGGTATTCATTGGACAAATATATTATACTAGAACTGACATGTGATTAGATTGTCGCGCAATTTGGGTGCATAGAGCCTGAGAAATCAGTACCCAGAACAACAACCACCTCTGGCCGTAATAACGGCCTTGATATGCCTGGGCATTGAGTCAAACAGAGCTCGGATGGCGTGTACAGGCACAGCTGCCCATGCAGCTTCAACACGAGACCACAGTTCCACCAAGAGTACTGACGCGTATTGTGACGTGCTAGTTGCTCGCCACCATTGACCAGACGTTTTCAGTTGGGGAGAGATCTGGAGAATGTGCTGGCCAGGGCAGCAGTCGAACATGTTCTGTATCCAGAAAGGCCCGTACTGGACCTGCAACATGCGGTCGTGCATTATCCTGCTGAAATGTAGGGTTTGGCAGGAATCGACTGAAGGGTAGAGCCACGGGTCGTAATGTATCTGAAATGTAACGTCCACTGTTCAAAGTGCCGTAAATGCGAACAACAGGTGACCGAGACGTGTAACCAATGGCACCCCATACCATCACGCCTGGTGATACGCCACTATGGCGATGACGAATTTACGCTTCCAATGTGCGTTCACCACGATGTCGCCAAACACGGATGCGGCCATCATGACGCTGTAAACAGAACTTCGATTCATCCAAAACAATGACGTTTTGCCATTTGTGCACCCAGGTTCGACGTTGAGTACACCATCGCAGGCGCTCCTGTCTGTGATGCAGCGTCAAGGGTAACCGCAGCCATAGTCTCCAAGCTGATAGTCAATGCTGCTGAAAACGTCGTCGAACAGTTCGTGCAGGTGGTTGTTGTCTTGCATACTTCACCATCTTTTGACTCAGGGATCGACACGTGGCTCCACGATCCGTTACAGCCATGCGGATAAGACGCCTGTCATCTCGACTGATAGTGATACGAGGCCATTTGGATCCAGCACGGCGTTCCATATTACCCTCCTGAACCCACCGATTCCATATTCTGCTAACAGTCACTGGATCTCGACCAACGCCAGCAGAAATGTCGCGATACGATAAACCGCAATCGCGACAGGCTACAATCCGACCTTTATCAATGTCGGAAACGTGATGGTACTCATTTCTCCTCCTTACACGAGGCATCACAACAACGTTTCACCAGGCAACGCCGGTCAACTGCTGTTTGCGTATGAGAAATCGGTTGGAAACTTTCTTCATCTCCGCACGTTGTAGATGTCGCCACCGACGCCAACCTTGTGTGAATGCTCTGAGAAGCTAATCATTTGCATATCAGAGCATCTTCTTCCTGTCGGTAAAATTTCGCGTCTGTAGCACGTCATCTTCGTGGTGTAGCAGTTTTAATGTCCAGTAGTGTATTTTCATCTAATTTTTCTGCAAACCACTCAGCGTCTGCATGCATCTATCGGGGTCATCTTCATGTAAGTGATGCAATATCTGTAACTTGTACGGATGATACCTCTCCTCTGCCAGAATTTTGTGGATGGTTGACATTGGGAGACTCAGCTCCGTGGATGTCCGACGGCGCAGTTTCTGTGGGCTAGCTATAAACTTGGCCAAGAGAGGCTCTTCCGTTTCGTCTGAAGTCTTCTGTCGTCTTTAAACTTGGTGATTAATTTCTCGCGCGCAGTAAAACAAGCAGGCTGACTGCGGGGGTGTCGAAGGTTAAATTCTTACGAATTTCTGCGATAAGACCATCCTACTTGTCCACTTTAGAGTACCAACTCCACTTTTTCTTCTTAAGAGAGATTCTGAAAAAAAATTACAGTTATTAGAATTTATTACTATTTATTTATTAATATTTACAGAATATAGAATAATGTACCCAAACGTTTTGGACATCCTGTACAATGACTTTATCAACAAAGTGGCCTCTCGTGAGAAATATGTTGGTCACCAGGGCCATTATATCGAGAAATAAATGTGTAGACATGAAGAATAAAGATGTAGAATGGTAACAAAGTTCCTTTTTTTAAAAAAATCTTTAAGAGTTTTAAGCTAAGGAATTCAAAGACATTGATTTTCAGCACAACCTCGTATTTTGCTCTCATTTAGCTATCTCGTATGAAAAGAAAGAAGGTGACGTGCCAGCTTGCTCCCTCTGGTAAAGTCTGCAGCCCATTTCTGTTTCTCGTTTTGGGAGCTGAAGCTAGCCAGCGGACTTCCCATCAGTGGGGAATTCCCCGGGGCGCAGAGCTCTCGTACTTGCCCTACATACTGGCGGACCAGTAGGTACTGGCAGAGGGCTCTCTCTCTCTCTCTCTCTCTCTCTCTCTCTCTCTCCCTGGCCACAGTCACCTAATGAGCTGCCCAAGCCAGCTGCAGCCTGCCACTCTGCTCTGCACAGCTCTCTTACCCTCGATTTTCTGCAACTACAGTTCCTGGTGGCTTGCATGAGCCACTGTAGATACCATTTTGTACAGTCGGCTGCTTTCGACTGCATGAAATTGAGGCGCTCTGTAGGTCGACAACCGAGTTAACTGAAATCCAAGTCAGTCAGTATTTCTTATATATTACACTATAACGTCATACATCCTTAAACCACAAGACTTCATTTATATTTGAATGAAATTTAGTTCATGTACAAGAGTCTGAAATGAGTAAAAGGCTATTTAAAACGTCTGACGCTCTTTATCAGATCACAGTATATTTCGATTAAGTTGCTGTTCTGGAGAACGCCTCAGATAGTCTCCACATAAAGCGGACTCGGCTATGAGGTGCTAAATCATATCGCACATGTTTCTCTTGATAGGACATCCACAACTGTTATTCACTGTCAATGATAAAATACGCTAGAGTTGTAAAACTTATTTGCTTCTAAAAAGCAAAGCAGTTCCCGGTTTCAAGGCATACGTCCCACCTTCAGATGTATCTGAAAACTTTAAATGAAGAATAATATCAATCCACATAGTTTACATAATCAGTGCTAAATACAACCAAAAGAAATTTTTAGGACAAACAGCCTATATGGATGGTTCAAATGGCTCTGAGCACTATGGGACTTAACTTCTGAGGTCATCAGTCCCCCAGAACTCAGAACTATTTAAACCTAACTAACCTAAAGTCATCACACACATCCATGCCCGAGGCAGGATTCGAACCTGCGACCGTAGCGGTCGCGCGGTTCCAGACTGTAGCGCCTAGAACCGCTCGTCCACCCCGGCCGGCAGCCTATATGTACATCAGGCCACAAAGGATCCATAACTGAGGTTAAAATAAGTTGAAACATATTAAAATAGTGCATCCATGCCATGTACCAAATATGCACAACTTTAATATATTTTAACCCCACTTCTGCAGCCTTTGTGGACTCATGGTACATTGCACATACAGAGTGTTTGTTCTAAGTACTTCTGTTGGATCTGTTTAGGTTTGATTATCTTGACCATTCGGATAGGTATCATTCACTTAAAGTTTTGCAGGTGCTCCTGAAGATGGGACATATGTCCTGAAACCGGATAGCACATTCCTTTTTAGGAATAAATAATTTTTTTATATCTGTAGTGGATTTTATCATTTCAGAAAGTTTTAAATATCAACACACACACACACACACACACACACACACACACACACAAACAAATATAAACTCACACACACATCTATCAATGGGAAATAATTTTCACAGCGATGGCTGTTTTTAAAAAGCTATATTGCCTGTTAATCCCCGGAGACATGCAATCGTGGCAACATGTATGAAATGAAACAGAAAGAAACTTAAAAATCAGTTTTCAGAAACATATTGGTTGTTTCAGACTTGATGTTGTTGTTGTGGGCTTATATCCAAATACAGATTTGCTGCAGCTCTTCTTGCTACTCTGTATTGTGCAAGCCTTTTCATCTCAGAGTAACAATCGCAAACTACATCTTTCTGAATCTGCTTATTGCATTCATCTTTTGGTCTCCCTCTACAGTTTTTACCCACTACGCTTCCCTCAAGTAGTAAATTCGTTATCCCTTGATATATCAAAATGTTTCCTACCAATCAATCCCTTCTTCTAGTCAGGTTGTGCCACAAATTTCTTTCATCACAAATTCTATCCAATATCTCCTCATTAGATCTACCAATCAAATCTTCAGCATTCTTCTGCATCACCACATTTCAAAAAGCCCTGTTCTCTTCTTGTCTAAACCGTTTATTATCCATGTTTTACTTCCATACAAACACTTTCACAAAAGACTTCCTGACACTTAAATCTATACTCGATGTTAATAAATTTCTCTTCTTCAGAAATGCATTTCTTGCCATTTCCAGTCTACATTTTATATCTTCTCTTCTTCATCAGTTATCTTGCTGCCCAAATAGCAAAACTCCTCTACTACTTTAAGTATCACATTTCCTAATCTAATTCCTACAGCATTAACTGATATAATTCGACTACACTCCATTACCCTTGTTTCGCATTTGTTGATGTTCATCTTCAATCCTCCTTTCAAGACACTGTCAATTCCGTTAAACTGCTCTTCCAAGTCCTTTACCATCTCTGACAGACTTACAATGTCACTGGAAAACCTCAAAATTTTTATTTCTACTCCCTGGACGTCAATTATTGCTACTGATTTTTCTTTTGTTTTCTTTACTGCTTTCCCAATATACAGATTAAATAATATCGGGGACAGGCTAAAATCCTGTCTCACTCCTTTCTCCAACACTGCTTACCTTTCCTGTCCCTTAGTCTCTTATTTCTGCAATCTGGCTTTTGTATATACTGTAAATAGCCTTCCCCTGGCACCTTTAAAATTTGAAAGAGAGCATTTCAGTCAACATTGTCGAAAGCTTTCTGTAAATCAACAAGTGCTATAACAGTAGGTTGGTCTTTCCTTAGCCTATCTTGTATGGGAAGTTGTAACTGTCTAATTGTCTAATTGTCTGCATTTTTCCGGAATCCAAACTGATCTTGCCCTAGGTCGGCTTCAACAATTCCATTCATCCGTAAAGAAAACGCCTTATTATTTTGCAACAGTGACTTATTAAACTGATAGTTCGATAATTTTCACACCTGACAGCACGTTTTTTTTTCCTTGTTGAAATCTGTGGGTGTTTTGCCTGTTTTGTACATCTTGCTCACCAGATGGAAGAATTTTGTCATGGCTGGACATATTCGTACAGGTGGTTCTCTTTTCTCCCAAGATCTCTTTAATTTTCCTGTAGGCAGCATCTGTCTCCCCCTAGTGACAAATCTTCTAGCCGTCCCTGCTTAGCCATTTTGCACTTCCTGTCGACTTTTGAGACTTTTTTATTTCTTTTCACCTGCTTCATTTAATGCATTTTTATATTTTCTCCTTTCATCATTTAAATTAATATCTCTTCTGTTGCCTAAGGATTTCTACTCGCACTCTTCCTTTTACCTACTTGATCCTCTGCTGCCATCATAGTTTCAACTCTCAAAGCTATTCACTCTTCTTCTACTGTATTCCTTTCCCTGTTCTTGTCAAACGTTCCCTAATGCTACCTCTGAAACTCTCTACAACCTTTAGTTCTCTCAGTTTATCCAAGTCCCATCTCCTTAAATTCCCACTTTTTGCAGTTGTTTCAGTTTTAATCTAAAGTTCATAACCACTAAATTGTGGTCTGAGTCCACATTTGCCCCTGGAAATGTCTTACAATTTAAAATCTGCTGTCTTAGCGTTATATAATCAGTCTGAAACCTTAAGTTGTCTGCAGGTCTCTTCAAGGAATAAAACATTCTCTCACGATTCTTAAACCAAGTGTTAGCTATGTTTAAATTATACTCTGTGCAAAATTGTTTCAGCCTTTGCCGCAGTGCATATTCAACTTCTTCTCTTCCTTTTCTTACACCTGAATTCCAGTTCCCCATCTCTGTGAAATTTTCGTCTCCCTTTACTATCTGAATATTTTCTTTTACCTCATCATACATTTCTTCATTGACTCCATCCGCGAGCTACTTGGCATTTAAACATGTACTACCGACGTGGGTGTGGGCTTCGTGTCTGTATTGACTACAATAATGCGTTCATGATGCTTTTCATAGTAGTTTATGCGCATTCCTATTTTTATACATTATTAAACCTACTCCTGCATTACCCCTATTTCATTTTGTATTTAGAACCCTGTATTCACCTGACCAGAAATCCTGTTCCTCCTGCCATCGAAGTTCATAACTCCCACTATATCTAACATTAACCTATCCATTTCCCTTTTTAAATTTTCTAAACTACCTGCCCGATTAAGGAATCTGACTTTACGTTGCGATCCGTACAATGCCACTTTTGTTTCTCCCTATAACGACATCTTCCTGAGTAGTCCCTCCTCGGAGGTCCGAATGGGTGACTATTTTGCTTACGGAATATTTTACTCAAGAGGAAATCATCATCGGCAGAACTGCATGCCCTCGGGAAAAAATTACGGCTGTAGTTTCCCCCAGGTTTCAGCCGTTCGCAGTACCAGCACAGCAAGGTCGTTTTGGTTGATGTTACAATTTCAGGCCAATCAATCACGCAGACTGTTGCCCCTGCAACTGCTGAAAAGGCTGCTACCCTCGTCAGGAACCACAGATGCTTCTGGCCTCTCAAAAGATACCTCTCCATTGTGATTGCACATACAGTACGACTATTACTATCGCTGAGGCATGCAAGCCTGCCCACCAATGGTAAAGTCCATGGTTCATGGGCAGGGTTGGGGGAGGGAAGAGAGAGAGAGAGAGAGAGAGAGAGAGAGAGAGAGAGAGAGAGAGAGACTTGTTAAACATGCAGAAGAAGCAGGACATTGTGCTGTAAGAGAATAACGATCATAAAGTACAGCACACGGTAGACAAGAGATGGAAAACTGACATCCTGTAGCAAATGGATATATTCAAAAGTGGTAAAACAAAATTACAGGTTCCAAAGAACTCACATTTCTTCAGCAGCTTCAACTCAGTGCAATTAAAGCAGAAAATGTGTAACAGTTACGAATAAATGTGTATACGTGTTCCATTACAACAATTTTGTAATTCCTTAAAATAATTGTTACACAGTTGTTAGTAATATCACGGAGCCACACCAAAGTCGGCTACGTGTATCGATACCACAGACATTAGTGAGGGCACTGTGCAATCCGCTCTCCAGAAGACCACCCCTCCCTCCCATCTTAGCAACGCTCTCACGCTAATGCTGATACAGTGTCTAGCACTTGAGAGATCTGCCCAGTGCGTGATCTCATCTGATGTAGCCAACATCATAGAGCAGGACCGAAGAGCTGTTAAAAGTTCTAATGAAACATACTTTCGTAAATGTTGCTTATTGTATTGCAAGAGAGCAGTTTCTTAACCTATGCATCACGTGATGCTCTCTTAGTCAACGACAGTTATAAATTATACAGTATCCTTGTCTTGAAGTGTGTCAAAGTTAAGGAAATCCTTTATTCATTCATGTAATAAAGTGAAATAATATTGCGTACGTTCTAATTCGATTAGCATTGTCGCAAAGCACTCAAAGAACCCACAGTTATGATCAGACGAATGTAGTTTTGTCTGGGCACAACAATTACATCGTCACAGTCTCTCTTACTGTAATACATTACGTCGATCAATGTCAGAGATGCATCAGCATCGTATGGAGAATGAGATATCTCAAAATTAACACAAGGTATTACTTATATATATGTATAGAATATTTTTATACAAATACTAGACCAGTAAGCATTAAAGATTGGCCTCGAAACCTTAATGGCACTCACCCGAAACCCAATTACAAAATTGGGAAACTGTCTACATCTACATCCATATACCGCAAGCCATCTGACGGTGTGTGACGGAGTGTACTTTGAGTACCTCTATCGGTTCTTCCTTCTATTCTAGTATCGTATTGTTCGTGGAAAGAAAGATTGTCGGCATGCCTCTGATTTTGTCTCACGATCTATTCGCGAGATATACGTAGAAGGGAGCAATATACTGCTGGACTCCTCGGTGAAGGTATGTTCTCAAAGCTTCAACAAAAGCCCGTACCGAGCTACTGAGCGTCTCTCCTCTAGAGTCTTCCACTGGAGTTTATCTATCATCTCCGTAACACTTTTGCAATTACTAAATGATCCTGTAACGAAGTGCGCTGCTCTCCGTTGGACCTTCTCTATATCTTCTATCTGGTACGGATCCCACACTGGTGAGCAATATTCAAGCAGTGGGCGAACAAGTGTACTGTAACCTACTTCCTTTGTTTTCGAATTGCATTTCCTTAGGATTCTTCCAATGAATCTCAGTGTGGCATCTGCTTTACCGACGATCAACTTTATATGATCATTCCATTTTAAATCACTCCTAATGCCTACTCCCAGACAATTTATGGAATTAACTGTTTCCAGCTGCTGACCTGTTATATCGTAGCTAAATGATAAAGGATCTTTCTTTCTATGTATTCGCAGTGTGGGCATACAGTGTACTACTCACAATTTAGACTTGAGCAGAAAGCTCTAACACACCTTGAGACTGTTAAGCAGCATCAATCGGTGGCGTACCCGTACATTAATGCGAAGTTGACAAATCGTTGCGTATCAAACAGTAACGCTCAGACCGGCTCATAGGAGACATTGCAAGTGACAGATAGCAACAGAATCGGCATATGGATAGTTAAATCAAAACAAGCTTTGTTTTGGCCTCTATCTTGGTTCTACTGCTTAGCAGGCTTGATTGTGTTTCAAGTGCCATTTGAAGGCAAGTAAATAGTGGCTAACAATATCCAAGGGCCATAGCAATGGATGTGTGTCATCACAAGAAGGAACTTCACAAATTGAGCAAGACGAAAATGCGCTGCTCCACCTGTAGCCCTTATGTGAACACTTATTTGGCTCGGCACTGATTGAAAGAGTTGTTAGACGTCCTCCTGAGGAATATCGTGCCAAATTCTGTCCAATTGGCGAGTTATATTGTTAAAATGCCCAGCTGGTTGGATGGCCCTGTCCATAATGCTCCTAACGGTCTTACCCGGGGAGAGATCCGGCGACCTTTCTGGCCAAGGTAGTGTTGGCAAGCATGACGACAAGCAGTAGAAAACTTAACTACTGTAACGAAACCCCAGGATGGCCTGCCACATAGGGCAGCAAAACGTGGCCTACAATATCTTCGACGTACTGCTGTGTTTTAAGGGTGCCGTGGATGACCACCAAAGAGGTCCTGCTATGAAATGACATGGCACCCCAGAACATCACTCTTGGCTGTTGGACCGTATGGTGGGCAACAGTCACATTGGTGTCCCACCGCTATTTCGGAATCTTCACACAATTCTTCGCTGGTCATCTGGAAGCAATTCGAATCGAGACTCAGTCAATGAGATTCCAGGTCGAATGTGTCCGACATCACTGCAAACTGGCCAGTTGGTGTGAAGAGGCCAATGGTAGTCGGTGCAAGGAGCGCCTTGAACTCACTCCTCTTTCTATGAACGGCTGTTAATGGTCTCTGTGGTCAAGGAAGCACCGGGTGCACGTCGGATGGTTGATAGTGATAAATGAGGCTATGAGTGCTCCCTTACAACTGCTCGGCCCTCACGTCCTGTGTTCCTACTAGTTCGACTGCTTCCTTCTTGACACTGTGTTCAGCCATGGTTCACACTTTTCTGTCGGCGTCATCCAACAGTGGCGTCGCACTATCCAGATGTCGAGCGATTCGCCAGTTATTCCAACTGTCTTATTTGAGGGCGACTGCACGTCCTCTCTGAAATGCTGACATCTGCTTATATTGTTCACGCGCCTGTCTGCGACACGTAGTTATTGTCCAACTGAAAGCACGGAATGAAATTCGTAACGACTCTATGCCCTGGTATCGACATGTCCTTGGCAGTTACGCTATAAAATTGTGCTGCAGCTTCGCACATTCATTCATCGACCCCCGAACTTTACAATTTTGCATTTTCCATTGATACCTACATAAATGTCAGTTTGAGTGTAACGCCTTCGCGAAGCGTCTTGCTGTCTCTCAAAAACGTTATCATGTAGATGACTGACTTGCCGGAGCCCCTGCATGTAGAAACTGAAATTCGGCCCTTTTGAAAATATCCAACCTCAATTGTGGAAACGCCTCAAGCTTTTTGAAATTACTTCCGTTAATTCAGCAAGGTAATACTTTCAGCGGCCGCCTTGAAAATGGCGGCGTGTTCTCCCGCTGAAACATCGGCGGTGGCGGAAAGGCTGAATTCCCGGAAGTTATTTGAAAGTTGCGTACGCCAGGAGAAACTCAGGTCTCGTTTCATGAGTTATTGTTTCTTCGTCGCATGAAAGAGGAAGAAGGCACTGCGTGCCATGTCTAGCGTTTACGGGAGGACGGGGATAGGATCTGAGATGAAATTTTACAAAACTGCAACGGTTCGGGGAGCTTACTGAGTCAGTGTGAGCAACGAGGAATCCAACAAGCACCGGCCTCTAGCATATTAAAAATGCCGTGCCAAATTCTGAAAACTGATGCGTGACTGGCTTTTCTCTTTTTCCACTAGGGAATCGATTCTGGAATGCCGGTATTCTAACATCAGGTCTTCAGGGGTCTGGTAAGATTAGCGGTTCTTCGCAGAGTGGTTGTCTGTCGCAAATTTACACGCGTTTCAGGCTTTTTTGAGATCTTTAGAAGCTTCTGCGCCGCCTAACCATTGCGTCATATGATGGTGCATTGTTGCTGCACGCGTCCATTAGCTCATCCTTGAGTATTCCATCGTTTTTGCCGTTCAGATACAGAAAACTAACACCGCAGTTTTTCAGTGGGCAGCGCAATCTTGTTTTGGATCCTTTAGATGTGTGTTACGGTACTGTTAAGCTGGCGTGGGAATCTCGATATGTACCCTGATTACAGAAACGTGCCCGTAAAAAAATTTATTACGTAATTTTATTTTTACCCAGTTATAATCGGAATTTCCATATGAGTCCGTTGCTGCAGCGTATATGCAACGCAGCGCAACTCCGAAACACATATATGAGTAACAACATACATGAAGGGATTAGTGTGACATTCTTGTCTTGTCCGATGTGCTGGTGGTAAATGCGGAAACGTGATTCGATTTCTTCGCATTTTTCATACAGCCGTTTCGTCTTAGCTTCCCTGCACTTCCTATTTCTTTCATTCCTCAGCGACTTGTATTTCTGCATTCCCGAATTTCCCTGAACATTTTTGCAAAAATATTGGAAAAATTATGGTTTGCAGTTAAGACTAAACGTCCGGAAAACCTGCGACAAGGTTTGCTGCTGCTGCTTCATGGAATCGCGCGTTCCCATATCTCTAATTTTGTAACGTAGAAGTTACGCAAACTCAAGTGTGAGATACTCGAACACCCGTCCTATACTTCTGATCTCTCCCCAAGCGATTATAACCCCTTTGGTCTCTTAAAAAAGGCCTTGACGAGTCGAAGATTCCTGTGAAACGAGGATGTATGCAGGTGGTATGATTGCCTCAACGTGCACGGCCATTTTACCTGGACATACCGATTCTGTACTGTACGCCCTCCAGAATGGAAGCTTTTTGATGGCTGCTTATATAATGGTAAAGCAACTACTGAAACGTTGAAGACTCGCGTAAGCGTAGTTTAACCTTTTTAAAAAAGATTGTCCACTTGTTCTATTACATTTAAGTGTTCTCCTGGATATTTAATTTTTAGTTCAGTTCTTATACCATATGTCCAATTGGAAAGTAGACTTTGACTGTACCGACATTTCTTGTAATCCCAGTGGGTGAATGTGTTTGCCTCGAGACGGCGTGATGGTATTGCAAGTGGACATTGGGTTGTCTAATCTGAAACTATGTAGAGTGGCCCTGTTATCTGACATGAACTAATTATACGCCCTCCAAAATAATGAATTAGGAATACAATAACTACTAAATTAAAGAAGAATCGCATTTAATTCGGTGTATTACGTTTAAGTGATTTATAAGCAGTCTAACATGTAATGGGAATTCTAAAATGACAGCTTGGTACACCTGAATAAACGGTCTAGGGGTAAGATTCTAGTAATCGTAAGTAAAATTGAAACAACTCTAATCGTGAAGTCGTACCATGATTGTCGTGATGTTGGTACACAAAACAGAAAGTAGTACCGAAGTGAATGCGTTGCATCTGTGGCCGGAGTTGGTAGCAGATTGGTCATTCGAATCTGAAAGCAGGTCTTCAGAGTGTTATTGAAATTCTATAAAAATGTCTACTATCCCTACAAATAATCGCACTGTCGCGCCTCGATCTGTAGGTAGAGGCTGAAGCTGCTGCAGAATCAGTCATTGACGGCTCACCAGCACTCTCGCCTGCGGGTTTCAGCGTGAAATCTAAGTACGTGAGCTCATCTGCTCAAAGATGTGCCCTGGCAGCGTCATAGATCAGCAGAGGAAAAGTCTGACTGTGAAGCGCAGAGAAGAAGAAGTCGAAGAGCCGAAAGCCGAAACTCGAATGAAAGTGTACCGACTGACTTAGAGGAAAACATGTATTTCTGCAGTTGGCGTTCGTTACTTCGTTCCAACCAGCTGGGCTACGAGTGTTTCGAGCACCTCTCCTTTCCTTTAGCCAGTAACGCATTTCCTACCCCCTCTTCTCTCTCTCTCTCTCTCTCTCTCTCTCTCTCTCTCTCTCTCTCTCTATCACTCTGTCTCTCTCTCTTTCCCGTTCTGTGGCCAGTGAAGTGACATCTCGGCAACACAGTCAAGTTTCACTCTCTCAGTTCATTTACATTAGTATCTCCTGGCATTGTTACCCTACGTAAACATTTAGTTTTTGTGGACCTGATTACGAAGAGGTCCCAAACCGTCGATTCTCACTCCTTTTTTTAATGTTATTTGTGGGGCACGGTAGTCTTAAAGGAAGAAAGCTTTCTACATTTTGCTCACGATAGTGTATTTCCAGGACCTTGCTAAAAACAGCGTTTTTGCATCTTTCCACTTTCGAGTCATGAAACAATCGACTCAGGTTGCCCTATGCCGCGGGAGATCGTATCTATGTAGCAAGTTTGGGTACCTAGCGTCCAGTCGCGCCACGCCAAAGGGAAAGTGTGTCCAAGCGAGTGGCACTCACTCACCTGCGACCCGTCCGGCGCGCTCTGAGAATTCAGTCTGGAATGGTCCCTCCATCCCACTACAAGCGTGACTGGTCACCCAAGTGCTGGCTGCTGGTACAAGTGTGCTTCCAGAGGGGTTCATCCTTATACACACCAAGCAAATCCGAACAAAAAATGTAAATTAAGATAATTAACTACTGACACTCACTGGTACTTATATACACTTCATTCTTTATGTTGATGAATTATTCAGATCTAATATTTCTTCGAATTCTCGTTTTATATTATTTATTGGACAAGTTTGGGAAAAACGGTCGTATAACAGTATCCCCAGTAGCACAAGATGAGTTTAGACTTCGCAGCTACTTCCTCATTTCTGGAAAGTTGTTTTTGCAGTTCATTGGACGACAGGTTCCTCCGGTCAGCACCAAGAGCTGTTAATCAGTTTTTTCGTGCAGAAGGGGAGCTTGCTTCACAAAACTATAGCAAGACGAAAGAAAAGTACTGAGAGTAGTGTCTCGCATGATGTACAGTATTCCAGTGGTGTCACCATCACGAGGCAGAATGTGTAAATGTCACGGACAAGCCACGCCCAGGGCAGGTACACGTTATCACCACCAAACCAATGGTTCCGACTATGAAGACAAATCGTCTGATCATCATATTTGACATGGTTGTTGAAGTATCGATAAGCAATGGAATCGCACATCCCAAAATCTACGAGGAGCTTCGTTATGGTGAAGTTTGTGCACTGTGGGTGGCCAAGCAACCTTCACAGAGTCAAAGACCGCGAAACGGGAGTTTTCTTCGCCCATCTGTTAACGTATGTGGAGCAAAGAACGGATTTCTTTGCTTGTATTGTGGCATGTGGAAAAAATTATGTTGCCACTTCGACTGTGCCTCCAAAAGGGCGAGCATGAAGTGGCGGCATTCCGGTTCTACCTGTCCAAAAAAATGCTTTCTCTGTCCCAAAGGCCGGAGAGGTGATGTTCAGTTTCTTTATCAACGAAGAGGAACGTCTGCTCAACGACTGGCTACCATGTTGCAAAGGCACGAGCAGACCATCAAGAAAAAGCACAGGGACAAGCTCTCGAACAGGTTAGTGCTACATGTGACCAAGTAGACTCTCAAATTCCTTCAAAAATTTCGATGGCATGTCCTCAAACATCCTCCTTGCAGCATCGATACCTCCCAGTGTGACACCCGCATCTTCTGCCCCTGACAGCAGAAATACGCCTGTAACAAGGAAGTGCGGGACACCGTATGAAACTGGATCAGTCAGCAACACTGGAGTTCCTCCACTGAACCATCCACTCCCTTCCTACGCGCTAGGATCGATGTATCAATGTCAGTGGTAATTATGTGTAGTTGTTCTGTGCCACATGAACTATAATTATAATTGTGCTATTAAAATTTCTTCTCACATAACTCTAGTTTCATTTGGACACACCTTGTATTTCTGTATTCCCTTCCCTTTTACTTCTGTGTACCCCGCCGTTCTTCTAGAAAAACCTCATATCCGCAACCGGTAGAGTTGACGGTGGTTAATACACTTGACTTGCATTAGGAAATAGGGACCTGGAGTTCACAATTCTCTCCAGCCATCATAATTTAGATTTTCTGTCGACACAGCTGTAGGACGGCTACTATGAAACTAACACCGCGCGGTATCCTCTGCAGTACTGGCAATCCGAATTTTTGCGCCATCTCTTCGCCGTCTGCGGGACGTGAAA
Organism: Schistocerca gregaria; assembly: GCF_023897955.1. NCBI lineage: Eukaryota > Metazoa > Arthropoda > Insecta > Orthoptera > Acrididae > Schistocerca > Schistocerca gregaria. The sequence goes on along the minus strand of NC_064923.1, from coordinate 161,598,606 downwards.
AGAATAAGTTCATTTCTTGCTCACACAATTTCGTTGTCAGCTACTCCTCATTTCTTCCGTCTTTCTTCTCAATCCATAATCTGTACTCATTAGATTATTCGTTCCATTCAGTATGTTCTACAGTATAATTCATCCTAGCTTTCATTAACGATATTAATCCCATCAGCGGAAGTTTCGCCCTGTATTTTCATCCCATTCCTGTACCTACCTCTTATTTCTGAGATGGCTTCTTCGATGTGTAAATTGAACGGCAGGAGTGAAATACTGCATCCTTGCCCAGTGCCCTTTTTTGATCATAGCTTTTCGTTCTTCCTCTCCCATTCTTATCGTTCTTGCATGATTCTTGTACATGTTGTGGACAATAGTACCTGCTTTTTTTCTGTAGCTTACTCGATATTTTCCAGAAAATTTCTAACATGGTGCATCATTTTTAACTGTAGATTGCATATTCTGTGCAAGTGTCTTGATTCATCTTAATTGTTGCTTCAATTATAAAGTTCGCTGCTCTGGTGCCTTTATCTTCATCGTTGCGATCTTAAATTTTATTTCCATTCTTTTGTGTATTATTATTGTGAGCAACCTGGTTGCCTGAACAGTTAAGCTGATTGTGCGATGATTTACGCGCTTACTGTCTTCGAGGGGGTATGAATAATATTATTCCGAAAGTCTTATGGTGTGACACCAGTCTCGTAGACTCTACGCACCAACTTGAATAGCCGTTTGATTCCCACTTATTCAAATGATTTTAGGACTTCCGACGGGATATTGTGTATGTTTTCAAACTTATTTGATCGCAAGTCTTCTAAGACCCCATTAAGAGCTGACTATAACACTGGATCCTCGCTACCTTCCATAACGACTCTCATTTCATCTTCTGACCCATCATCAGACCTTTCCCTCGAAGACGCCTGTACAGCACTCTTTCCACCTATACGCTCCCTCATACTAGTCTAAGAGAGGAATACGCGTTGCAGTTTTAATGTCGCCACCCTTGCTTTTAATTTCACTGAAGGTTGATTTCACTTTCCTATATGACGAATAAAAAAATGGTTCAAATTGTTCTGAGCACTATGGGACTTAGCATCTTAGGTCATCAGTCCCTTAGAACTTAGAACTAATTAAACCTAACTAGCTTAAGGGCATCACACACATCCATGCCCGAGGCAGGATTCGAACCTGCGACCACAGCAGTCACGCGGTTCCGGACTGAAGCGCCTGGAACCGCTAGGCCATCGCGGCCGGCTTATGATAAATCAGTCCTTTCGCGGCCAATTACTTTTCGATTTCAGCGTATTTTTCCTGGAGGCATTTCGCCTTTGCTTCCCTGCACTTCATGTTTATTTCATTCCTAATCTAATTTATTATGCTGAAATCCTGTCTTTCCCTGAACATATTTTGCACCTGCTTCTTATTTCGATCATTTGAAGTATTTCTTCTGTTACCCTAAGTTTCCTCACACTTATCGTCCTTGTACTTAGGCTTTTCAGCTCCTGTGATTGCTATTTTCAGAGATGTCGATTGTTCCTCAACTGAACCGGCTGATGCGGTATGTAGCATCGCAATATTTGCAGCTTTGAGTACTTCAGTATCACACTATTTTCGACATTTATTCTTTTAAACTTCAGTCTGCTATTTACCATTAATTAACTGTTATCCAAGTCAATATCTGTTCCTGGATACGCCTTACAATCCAGTGTCTGATTTCGTAATTTCTCCCCGACGATAATATAATTCAACTAAAATCTTCCTGTGCCTCCAGGTCTTTTCCAAAAATACCTTGGTCTCTTGTGATTTTCCAATAAGTTTTTCCGTGCTGCTAACAAAAATTTCCTGCAGAATTCGCTTAGCCTTTCCCCTCTCTTATTCCTACAACCAAACCCACATTCTGCCATAACACTGTCTTCTGTTCCTTCCCCTAGTAACGCATTTGCAATCCCCCATAAATGTTGGATTATTTCCTCCCATTAGGTTCCGAAAATCCTCATATATTGTCCCTATCTCTTCAACCTCTACATGTGATATCGGCATATGAGTCTGAACTACTGTTGTTGGTGTTGACTTGCTTTGGATTATGTGTGGCAAGAACACCCATGTCATTGAAATGTTCACAATAACTCACCCTGTAATACTTTGCTGTTGGTAACAAATCCTTATATAATTTTCAGCTTCTGTTGATAGTATTCCAAGTTTATCTGACCAGAAATCATCATCTTCTTTCCATTTTACTTGAGTTACTCCCACCATACATAAATAAGGTGTGGCCAGGAATTCGGCTCGCGTGCATTACCTGGCACGAGTGCCATAGCGCTCAGCCTGGCTGGCACATTTCCCCGACTGCTACGACACGCTGTCTGAGGGTGAGGAGGGAGGAACTGCAAATGAGCCTGATTTAAATGGCAATGCAAAAACACTGTGTATGACTTGATTTTATATTTCAAAATTATCAACAACATAGATCAAAAACAAAACAAATTTTCGGTATTATTTAATTATTTTTGGAGCGCAGAAGCCACATAATTTTTACCTGGTACAAACTGAGGTATACGGACAGACGCAAACAATTTCACAGATTTTCTATTCTCAGGCTGCCATGTAATTGTGACTGTAATTTAATAATGGAAAAACCACATCTTTCACACACATATGTGGGTGAAAATACTGTAGCACTTTCGCAACCTCATTATGAAGATTTGGAAACTATACACGAGGAAAGCAATGTAGGCATCCTGCACAGTTTTAACGTTCCAGGAGTTTCTCTTTAAAACGGAGATTACCTTGCAATCAGTCAGTTCCATCTGCATATACACAGGGGCGCCTTCAACTGAAACAGCAAATGGTCTCCAAACTATCTCTAAAACAGATGGCAGACACACAATATCCTCAAAACGCTTAGGAAACTGTCCTTGTAATTCTTCCTAATGCCTGCTCACAGACAATTTATGGAATTAACTGCTTCCAGTTGCTGACCTGCTATATTGTAGCTAAATGATAAAGGATCTTTCTTTCTATGTACTCGCATCACATTACACTTGTCTACATTAAGATTCAATTGCCATTCCCTGCACCATACGTCAATTCGTTGCAGATCCTCGTGCATTTTAGTACAATTTTCCATTGTTACAACCTCTCGCTATACCACAGCATCATCCGCAAAAGGCCTCAGTGAACTTCCGATGTTATCCACAAGATCATTGATGTATATTGTGAATATCAACGGTCCTACGACACTCCCCTGTGGCACACCTAAATCACTCTTACTTCGGAAGACTTCTCTCCATTGAGAATGACATGCTGCGTTCTGTTATCTAAGAACTCTTCAATCCAATCACACGATTGGTCTGATAGTCCGTTTGCTCTTACTTCGTTCATTAAACGACTGTGGGGATCTGTCCCTTCTACAACGCTATTTACATTAAGTACACCCATCAAATCAGACAAAAGTTGTCTCTCTCCTTGCAATGTTTTACTGTGGGCATTATGCAGCCAAGACTACTTACCAGAAGCATTCAGTGAGGAATGCAACCATTTTTTCTCGGCCAGTTTCTGTTGAAAAAAATTGATAATTTTCGTAGGACATCGTGGAGTGTTCGCACTTCGGCCGTTATTGTTTCATGAAGTTTATATAGGTGGCCGCGCTATACATAATCTTAAGAATGGCGTCTGTAACGAAGTTGTGTCCCAAAAATGGAGTTGTGATTGAGTTTCTTTTGGCGGAAAACCAGAACTTGACAGACATTTATAGGCGATTGTAGAATGGCTACGAAGACCTGGAAGCGAACAAAAGCACTGTGCGCCGGTGAGCGAGGCTTCTGTCATCATCGCATCAACGTCGTGAAAACCTGTCCAATCTCGCGCATGCTCGCCGGTTGCACACAGCTGGAACGTGTGGACACACTCACTCAAGGTGATCGACGGATCAAAATCAAACACCTCGCTGCTCAATTAAACGTCTCTGTTGGTGGTGCTGACTGACTCGACCACCAGTTGGGTACCCAAAAGTGTGTGCCCATTGGGTTCCTCGCCGCCTAACAAAAGACCATAAAGAGTAACGAATCTGTGTGGAATTGCTTGCGCGTTATGATGCTGACCGTTACAATTTTTTGTCAAACATCATCACAGGTGATAAAACATGGCCTCATCACTTCGAACCGGAATCAAAACAGCAATCCGTGGAGCCGCGTCACACTCAGCCGAGAAAGCCATGGTAACAGTTTTCTGGGACTCTGAAGGGGTACCCTGAAGTCTTCCCTCTAGCTTCAACGCTCAACTCGAACTGTGTTACGTTATCCTCATGAAATTGAAGAAACGACTTCCATCTGTTTGGCTCAATGAAGGACCCACTCTGTGGGAAACATTAAGTGGATGATGCGGAGGTTTATTGATACGCCAAAACGTTGGCTCCGATTTCGAGCAGCGGACTGATGCCACGTGGGCATACAAGCACTCCCAGAAAGTTAGAGTAAGGCTGCCACACTGGACGGAGATTATGTTGCAGCGTAGAATTTAGTAGACAAAAGAGTGGGAAATAATGTGGTGTATAGTTATCTTGAATAAAGCCAACCTGCAGTTAGAGAAAGGCCTCGTAAAATCTGAGGGCTGCAATCCATTCCGGATTCTTTCTAATTTTAGCTCCTGCACTCCTTTTTCCTTCATAAGTTCAACAATAGCGCATTTCAAATCGAAAACTTGTTATAAGCACGTCTCTTGACTTAACCGACGTACTTTGCAGTAATGTGAAGCCTCCATACTCTTCTTTCAACTCTTTCGGTAACTGTCGCAACTAACTGCAGAATAATGCGTCCGACTGCAGAAATTATACTATTTGTACCACCAATTTGTACATGTGCTCCATGCCTACAAAGTAAGCACAAAGTGGTTCTTGGTGTACAGTCCAATGAATCCTATCTATCGATCTTTGTAATATTGTGCTCTTTCATTCACAACCTAAATCTTTAAATTCTTTCCGCTTGGTACTATAATGTCGTTTCATAGCAAATTTGCAGTACTCGTCGCTTATGCGACTGCATAATATATATTGAGAATTCTCATCCCTTTCTTCTGTCTTTCCGATTCATTTTACAAGCTTGTGAAGATAGATCGCTACACTGCGTCTTTTTGTGCAAACAGTCACTGGACCTGTGAACGTCCTCCCCACAATGAACAAATAGCGAAGGGTTTAAGCACTGACACCACCATTCTGCCGAACTGAAGGGAGGTATGCCGACCAAAAAACGCTACACCGCAATACTCAATGAAACGTCGTATTGCTCTGGGTATTTCCGAGAAAGGCCGAGCAAATCTGAGACATGCCGAGCATTTTTCTGACCTCGGCTGGTACAAGCTGCTCGCGCGAACTGTGGCACGCTATGGCCGGCTTTTGTATAGATAGCTCCTTTTCATTTATCTTAGCAGATTTTCTAGTTTCCCTGCCACTACTTTGTACGTTATTCAGTCTTTTCCTCAAGGTCACCTCCCCCTTGGCAATCCCCTCCCGGAGTTCAGAATAGGTGACTGGACCGGAATCCTTTACCAGCAAAGTGATCATCATAACACTTTCTCAGTTAAGGTCACACGTCCTGTTGATACACATTACATGTCTTTACAGTGGTTTCCATTAGCTTCTGAATCCTCATGCAGTAGATCATTGTTGATTCTTCCGCCTTTTAGCGGCAGTTTCCCACTCCAAGGGCGAGAGACTGTCCTGAACCTCACTCCGCCGTTAACAGAATGAGCCTGACTCTTTACACCGGAAGGCTTCGGCCGCTATTGCTGTTGATTTCTACTCAAAATTTAAGCAGTGGTTTTATTATAATGATTGGCCTCCAGTTGGGAAATGGGAAAATCCAGTTACTGTGATAAAGGATAAATTATTACGCCTCTGTACCTGTGACCGAGCGTATCGAAAAGGGCAAAGTAGGTCAGCTGTTTCCATGCTGCTGTCTTGAGGTGAAAACACGAGTAGGAGACAAGGTGCTGAAGTAGTCTTGCCCGCTGTGAAAAGCAGGACATAGGGTGATATTTTTGGTGCCCTCGATTCAGTCCACATTGTTGACAAGGGCTTCCGCAGCAGGCGATCCTTTCGTGTTCCAATGTTTCCCCAACGGCATAGTCAGTTACAGTTGCAGTGGGCATACGAACGTCGATAAAGGACCGTGGGTCAATGTAAATTGGTCACGTGGTTGGATGAACCACCTTTCTTTTTAGATCAGGTCGATGGTTGTGGTCGGATACGTTGTCATCTAAGTGAACAGTTGTTCGAAACATTCATCGCCCTCGATCGCAGGCTGAAGAGAACGGTATTGTGGCGTCGGGTACATTCACGTGCACTTCCATAGGACGTTTGGTACTAATCTAAGGCATCACATCAGTGGGCTGCTTGAACATAATTGCAGACCACCTCCATCGTGTCTTTCTTGAGACCTCCCCCGATAGTGATGGCATCTTCCAGCACGATATGTGTTCGTGTCACAAGGACAGAATCTTGCTGCAGTGGTTTGAGATGCAGCTCACGTGCTTATGTATCTAGTCTGACAACAGTACCACAGTGGCCAAAGATTTCGAGTTTACATTAACTTTATTATGTCTATATGAAAAAGTAATTTTGAAAATCGGAAACTACCAATTTTTTATTCTATGCAACCTTGGTTAGTTCTTGTCTGATGCTTCCTACCAGAATTTCGTGTAAGATGCATTCAAGAGAACACTTTCAAGCGACAATCTTTACCACAATTTCAAGATTTTTTTTTTTTTTTTGTCATAAGTCTTCCGATTGGTTTGACAAGGTCCACAACGAATTCCTCTCCTGTGCCAAATTCTTTATATGAGAGTCGCACTTACAACCTCCTTCTCCTATTATTTGCTAGATGTATTCCAATCTCTATCTACAGCTTTTGCCATCTACAGCACCCACTAGTAAAATGGAAGTTATTCCGTGATCTCTTAACAGATGTCCTATCATCCTGCCCCTTCTTTTTGTCAGTTTTTTCTATGTATTGCTTTCCTCGTCGATTCCGTAGAGAACCTCCTCATTGCATACCTTACCAGTCCACCAAATTTTCAACATTCTTCTGTAAAATTACATCTCAAATGCTTCAATCTGTTCTGTTCTGGATTTCCCACAGTCCATTTTTCGTTACCATACAATGCTGTGCTCAAAACGAACATTCTGAGAATTTTTTTATCAAATTAAGGCCTATTTTTCATATTAGTAGATTTATTTGGGCTGGGAATGCCCTTTTTGCCAGTGCTAGTCTGCTTTTGATGTCCTCCTTACTCAGTCCGTCATGGGTTATTTTGCTCCTCGCTAGCAGAATTCCTTATGTTCCTCTATTTCGTGATCACCAATTATGATTTTCAGTATCTTGCTGTTCTCATCTCTGTTACTTCTCACTATTTACGTCGATCTTTGATTTACGTCGATCTAATGCTGTACTCATTATATTGTTCACTGCCTTCAGCAGGCACTGTAATCCTTCTTCATTTTCACTGAGGGTAACAACATCATCAGCGAGTCTTACCATTGATATCCTTTCGCCCTGAATTTTAATACCACTTTTGAAACTTTCTCTCAATTCTGTCTTTGCCTCTTTGATGTGTAAATTGCACAGTAGGGGCGAAAGAGAACTTCGCTGTCCTACACCCTTTTTAATCCGAGCACTCCGTTCTTGGTCTTCCGGTCTTACTGATTCCTCATGCTTCTTGCACGTACTGTGTATTGCCCTTCTTTCGCTATAGTTTACCGCTGTTTTTCTTAGTTCCTTTTTCTGAGAATTGAACATGTTAACCATTTGAAACTCCCTCGCAGATTAAAACTATGTGCCGGACCGAGACTCGAATTCGAGACCTTTACCTTTCGCGGGCAAGTGCTCTACCGACTGAGCTACTCAAGCCTCATAGCCTCAATTCCGCCAGTACCTCATCTCCTACCTTCCAAACTTCACAGAAGCTCTCCTGCGACTCTTGCAGAACTAGCTCTCGTTGAAGAAAGAATATTGTGGAGCCATGACTTTGCCACAGCCTGAGGGATGTTTCCAGAATGAAATTTTCACTCTGCAGCGGAGTGTGCGCTGTTATGAAACATCCTGGCAATTTCCTTGCTTCCAAGACTGCTAATTCTGCAAGTTTCGGAGGAGAGCTTCTATTAAGTTTGGAAGGTAGGAGACGAGGTACAGGCGGAATTGACGCTGTGAGGACGGGTCCTGAGCCGTGCTTGGGAAGCTCAGTTGGTAGAGCACTTGTCCGCGAAAGGCAAAGGTCCCGAGTTCGAGTCTCGGTCCGTCTCACAGCTTTAGTCTGACAGAAAGTTAAGAAACAGCGCACACTCTGCTGGAGAGTGAAAATTTCATTCTGGAATCTTCACCATTTGACATTGTCGAAACATTTCTTTAGTCTTGCTTTCATTTTCATGTCAGAACTGTCTCTCTAGTGTCTCCCTAGTGCCTTTACCTTCCGTAAATCCAAACTGATTGTCATTTCATGATAAAGACTAAAATATAGCAATACGAATACTTTCATTAAACACACACACACACAGAGAGAGAGAGAGAGAGAGAGAGAGAGAGAGAGAGAGAGAGAGAGAGCGAGAGAGAGAGACAAAGGGAGAAGGGGGGGGGGGGGGGAGACGGTTGCTCAATATCCGAACCAGCAGTTGCAACAGGAATGTGTCAATAGTAGCGGCGGCTCTGTGTACGAGTACTGCCGGTTCTCGCACCTACCATGTGACGCGCCTAATACAACGACTTTATTATGATCTCCTTGGCACAGCGCCGTTGGCAGCGACGTCACGGCCAGCCTGTTTGGGTTGCCCGCAGTGGATGAGTTCCGTCAGCGGCCACAGAGCGGCGCCACTAGCGTCGGCCGGCGTCGCGGCGCCGAGCCAAGTAGGCGCCGCCGTGAGGCAGTGCTGGGATAAGGGTAGGGGGGGGGGGGGTAGGGTAGGGGCTCGGGGTAGGGGATACGGCGGCTCGCATATTTATCTCGGCGGCAGTAGGCATCAGTTCCTGCGGCCGCCACATTGCCCCAGGCATTGACGTATTTGCGCTCTGGCTGCAAGGGGAATAGGCAGCCGCCGCTCTGCCACGGGCTTTCTGGCTAAACCGCCCACGAACGCCCGCAGTACAAATCACAAAAAACCCTTGTTACGTTTGGTGCTCAGTTTCTTGCTCATTAGGTGCTCTGTGGATATGTATTTTAGACTTATGCTCAATCTATCACCCCCGTTCATATAAAATGATAGATTGCATCCATGAAGCTAATAAACTAATTGAAAAATCAAGTGCCGCTCATACTGGGAACGTTATTTACTAGATTCCTGAACTCATTAGAGGCCTCTCATATTGTTTATTGTAGGGCTACCTGAACATTTCAGTTGGATAATTTACTTTAATGGCTGCTGACTGATAGAGTTTGATCTTGTACAATAATATCTGTTCAGACAGTGCCTGAAAATTACTAAGGACATATAAATGTCGAGGCTATAAAACAATCTTAAAATGAATTTACATGATTAAAATGTAACAAAGATAAGAACATGCGTGGCTGTTACTGTCGCCACCAGCATGATGCCGTATAGTTACGATTAAGACGGTTCCCAGACACATAAAGACAGAAATTATTTTTTCAACTGTGATTGTAAAATTATGTAATTACACAAAAAAGGTATGAATTCGAACAGAAACACGTAACAGATCAATGAATAAAGCAATACTCACAGCTCCAATGAGTTAACTCGATAACGAAACATGAGTGGCTGCGAAAAGAATCCCCTTTCAAGCAAGAATTAGATTGCAGAGGAACTTGCAAAAAAAATGGCTCTGAGCACTATGGGACTTAACTTCTGAGGTCAGCAGTCCCCTAGAACTTAGAACTACGTAAACCTAACGAACCGAACGACATCATCCACATCCATGCCCGAGGCAGGATTCGAACCTGCGACCGTAGCGGTCGCGCTGTTCCAGACTGTTGCGCCTGGAACCGCTCGGCTACCGCAGAAGGCAGGAACTTGCAAACCACTGTGCAAAGCGCGTGGAACAAGTTAGGAAAGCCAATAAATAGAAAACAGGGATGAACTCTTCTTCCTTCAATATACCGCAATTTCCGAAGTCGTGAATGTACACTGCAAATTCAATCTTTCCGTGACTGCCGTTGAGATGGTTGCCAACAAGTCGTTTAAAAAAAAGAAGTGTGTAGCACCTCCACACCCACACCTACTTGATGATTTACTGTCACCTCCGTATTTGTTAGTTACTAGTTCGTGGAGGGGTGCTGCTGAACTGCCGGTCGGGGTGGCCAAGCGGTTCTAGGCGCTACAGTCTGGAACAGCGCCACCACTACGGTCGCAGGTTCAAATCCTGCCTCGGGCATGGATGTGTTTGATGTCCTTAGGTTAGTTAGGTTTAAGTAGTTCTAAGTCCTAGAGGACTTATGACCTCAGATGTTAAGTCCCATAGAGCTGAGAGCCATTTGAACCAATTTTTTGCTACTGAATTGCGCACTTGCGGAGAAGTGGTACTGCTGTACTGGGTACCTTTGAAGTCTCCTGGGACAGCTACAGCGTCTGTAACACTCCAGGATTGTCATATAAATGAAGACGTCAAATTAGGCCATCTTTAGGCCCCTGGTCGACATCAAGGAATAATCTACCTTGCTGGGTTGAAAATTGACGGCTGAAAGGTGTTTAATTTGACATCATCAATCGAACACCCGAGTCCCGCGACCATCGCTAAAAAGATGGACATACAGTGTCATACAAGTGGTCGACTGGTCACAAGCGATCACTATGTAAGTGTTTTGATTGGGTTTATTTTCGTTCAGTATACAATGCGGCTTCCCTACTTTGCCAGTTGGTCGGCTTTTTTACACCTGGCAGAACCAGTTAATTTACAACTCGGGGTGCGCTGAACTGCGCCGGCTGCTAACTGTTTCTGCACTGAACCGATGTGATTTCATCATCGCAGATGTCATCATACTCCTGATTACGCGTCACGGGTGCGCGTAAGTTCAGAATGAAACTTCGGAGACTTGGCACAGGGCCGAAGCCAAGAAAAACACGAACGATCGCGGAGTCCAAATTAGCCTCACCAACTAGAAGTTTGAACCAGAATACCCATACAAAAACCCAGTACAACTACGAATGTCTCTCAGTTTTCGGTACCCTTCCTTCAGACTTCGGAAAAGCGTCCCGCACAATCTTTCCTAGCTAATCCCAGAAAGGTCATAAGTGCTCTTCCACATCCTGCAACGAGATACGAGTGTCGCCCCTTTTCCACGTCCAGATTTGTTTGTCGGAAATTCTGCATATTTTGGTGAGCTTCGCAAACCGTGCCCAGGGAAGGGCAAAGTTTGGAAATTTGCAGATACACGAGTGGCTATAAAGTTTGCTTGAGGAAAAGTGTCTGGAGACCACATACAGCAGCATAACGGCAAGTGGATGGAAGAGGAATCCAACCAAAGGTTACTAACAAAGCAGAGTTCTCATATCCAAACTTCCGGGTGTCAGACACTCAGATCGGTACCAAACGTTGTGTGTCGATAATTAACAAAAACACGGATTTAGTTCTGTACTGTGTGCTGTTGTCCAGTAGAAGTAACACCACAACTACGGAGTATGGGTAAAACGTATCTGTGATCTCGGACTGTGAAGATGTCTGGTACGTTGGCAGAGCGTCGTATTATCGTGCTGAAAGTCCCGAGTCCGAAACCCACTGATGGTGATTTTTTGTAACAGATTACCCGTGAAATTGTTATATGGGACAACATTTTTCTGACATATAAAAGGACGTTTCGAGGTTTGTAGCAATGTTCTTTTGGCAGTCTGCTTTCGCTTTGTTAGTTGAACATAGCAAACCTATAACGTACATTTGTATAGATAGGTGTGGTGTTATCTAAACAAATGTACGCAATGCATAGAAAACCTATAGCGTACGTTTGTATTGATTGGTGTGGTGTTATACAAATGTACGCTATAGGTTAGCTACTTTCAACTAACGAAGAGAAAGCAGGCTGCTAAAAGAACATTGCTACAAACTTCGAAACGTCCTTTTACATGGCAGAAGAATGTTCTCCAATACAACAATTTCACGCGCAGTCTGTTAAAAAAAAAAAAAAAAAAATATGGCCATCAGCGGGTTTCCAACTCTTAACCTTTAGCTCAATGATCTGACGCTCTACCTACTTTTTTAATCTCATTTTGTTCGTTATTGTTGGTTACGTTTGTTCAGAGCGGACGTCCCATGACACCCTTTCAAGTTCATTGTTCACCGTTTCACTCAGTTTTTTTTTTATTACTCCAACTCGCCCATCAGAAATCTTCACATTCAGAGCTCACACATGTGGTTTGACCATATTCCGTATTTCTGGTGTTAGTTTTAATTACCGTGTAAGTATCTTCCACTGGACAACAGCACACAGCACGAAGTAAATGGGTGTTTTGATTGATACTCTATCGACACACAATCTTTGGTACCGATCTGACTGTCTGACATCTGGAGGTTTGAGTGTAAGCCCTTTCACCAGCGATTTCCCGTTCTGGCGCCGAGGACACCAATCTTCCGTTCAGCCACTTGAAACGTCCCCTTATAACAATTGTACAAGACTGGTCTATGTGAAACGTCCTCTTTCAACAATTATACATGAATGTGCTTAAACTGACACACAATATCTTTAGCGCAACGCAATCTGACTTCCAAAAATCCCTACGAAAGAATGGCCCTGACTAACATTAATCTATATGTTTCACAAGTCACTTACCTCACAAAAATCTTCGTTACTCGAACTACTGCAATACAACGAGCGCCACTACTGCCAGCTAACTAAAAGATTCAAACTACGGAAGTCACTAACTACTGATAGGCATAGTTAGCAAATGAAAGATTTTAATAGAGAACAAACAATGTATTTACCTCACTAGTCATAATATATATAGCAGTTCATGACACCAATTCTTACAAATTTCAAAACTCCGCCATCTCTCTCCCCACGTCCACCACTGCTGGCGGCTCACCTCCAACTGCGCAACGCTACGCGCTGTTAGCATCCAGCTGCTGCTGCCCAACCATACAATGGCAGACAACAATGCAAACCAGCCACAGACTGCACGCGGCACAGCCAGTGATTTTTCATACAGAGCGCTACGTGGCGTTACCAATAAGAAAATGTAAACAGCCTACTTACACACTTACCGTGCGAAGAAGCTTAGCCAGCAGAATAATCCTGCGAAGACTCGTCCGACTGTCCATGCGGCCCACTAGCTTGAGACCCTGCAGCTCCGGCAGACCCGGCAGCTCTTCCAAAACGTGCGATAGCTCCTCCTGTTTTCGCCCCAGCGAAAACGAGCTCCCCTGGTCAATAGTAGATACATTTAGTGGAAGAAGCATGAGAAGAAATTTCAGAGGAGCGGATCACTGATAATACTACAGGCTAGCTCATGCAAACAACACGCAATACAGTTGAAAATTCCACAAATAGAACTGAATCAGGAAATAAATGAAACAAGAATGTTTTGTATGCAAATTCAATATGCAAATAGGATAACATGTGATGAGAAAGAGCTGAAACAGGTCACTGTCTCACAGTATCACCTCTACGAAAGGAAAAGAGAGCAGACAGTGGACACCAAAACAATAATTATAATTTTGACTGATTCATAATTTACACCAGCGTAGGAATTCCCCTGTCTGAGAGCAACAAATGCAGATATATGTTGTTGTTGTGGTCTTCAGTCCTGAGACTGGTTTGATGCAGCTCTCCATGCTACTCTATCCTGTGCAAGCTTCTTCATCTCCCAGTACCTACTGCAACCTACATCCTTCTGAATCTGCTTAGTGTATTCATCTCTTGGTCTCCCTCTACGATTTTTACCCTCCACGCTGCCCTCCAATACTAAATTGGTGATCCCTTGATGCCTCAGAACATGTCCTACCAACCGATCCCTTCTTCTGGTCAAGTTGTGCCACAAACTTCTCTTCTCCCCAATCCTGTTCAATATTTCGTCATTAGTTAGGTGATCTACCCATTTAATCTTCAGCATTCTTCTGTAATATATAGGGTGTTACAAAAAGGTACGGCCAAACTTTCAGGAAACATTTCTCACACACAAAGAAAGAAAATATGTTATGTGGACACGTGTCCGGAAACGCTTACTTTCCATGTTAGAGCTCATTTTATTACTTCTCTTCAAATCACATTAATCATGGAATGGAAACACACAGCAACAGAACGTACCAGCGTGACTTCAAACACTTCAAACACATCCTCCGTCGCATGGAATCCCTGATGCGCTGATGCAGCCCTGGAGAGAGTGGAGGCCATGGAATTGGTCCGCCTCTACCAACCCATCGGTCACCGAATCTGTTGTTGAGAAGCGTACGAACACTTCGACTGAAATGTGCAGGAGCTCCACGTGCATGAACGAAATGTTGTGTCGTACTTGTAAAGGCACATGTTCTAGCGGCACAGGTAGAGTATCCCGTATGAAATCATGATAACGTGCTCCATTGAGCGTAGGTGGAAGAACATGGGGCCCAATCAAGACATCACGAACAATGCCTGCCCAAACGTTCACAGAAAATCTGTGTTGATGACGTGATTGCACAATTGCGTGCGGATTCTCGTCAGCCCACACATGTGGCGGTGAATCGAGGAAGTACAGTACATACTGACGAAACTAAAATGAGCTCTAACATGCAAATCAAGCATTTCCGGACACATGACCACATAACATCTTTTCTTTATTTGTGTGTGAGGAATGTTTCCTGAAAGTTTGACCGTACCTTTTTGTAACACCCTGTATTCCTACTCAAAAGACTTTCACAGAAAAGTGTGGGAAGAACTGTTGCTGTCTTCATCATTCGCTTTCCTCACCAATTTGACATCAAAACATATTCGCACTCTTTTAACACAGAACATTCTAAATACTTTGCTCAGTCTCTCTTCATAGCTGAACCTTCATGCTCAGCATCTCCCTCTCAGTGGCACTGTCTACACAGTGTCGTCAGAAACAGTCTGAAAAGCATGTAAGTGTATTTCAGGAGAGGTTATGTTGAAAATCAATTTTTTTAATTACATATGCTGCTCCGTTTTAGAGTTTCTTAGCACTAAAGGTAGCCAACCAGGTCGATTGGCGCGCAAATTCAAGGACTTGTGCGAGTTAAAATGCGGTAACATCTGTGGGTCCGCTAGTTGCCGCTTATTCAAACGCTCTTACCAGTTAAAATCTGCCTTGTGATGAATTTAAGCTAGGTGAGTGAAAGCTAAGTTTGTTCGTTTTGAGGAAACCAAACGAAGAACACATTGGCGACTTTGTCTCTCGCATGCTCTTTGACACTTTGACACCTGATAGTCGAACTTCGATGCTGAATAACTCCGTAAGTACGTAACATATCGACTCTTTTCTTAACAATTATTTTTCACCATAACCTCCTCTGCAACAGCCTTATAAGCTTTTCGCTCCATCCTATATACATCTCGCTCCATCTGTCTGCCTTTTATTCCACTGGTCACACAGCCACTGTCTCCTCCCTCACTTACTCTATCTCCTTTTCTTTTTCTTTCCCACTGCCATGGTCGCCGCCATACCTTGGTAGTCAAAGTATTCTGAAACGTGCAACTTATTTTCCTCCTTTATCAAATTTCGGTCATAAATACGCCCTCCCACATACCTACGTGTTTAAGTTCGCCAGTCTCGGAGGGTCCAGACCTACAGGCCTACGTAGAGTCTCCACTTATCTGTATCTATCATTTCCACTGTCTCCTCTCTCGTTTGCTCCCACTGCTTCTATCTCAATCGTTATCACTTTCTCTTTCACTCCTGCTGTCTCACTGATCATCAATATCTCGTCTCTCTTTGGTTCCTACTGCTATTGTCTTCATTCATTCCTCTTTCTCTGTCATTGCCACATTTCACTCCTAACATTACTGCCTCCCCTCTCCCTCTCTTCCACTGGCACTGTTTCCTCTCTCTTACACTGTCATTGTCTCCCTCCTACTCTGTTTCAGCACAAATAAGCTCGAATATGTTCGTATGTCAAAAATTTTGGCGAGGAAGGTGGAATAAGGGTTCAGGCAGATGTTTACCTACTTTTCTGTCAGAGTCTTTTAAAAAGGAATATATTTGCCTTTTTTGTACTCCGATAAGTTCATTTTTCCGCTGGTTCCCTTCTTTTCGCTGCTACCGCTGGGTGTTCTGCTTATCTAAAACGAATTCTATAATTCAATAAAGTTTTGAAATTTTATATACTCCGACACAATAACATACTTTCACACAAATAAACAACAAATAACGTCCTACTCAAGGTTACTTACACTACTTTATATAAAAATCTACAACATTTTTGGGCTACATCTACAGTATACCGAAAAATGCGGTGCTTCATTCGCAGGTGCAAAGAATCTCATATGAAAAAATAAGTTAATTACGCCACAATGTGGTGCCATCGAACAATTTCAAGGACAGTATGTCCCCATCGCACAGATTCAGAGGTCATAAAATTTTATTGGTCAAAAATTGCTGGCTAAAAAAGTCTTGCTAAACTGAGAACCATTGCGATGACGCTAGAACCCTTGCCGTACGTTGACTATGTACCTGAAACAACATTTACGCCTCAGACAAAGAGCGTATAGCAAAAATTTCTTAGATTTGTCACGCACAGAAAGTACTGAAGTGGCCATCCCCACAGTTTGTGCTTTTGGTATCCAAAAATCGTGTTTCTTTCGCTATATCTTGATAATGGATACAGATTTTCGAAAACGTGGAAATTGCATTTCTAGATGAATGGTTACGGTCAGTTATTTAGAAAGTTATTTTGATAACTGCGACCCTTCGTGCATAAACGGCTAAAAACCGATTTTTGCGGATTTCTACATAAATACGGAAACTTTGAGCCTCTGGATCTCAGTAACAAACAATAATATCGAAATAAATTTTGATCTTCCTCGTGAAAATGATATTAAGAGCATACGGTAGAAATTTCGATGATTTGCCTTGAGCAGAATTTACCGACGTGGCCTTCCTGAAAATTGGTGCTTTTGGTACCCAAAAATCATGTTGATTCGGGGTTCTTTCAGAAACAGCCCATGAACAAATGGTGCTTTCATATTCGAGGCGACGAAAGTAATCGTATAGCGATATGTGTAGACACAAATGGCGGTAGTATTACGTACTCAAGGTATAGGAGGACAGCGCAGTGATGAAGCTGTCGTTCGTAATCAAGTTATTCATGCGGAAAGGTTTCCGACGCGATGACGGAAATTAACAGACTTTGAAAGCAGAATGGTTGTTGAAGCTAGACGCATAGAACATTCGATTCCGAGAATCGTTAGAGAATTCTATATTCCAAGCGAGACAAGCGAGAGCAGTGGAGTTTGCGTAGAGATGTCAGTGCTAACATATAAGCGAAGCTGCGTGAAATAACCGCAGAAATCAAGGTGGGACATGCGACTAAAGTATCCGCTTGGAGAGTGCGGCGAAATGACAGCAGACGACCACGCGAGTGTCTTTGCTAACAGCGCGACACCGCCTGCAGTGTCTCTCCTGGACTCATGAACATATCGATTGCACCGTAGACGACTGGAAAGCCTTGGCCCAGTCAGATGAGTTGCGACCTCAGTTGCTAACAGTTGATAGAGTTCGAGTGTGACGCTGACCCCACGAAGTCTTGGAACATGTTGCCCACAAAGCGCTGTGAATGCTGGTCGTGGCTCCATAATTCTGTGGGCTGTGTCTACATGCAATGGATTGGTTCCTCTGGTCCATGTGAACTGGTATTGACTGGAAATGGTTGTGTTCGGCTATATGGAGCTCATTTTCAGCCATTCATGGACTTCATGCTTCCAAACAACGAAGGAATTTTTATGGATGACAATGCGCTATGTCACTGGGCCACAATTGTACGCGATTGGTTTGAAGAACATTCTGGACAGTTCGGGCGAATTATTTAGCCACGAGGAAACGTGGCCCAGCTTGATGTGTCATTTCCTTCCCAAAGAAATATTTTTATTTCATAACAATTCCATCATGAGCCAACTGACAGTTACAAAGATTCTTACGAAATACATACGAATAGTTAAGATCTTTGAATTAAACTCACAATGTATAAGGATATTCGCATTATACATAATATTATAAATAGTACTCAAAAAATGCCAACTGTGCAACACAATGGTGGCCTGATAACAAACAATTAATTAAAAATCCTGCGGCAGCACTCTGTCCCCGCAACTAGATCACAACTATGGATTAATCCCACAACAGTCAACAAGTATTAAATGAAACACATTAAAAGGCATACATCTCCACTGGTTATTCTGCTCTACCTATGTAGACAACATACGGACAAGCTGCCCAAAGGCAGCAGACCGGAGCAACAGTAGTACTTCACTGACTGGTCACAAGCCTCTTCCATATAAATCACGTTAAGTTCATAGATAAACTACGGGGCCGCTAAAACACAATTAAAATGATAGTGACAATTAAACCTATAAGTTGGAAGGAAATCGAGAGACTGAGTACTCAGTATACCCAAAAGCTTTCGTCACACGGCCACAGTGGCCTCATAATAACAGAAATACTTACTCGGTTACTTCCTAATCAGTCGACGCCCCCGCCGAGGCATGATACCAAAAGAATAACAATAACTACTCAACTTCAGGCTGGAACAGGAGATGCACAGAATCCTGTCTGATGTGCCAGCACTTAGTCCTCGCGCGACGACGGGAAAGCCGCCGAAGCAGAAGGAAAACGCGTCCCTGGTGCGGGCCAGCAGAATAGCAACGCGTCAACAGCTGCCGATACAGGGCTGTCAGTATACACCAAACAACAAACAGTAAAACAAATTTGATAAAAATTAACAAATACTCTAATACTTAAACAAGCAATTAAATAATTATTAAAACTGCGTTATGGAAGCAGCCTGCTCAATAACATTGTAAGTTAACTTTATCACCAATAACAAGAAACAATGTACAAGGTCATTTAAGAGAATTATAACATGATAATCCAAACAAGATCTGAAAGGTCAACGCATACGTTATTGGGGCCTCTTAGGTCTAATAGACACTGTAACTGGGTTACTCATTTTACTAAGGTTTGAAGCTCCTCTTATCGTTCTTCCATGTTTGCGATTTAAAAACTGGGTTGTTTTGAAAATCAGCCTTATGCAAACACAATTAGTTTATTTTTATAGTTACCCAGATATGTTTTGACACCAATCTGTCATCTTCTGTGGATCACATTTTTTATCTGTGTGAAATATAATATCACATTTGTAATAATTTAATAGCTGTAGGTCTAAGAAGTACATTATTTGCAGTTTGCTACGTTTTGTTTTGACACTCACCTTAAAATTACATCTCCAATACTACCCATAAACTAGATTACAATAACCCCATTGTCTCACCTCTGATATCCAGCCCTGATATGCTGCCATGCCTTCACAACCACATCCCACATACCTCAGCCTACACAAACTAAATATCCTATCTCAACCCCACTTAAACGAATTCCCGATCCCAGACAATGAGATCCGCCCTGATATTTATCCCTCATACCAGCTTTAACCATTCCCCACCTACCCCAGAGCTCCTCTCTCCTTTTCCCTCTACACCCACTCCTGTCCTTTTCTTTTTTTCCACTACTCACCCACAGACCATTTCTCCTCCAACCTCTCTCTCCTTCCTATCATCGATGTTCCTTCTATCTATTTCACCTCCTACCTATATTCTCCTTAGTTTCCCTACCCAACAAACACCCATCACTTTACCCACACACATCCCAACCTCTATGGAACATATTCTCCTCCCAGAATACTTTATCACCCAGTGCGGTTCCTTCAGATGTTAAGTAAAAGTGAAGTGCTGAAACGCTCTTTCATAGGAGAATATCACCTCATCGCAACTTTGTTTTTAAACTGTATATATTTTTCGTCCTTTAAGCTGTACATCATTAAACTTTTTTAACATAAAACGTAAACAGTTTTTATTTTCGTATCACCTTTGTTCATGAATACTCTTGGCGGAATAACGGAGAATTGTACCACTGGCAGCCCCCACCCCCCACACCCGTCCATACGTGGCGTGGGGGATGAAAGAACAATAAAAAAAACCTTAGTGGTAGTACCCTTTTTGCCTCAGAAGATGTCTCCCACATGTGGAGATTATACGTCAGGAAGCAGTTTTATACATCATGCCTCTCAGCCCAGAATTTCTAACTGAAGAAGATGCCGGGCGCGAATAAGTAAACTGTGCGATTAATTACTCACACAAACTTTATCACTTGAGACTCAAAGGTGAGGATACGTAGACGACCGAACATTCAGTGTCCAAATAATAATAATACTCCAACTGGGAGCGCTATCAAATTGTAAATAGGCTGATGGTGCAGTAAATTTCCCTGAAAATCGAGAGGGATCTATTGCAAAATTGGACTGAGTGTAAAAACGACACATTTTACCCGCAAAAACCACATCCTCCTTGTTGAAGGAACTTACCAAAATTTAGCACCAATGTCTCATCGCACCATATGTGCTCCAACAACACCACGTTACTACTGAGCCTGCGGGAACAAAGAGTAAGTTATCAAAGCATGGTGCATGAGCACCAGCGAGGCATGTGCCATGCCACCATGGTACAGGACAAGGAACATGCTTAGCTTCACCCCGCATGTTCTTGCCTCAACAGCGAGAGTTGGGTAACTTCTTTACAAAAGCTAGTTAACTATATCAGTAAACAACGACTATCCAATGTTACACAGTTATCAATGGACGCAGCACCACACATTATTGACTGACAACATTGCATAACTAAATAAACATCTGACCAAAACAGCAAATGTAACATCACGCTAATAATATATAATAATTTACTGGTACGTGTGTAAACCGCCCTCACCCTTTCCCCCGTCCTAGGAAAAGCCACTCACACATGAAATCAACAAGTTAAAAGCATAAGTGGTAGTGGATTCAAGTCAGTACATAGGAACAGCGAAACTAATTGCTGTGGTGGGAGTCTAGATCCACATGTAAGAAAGAATCTAAGTCCCTATAGACCTGTGAAAACTATTTTTAACGATTTTGTGAAAACGTTGAAACAATAATAGGGACAGTAAAGATCAAAGATTAACAACTTAATTAGAAGATGAAAGCCAAATACCGCAACAGGGTTGACAGTAACCAAAAACTGTGGAGAGAAAATTGTGGGAGACAAACTATCTTAAAAAACAAAAGTGGTACCTTCATGTAACAATTACAGAGTATGTGGATCTATTGAGCATAGTTAATGCGATCAGAATTGGCTAAGAGATTGCGATGTCTCAATTCCTTCTGTCCAGTGAGTGTATATTTGTGAGGGTGGTTTATGCAACGCATTATCTCTACACCTTCCAGGATAATAAGGGTGTGCCTTTTGTTCTCCCTGTGTAGTATCGTTTATATCGTTTAGTTGTTATAAGTTCTATCTGAGGGTATGCAATTATACCAGAAAGCCTCAGATTACATTTACAGCTATTGTTTTTAGTGATAATGAGATTGATTTATTTGAAAAGGAATTGTCATGTAAAGTGCATGACAGCACACTCAACAGCATTTAAGTTCATTGATTACCCACAATGACCTTGTCTATTATGGGGCCAAGTTGACCCCAGCTGAACGAAACGAGGTGATGACAGGAAGTAATAGGATACTTGAGAGGACTATAATAATGCGCAGAATTCAGGAGAGAAAAAATACGGTTTGTTTATTACAAAAGTAGTACTGAATAATATAAACGAGAAGCTTGAGGATAATCATACAATGATAGTTACACAGACAAAGGAAAGACAGCAGTGGTGAAACATGAACGTTTGAAATACGACTAAAATTACGTAACTGACAAAAGCCTGAAACACAATTGTTAGAATGGGAATGGCAGGTGAACATGTATTTTATCTCGTAGCTTATGCGCTTTGCCCTGTGCTGAACTCCTCGAATGCGAGAATGTAAATTTAATTTAGCTGCGAGAATGTAAACTGTCAATAACTGCAGGAATTCACGTAACACAAAAACTGAATCTCATGCAACACTATTCATTTGAAACTGTCCCTGCTAATAAAACAGAACTTGATCAGTTTGAAAATAATGGTCCTTGCTTAATGAATGCCATCCCTGAAACAATAATTTTTTTACCTTTATCTGCACAGCGGTAACGCTCTCCGCACTGATCTCTGTTAGTACTTTAAATTGTGTAGTTAGCAAACAGCAATTGTGCACTGCTGTTGCTTATCATACATTTTAATTAAATCGAATATAACTTCTCGAGAAAAATAGCTAATCAAGAATGGTGACATAGATCTTGGAAACGGTACTGACTTGGGGTATGTAAGAATGTGGTACTAAGTTTAAAAATTTCGACTCTTTGAAAATTACTTATGCTCGCAATTAACACACTCAATAAACTATTTGTACGTTGCAATTAGGTTTACAAAATAATTTTAAGTTAGTGCATTGCATTAGTAACAAAACAACTTTTTTACCTTAATTATTTCCAGCTTCTGTTGATATTCCTTTTACAGTTAGCAAACATCATAGTATATTGCAAAATTGGAAAAACCATTATTGCCCTTAGAGAGAAAGTATATATCCAGCACACATCAGATACAACACTCTTTACACTTGAAAGTCCTCCATATATGGTGCTGTTTTTGTGGTCTTCGGTCCAGAAACTGGTTTGATTCAGCTCTCCATACCACTCTATCCTGCGCAAGCTTCTTCCTCTCCGAGTAACTACTGCGACCTACAGCCTTCTGAATCTGCTTAGTGTATTCATTTCTTGGTCTCCCTCTACGATTTTTACCCTCCGCGCTTCCCTCTGATACTAAATTGGTGATCCCTTCATGCCTCAGAATGTGTCGTACCAATCGATCCCTCCTTCTAGTCAAGTTGTGCCACAAATTCATCTCCTCCTCAGTTCTTTTCAGTTCCTCCTCATTAGTTACGTGAACTACCAATCTAATCTTCAGCATTCTTTTGTAGCACCACAATTCAAAAGCTTCTATTCTCTTCTTGTCCAAACTGTTTATCGTCCTTGTTTCACTTCCATACATGGCTACACTCCATACAAATACTTTCAGAAAAGACTTCCTGACATTGAAATCTATACTCGATGTTAACAAATTTCCCTTCTTCAGAACCGCTTTCCTTGCCATAGCCAGTATACATTTTATGTCCTCTCTACTGCGACCACGGTCAGTTATTTTGCTCCCCAAATAACAAATAACACCTGAATTAATTCGACATTACATTATCTTCGTTTTGCATTCGTTGATATTCATCTTATATCCTCCTTTCAAGACCATAGTCCATTCCGTTCAACTGCTTTTCCAGGTCCTTCGCTGCCTCTGACAGAATTATAATGTCGTGGTAAATCTCAAAGTTTTTGTATCTTCTCCGTGGATGCTAATTCTTACTCCAACTTTTTCTTTTGTTTTCTTTACTGCTTGCTCAATATACAGGATGAATAACACCGGGGATATACTACAACCCTCACTCACTCCCTTCTCAACCACGTCTTCCATTTCAGGCGTCTATACTCTTATAACTGCCAACTGTTTTCTGTGCAAATTGTAAATAGCCTTTCGCTCCCTGTATTTTACCCCTGCCACCTTCAGAACTTGAAATAGACTATTCCAGTCAACATTGTCAAAAGCTTTCTCTAAGTCTAGAAACGCAAGAAAGGTATGTTTTCCGTTTTAATCTATCTTTTAAGATAAGTCGTAGGTTCAGTACTGCCTCGCGTGTTCCAACATTTCTACGGAATCCGAACTTATATTCCCCGAGGTCGCCTTCTACCAGTTTTTCCATTCGTCTGTAAAGAATTCGGATCAGTATTTTGCAGCCATGACTTATTAAACTGGCGGTTATGTAACTGTCACCCCTGTCAATACCTGCTTTCTTTGGGATTGGAACTGTTATATTCTTCTTTATGTCTGAGGGTCTTTCGCCTATCTCATACATCTTGCTCACCATATGGTACAATTTTTGTCATGGGTGGCTCTCCCAAGGCTATTAGTAGTTCTAATGGAATATTGTCTACTCCTGGGCTCTTGTTTCGACTTACGTCTTTCAGTGCTCTGTCAAATTCATCACGCAGTACCATATCTCCCATTTCATCTTCATCTACGTCCTCTTCCATTTCCATAATATTGCCCTTAAGTACATCACCATTGTACATACCCTCTACATACTCATTCCACCTTTTTGCTTCCCTTACTTGCTTAGGACCGGTTTTCCACCTGAGCTCTTGATATTAATACAGATGGTTTTTTTCTCTCCAAAGGTCTCTTTAATTTTCCGGTAGGTATTATATTCTTACCCCTAGTGATATATGCCTCTACATCCTTAAATTTTCCTATAGCCATTCCCGATTAGCCATTTTGCTCTTCCTGCCGACCTCATTTTTGAGGCGTTTGTATTCCTTTTCGCCTGCACCATTTACTGCATTTCTATATTTCCTTCTTTAATCAATTAACTTCAGTATCTCTTCTGTTACCCAAGGTTTTCTACTAGCGCTCTTCTTTTTACCTACTTGATCCTCTGCTCCCTTCACTATTTAATCTCTCAAAGCAACCCATTTATCTTCTACTGTATATCGCTCCCGTGTTCATGTCAATCATTCCTTAATGCTCTCGCTGAAACTCTCAACAGTTTCTGGTTCTTTTAGTTTATCCAGGTCCTATCCCCTTAAAGCCCCACCTTTTTGCAGTTTTAATCTACAGTTCATAACCAACAAATTTTGGTCAGAGTCCACATCTGCTCCTGGAAACGTCTTTCAATTTAAAACCTTGTTCGTGACTCTCGGTATTACTGTTAGACAATCTATCTGAAATCTTCCATTTATACAACATTCTTTCATGAGTCTTAAACCAAGTGTTAGCTACGAGATGCTCTGTGCAAATTTCTACCAGATGTCTTCCTCTTTCAGTCCTTTCCCCCTGTCCATATTCACCTACTACTTTTCCTTCTCTTCCCTTTTCTACAACAGGATTCCAGTGACCCATGACTATTAAATTTTCGTCTCCCTTAACTATCTGAACAATTTCTTTTATCGTGTCATACCTTTCTTCAGTCTCTACATCATCTCCGGAGCTAGTTGACATATAAACTTGTACTACTCTGTGGTAAGCGTGGGCTTCGTGTCTATAATGGGTACAATAATGCGTTCACTATGCTGTTTGTAGTAGCTTATCCCCGCTCCTATTTTTTTATTCATTTTTAAACCTGCTCCTGCATTACCTCTTATTTGATTTTGTATTTGTAATCATCTATTCACCCGATCAGAAGTCTTTTTCCTCCTGCCACCGAAATTCACTTACTCCCACTATATCTAATATTAACCTACCCTTTTCCCTTTTTAAATTTTCTAACCTCCCTACCCGATTAAAGGATCTGACATTCCACGTTCCTATCCGCAGAACGCCAGATTTCTTTCCCCTGTTAAAGACGTCTCTTGAATAGTCCCCGCCCAGAGATCCGAAGGGGGGACTATTTTAACTCTAGAATATTTTACCCAAGAGGACGCCATCATCATTTTATCATACCATAAAGCAGCATGCCCTCGGGAAAAATTACGGGTGTAGTTTTTCCTTTCTTTCAACCGTTCGCAGTATCAGCACTGCGATACCGTTTTGGGTAATGTGACAAGGCTTGATCAGTCAATCATCCAGACGGTTGCCCCTGCAACTACTGAAAAGGCTGCTGCCCATCTTCAGGTACCACACGTTTGGAAGGCCTCTCAAGAGATACCCCTCCGTTGTGGCTGCACCTTGTACAGCTACCTGTATCATTGAGGCCCGCAAGCCTCCCGACCAACGACAAGCTCCATTGTTCATGGGGTGACTCCATACATCTCTCTATCTAATTTTATTCTAACATATTACCCATACACTTGAATCAATGTTCGCTGTAGAGCATCACCGTACTACACAATCAATACTATATTTGACCATCTCTGGTTCAATATCATATTTTCTTACAGATGCTGATAAACGTAGAGAAAATCCCACTACAAAGCATTGGTACTATTAAAAATAAAAGGTTCTAAGGTTTCCCCTATCGCATTACGAAAAAGGAAAATGGCCAGACAGAATTTAGGCATCATCTTTTCTTGTCTATTTTTGAATGCATTAGGTGCTCAGTAGATCAACATGCTCTGTAATTATTACATACAAGTACTTGGTTTGTTTATTTAGCATGATTTGTCTCCCATCTTTTCTGGGAACGGTTTTTGGTTACTGTTAGCCCCTTACGTTTAACCATTAATTATGTTTTTATTCTTTGCTCTTTACTGTCTCGTTGATTCAATATTTTCTACAAAATCATCAACAGTAGTTTTTACAGTTCTATAGGGCCATTGTACAGATTCTTTCCACTGAGTGGTCATAGCGTCCCACCACAGTAACTGGTTTCGAGCTTCCTATGTACTTACTTGAATCCACTTATGTTTTTTAACGTGTTGCCTTTAAGGGTGAGTGACTTTTCCTATGCCCCTGAAGCGGGGTACTAAATAGATACCAGTACATTATGTTATATAATTAGCACCATCCACCCTGAAAGATCACCATTTCCTCTTGGTCACCAGCACTCCCTCTAGGTAGTCCCTAGACCCACTAGGGTAACCACCATTCCTCCTAGAAAACCATCATCCCCGACCTAAGTGATCATCATTTTCTTCTGGGTCACTACAATACATCCTAGGTGGCCACCATCGCCCCTGAAGACAATGGCGGTCATTCTGCGGGATAACGATGTCACGCCTCATAAATAGAGTAGTGTGGTGTGTGTAAATTATTTCAATATTACACCAAGGATAAGGTTGAGTACACAAATATCTTTTACATTTATGCAAACGAGGTAACTACACACCATTTTAAGCATCATTTTAATACTTTACTGTGTTTGGGTGGAGGGAGGTGGGGTGAGAGATATAAATGGCAATTATGCTAGTTACAGCATCTTAGAATTTGATTGGCTATGTAATTTGACAATTGGCAGGAGGTGGAAGGGGACAGGAAAATGATGGTGTCACTAACAGATAAGATGATGTCACAGATATATTTCTCCTGCATGTGGGCAATCTGCAGCAACACTTGCGCTTTTAAAGGTCAATTGATGGCCATCTTGGATTGTGACAAAAGTGGTATTGTATACTTCAGTACCACATTTAAGCACATAGTGCGTCAGAATTGGCATAAATGTATTACTGTAGTCGAAAATAACAAATCTCATATGTCTTAGTGGGTCATTATTCCTTGTCTTAATAAGAAAAACCATGAGTTTTGTTTGTTTGGTATTATTATTTTTCTTATTATCCATTCCCTTTCAGACTTATAACAACAGGATTTTTAAGTTTTTCCTCAATCTGAAATGTAAGTAAACGTTAAATATGATTGAATTTAAGTGATATGGTATCTACTTCAACTGTAGAGGACTATAATGCGTTGTAAACCATTGAATGATGCAAACTAAAAAGTCTCAGCTTTGTGCAGAAAAATTTCTAATACCACACCCCGAATGGCCATATGAGCTAACAAATGATTTTTTGCCAATATTTATGTTCCAATGAATGCTGGCTTACTAAATGCATTGATTAAGTTTTGAAATTAGCCACTTGCAATGTTAATAACATTTAGGTGTATTTTTTGGGAAGTGCTTTAAATAGGACATAGGTCTGTACGATCTGATGTGGATGATATAACCACTTCTGTCACTTCCTAGAATACTAGCTTTTCGGTGGCTCATTCATTGTGACTTAGGTAAACCATTTTTTTAAAAAATTTTGTTTGTTCATAGACACACTCACATGTTTATGATACAGTCATAAACATGTGATTGTGTCTTCGAATAAACAAAAAAATTTCTTACAAAAGAATCAATCACGCACTCCATAGACAAAATGTCGTTTTTTCCTTTTTCAAAAAGTGTTATAAAACGCCGTGGAGAACTGCGTTAGCTACCACTGGCCGTAACGTGGCAGCATGTCGCTTACAGCAAGTCTTACACAAAAGGATGGTGAGCTGGGCTAGCCGTGCTCTGCAAAACCTGCACCACACCGTGGTAGTAGCCATAGCTCACAGGATGGCGTCAACACACCAGGGTAAGAACCAAATTATGAGCTACGTGGCTTGGTGCTGAGCGATACCGCGACTTGTGCACCCTGGAGTAGTATGGGTAACCGTACATTTTGGGACACAGTTATTTGGAGCCCAGTAGTACCGGTCTTGCCGTAGCGTTCTCGCTTCCCGCGCACGGGGTCGTGGGTTCGATTCCTGCCGGGGTCTGGGATTTTTCCTGCCTCGAGATGACTGGATGTTGTTGTGTCGTCTTCATCATCATCATTCATCCCCATTACGGCCGGAGGAAGGCAATGCCAAACCACCTCCGCTAGGACCTTTCCCGCATCTCCCCTTATGGCCCTCGGAGTATGGGACCTCATCATCATCATTATCATCATCATCAGTAGCGGCCGAAGACTTCCGCCACAATAAGTCATCCCTCATTGTTCCAATGGCCTTTTCAAAGAAGGCGGAAGAGCGGACAGAGTTTCAGGACACTCTCTTGTCCTAGGGGTGGGAAACTGCTCCCTAAAGGCGGACGAGTCAGCAATGATCAGCGGTATGAGGATGCAAAAGGCAATGGAGACCACTGCATGAAAGATACGTAAAGTGTATCCACAGGACATATGGCCTGTAACTGAAGAAGTGTCATGATGATCTCTCCATTGGCAAAACGATTCCTGAATAGTTCCCCATTCGGTCCTCCGGGAAGGGACTGCCAAGCACCAGGTTACCAAGAGAAAAAGACTGAATAATCAACGGAGAGATAACGTTCTGCGAGTCGTGACGTGGAACTTCAGAAGCTTGAACGTGGTAGGGAAACTAGAAAATCTGAAAAATGAAACACAAAGGCTCAGTCTGGACATAGTAGGGGTCAGTGAAGTGAAATGGAAAGAAGACAAGGATTCCTGGTCAGATGAGTATAGAGTAATAACAACAGCAGCAGAAAATAGTGTAATGGCAATAAGATTCGTTATGAATACGGAGGTAGGACAGCGAGTGATAGGGTCGTTCTTATCAGAATAGACAGCAAAACAATACCGACAACGATAGTTCAGGTATACATGCGGACGTCCCAAGCTGAAGACGAAAAGATAGAGAAAGGATATTGAAAGGGTAATACAGTATGTAGATATAAAAATCTAATAATATAGGAGACTGGAACGCAGTTGTAGGGGAAGGAGTAGAAGAACAGGTTACAGGAGAATATAGGCTTAAGACAAAGAATGAGAGAGGAGAAAGATTAATTTAGTTCTGTAACAAGTTGTAGCTAGTAATAGCGAATACTCTGTTCAAGAATCACAAGAGGAAGAGGTATACTTGGAAAAGGCCTGGAGATACGGGAAGATTTCAATTAGATTACATCATGGTCAGACAGAGATTCCGAAATCAGATACTAGATTGTAAGGCGTACCCAGGAGCAGATATAGACTCAGATCACAATATAGTAGTGATGAAGAGTAGGCTGAAGTTCAAGGCATTAGTCAGGAAGAATCAATACGCAAAGAAGTGGGATACTGAAGTTCTAAGGAATGACGAGATACGTTTGAAGTTCTCTAACGCTATAGATACAGCAATAAGGAGTAGCTCAGTAGGTAGTACAGTTGAAGAAGAATGGACATCTCCAAGAAGGGCCATCGCCGAAGTTGGGAAGGAAAACGTAGGTACAAAGAAGGTAACTGCGAAGAAACCAAGGGTAACAGAAGAAATACTTCGATTGATCGATGAAAGGAGGAAGTACAAAAACGTTCCGGGAAACTCAACCATAGAGAAATACAAGCCGCTGAGGAATGAAATAAATAGGAAGTGAAGGGAAACTATGACTAAATGGCTGCTGGAAAAATGTGAAGACATCCAAAAAGAAATAATTGTCGGAAGGACAGACTCAGCATACAGGAAAGTCAAAACAACCTTCGGTGACATTAAAAGCAAGGGTGATAACATTAAGAATGCAACGGGAATTCCACTGTAAAATGCAGAGAAGAGAGCGGATAGGTGGAAAGAAACATTGAAAGACTCTATCAGGGGGAACATTTGACTGATGTGACAGAAGAAGAAACAGGAGTCGATTTAGAATAGGTATTGACGTTGGTGTGTAGAATGTATGAGTCCGGCTTCATACCATCTGACTTTCGTAATAGCATCATCCACACAATTCCGAAGACGGCAAAAGCTGATAAGTGCGAGAATTACCGCACAATCAGCTTAACAGCTCATGCATCGAAGTTGCTTACAAGAATAATATACAGAAGAATGCGCTAGATGACGATCAGTTTGGCTCTAGGAAAGGCAATTATGACGCTGCGGTTAATAATAGAATTAAGTCTAAAGAAAAATCAAAGCAGGTTCATAGGATTGTCGACCTGGAAAAAGCGTTCGACAACGTAAAATAGTGCAAGATGTTCGAAATTCTGAGAAAATTACAATATGTACAACAGCCAAGAGCAATAATAAAAGTGGACGACCAAGAACGAAGTGCTCATATTAAAAAGGGTGTAAGACAAGGATATAGCCTTTCACTGATACTGTTCAATCAGTACATTACACACATCAAAAGAAATTCGCACAGTCATGTTGTGTTTTAAAGTAGGATAGCAAAGGTGATTATAGATCAGATACTGTTATAGGAATTTAAAAGTACTTGTTGTCAAGTAGCTAGCGAGAGGTTTTGGCTCACACACAGTTTCCAATTACTAAACAAAAGTATATTAGTTTCACCTGTCAACCTATCTGCTCAGGATACAATCTTTTTTGTAGTTTTTTGATTTGGCAGTAAAATGAAAGGCTTTGCCCTGCAACTGAATTTACGGTAAGTCACTATTGACTCGCTTTGATTTTCTGGTTATATTTTCAGGTACTATTAATAAACGTTTTCACGCTGTGTAGTTTCCTAAGTGAAAAGAAAAATTTTGTGCAGCAACGTAGTATACGAAACTGACTTCGCCAAAGGCATTGACTTTTCAAGCAAGATAACTGCCAGTTTTGAATATTGGGCTCGTCAAGGTTCCCTTTATGTGCAGCTACAGTGGAATATAAAATTATAATGAATGTAGCGACCAGTCGCGAAAACATAATTTATTTATCTTGTTGCAAATTGATTTTGACTGGTACCCGTCATCATCGGCACATCGGTTAGAAAAATGCACCGATAATGACTGATATCAGTCGAAGTCGATTTGCAATAAGATAAATAAATTATGTTTTCGCGACTGGTTGCTATATTCATTATAATTTTAACTGCCAATTTCGTTAGACCACTATCATGCTACACAGATTTGAGGAACATGATAGCGAAGTTACAATGATGTCTTGGCACCAAATTCACCTGATGTGATTGAAACGTCAGTGCCTTTGGCGAAGACAGTTTCGTATACTACCTTGCTTCTTACGAAATGTCGAGAGCCTAGGTCAACGGAAAGTACTCTATAGGTTTTGAACAGTGAGCTTATCGATCTTGGGAATGTTTTAATTTTAAGTTTGAACTCGGATAATAAATAACAAAAGAAATATTTTTGTGTGATATAACTACAAATTAACGACTTTCGGACTTTTTCCTTTACTTGTACTGTGAATCCCTGCTTTCTGCCAAATTTTATGATTCTAGGTCAACGGAAAGCATCCTGTAGGCATTAATGATTACCAAAACATAAAGTATAAAAATATGTGACATAAATCGGGGTACCTTACAAGTATCAAAATATGTGACATAAATCGCCGTATCTTATCATTGCGCTGACCTAGAAGCGTATCTCTTCTACACCACCACCATCTTAGTATGTGACACAAATTTCAACTTGTTACCAGACCCCATTCCTCAGAAACTGGCGTCTCAACAAGTGGACAAAGAGACAAATGACAAAATAAATATTTTTTCGTGTGATATTTTTACAAATTAGCGCTTTCCGGAATCTGTCCTTTAGGTCTGCTGTTAAACCTTGCTTCTTACGAAATTTCGAGAGCCTAGGTCAACGGAAAGTACTCTATAGGTTTTGAACAGTGAGCTTATCGAAATGTGTGACATAAATGGCCTTATCTTTTGATTGCATTGACTTGAAGCTTGATTGTTTTACATCACTAAGGGACCGTAGACCTTAGTATGTGGTAAAATTTCAAACTGATACGCCTACCCATTCCTGAGAAAAAGAGTTTTTAACAGTAGGGTAGACAGATAGGCAGACAGACGGACGGATAGGCAATAAAATGATTCTGAAAGAGTACTGTTTTTACAGACTGAGGTACGGAAGCACAAAAATGAAAAATAGACGTCGAAATCAAGTTTAAATTACTATATACAGCAACATTCGTAAAATTCTCGGAAACAGTTTATTCTTTTTTTTAATACTTGTATGAACGTTACACCTACCACAAATGAAAATTTCCTGTCCTTTACAGTTTAGTCTTTCACTTCTTTGCCTCGTGGATGAAACCTGAGGCCAATGACCTACTGCATCATTTCAGATACACTTCTCCAGAACAGGTTTTGTTGGAGCCCGATGCTTCTTGCATAATACCTAGTTATGCCTCTGTACCAGTTGAAGGCCTGCCTCTCTTTTTTTATTCTGTATTTTCCATACTTGCAAAGTGTCTCTACTGTTCTGGATTTGAATTCTAATAGATCATTATTTATTACGGGGAATTTTGCAACTACCACGGTCCCTTCCCACCGGAGGTACTCGAGCTTTGAAATGTCCATTTGCGTTTCGTGGGGCATAAAACCTCGGACATCCATCGCTAATAAAATAAAACCTTCAGAGTATTAGCAGTTAATTTATTTAATTAGAATTTCCACATTGCAGTGAAAGAGAAGTATAACCAGTCAAAACGGTGTTGCGGTCAGATGTCCATATGCATTGCTGGAAGCTTGTAATAGTTTACATATAACTAAATAAGGAACATAGATGGTCACTGAAATATCCTGATGCTGCAAATCAGAGGACATATTTGCTTTCACTTCACTATATTTCATCTCCAGCATGCGCCAACAATGGCATACGAACACCTAATAATGAGCATTTTACAAGAACAGTATTATTTTCGAATTCACTTGTAAATTCTACTATGTTACTAAATTAAAATCTCATTCATCACGTCACAGATACTATAGAACTAAAATAATTTTCGCAACTGAACTTACCTCTGCATCTTGCTGTAGTTTTCCAGACAATGATGATACTTCTAATGTGCAGACGTGGATAATGAAAATACTTTTCGATTCTGCTCCCACATCAGCCATTGCATATTGATATACAGTTCAAAGCCGGATATAAGTGACGGAGTCTGGTACGATAGGAGCTATCGAGGACTGATAAGGTGGCAGGCTAACATAGCTTCAGCCATCCTTTAAAACAAATTTATTAACAAACATTCTTGCTCAACTATTAAAAAACATATTGTCCTAACTCTTTTATTTTTTTTCTTCTTTTAAAGGGTAGCCGTTACAAGGCTTACTCTTAATTGAAAATATTTACATTTATTCAATATCAAGGGTAAAATACCGCTGATACAGTAGAGTCAAATTTGAGCCCCAAGCAATTATAACATCGTTAAAAGTTTCAACTCAATTTGAATAACTACATGTGTAAAAAAAATTTAAAATCCCCAATGCTATTTTAAAAACGCATGTGGTACTTTTAAACAAATTTATAATAACAACCTGACAGCAGTTCAAAACAAAAACGGCATTCAGATAAATGCAATTTAGCAAAAGCACTTGAAACACACAACAACAAATTGCAGTGGGATCCCCTTATCGCAAGTTTTGTACACACTAATTTTTCTTGTTTTACAATTTAAAATTTTCTCATTTACTGTGCAGTAGTATTGAGCAAGTTCAGAACAAGTTTAGGTGCAAGACTCCTTCAGAGGAACGCCAAATTAAGAACTGTTCTATTACAAAAGGTAATTACTTAACTCAAGAGCAATTCTGGAGCATTACAATTCATCCAGTGCTACCTCAGATTTACAGAGCCATAATCTTGCAATCTAATTTTATTCCAAACGCACACTTTCTGGCAATACATCACACATATCATTAAACTGGCATGATAAGATGTGAAACATAAATCAGTTACCAATGGCCCCCCAAACACATACTATATAGTGGCCCGCAATGGGGCTAACTCAGTTACAACTTAGTAACATGAACATTTAAAACGAACAAATGACCAGTCACGAAATAGTAGAACTAATGGCTCCCCACAATGGCACACTCAGTTTCAATTTTGCAAGATGAACAACAAAATATTCAGTAATGAAGATTCTCAGCATCACGTGGAGCTATCGAGTACTCGTGTGCAAATGCAACCAGTTGTACAGACAACCATTGCTCTAACCGCCAATCTTCTTCGGGCAACACCAGTATTGTACAACCGAACCGCACTTGCATGCAAAAGGAGACCTCCTTTCCAAATTACGGTTTCCCGAATGAAGGCTCTCAACTACAACTAGATCGCTCTTTCAATCCAGGTGTGGCCACATCGTTTTCCGGCAAACTCACGGGCTGCTCCTAGCGTAGGACTCCACTCGCCACCTTCCTCGTGCCGCTGCTTACCCAAGATCCCAGTCGCTGCCAGTCACACGCCGCCTCACGAACCGCATTCATGCCACAAGCCTCTGCGGCAAAGAGGTTCTACACAACCAGCGATTTCACCAGAGAGGCAAAAAATATACTTTGCGTAATGTTTCGATGCATAGCACATATTCCTTATCACATACAGACTGGTGGACACTTTTTTGCTTAACTAGAGCATGGTGGGCTATGCAGTTAACAAGAATCTGCAGGCACGACATAGTTCGGTGCTCTAAGATAAGAGATAGTATAGAGATCATTGGGCAGCATGTGTCGGATGTGTTCGTAGCTTCGTGTAGGATCTGCACCTACCATCACTGGTGCTGAAAAACAGTAAACGTTCCATTTAATAGCGTCGATTTGGTATAATTCTACTTCGCAACGCTCGACCTTAAGGTGATAATAAAAAATGCCGGTAGAATAGGTCGACACACAAAACATCAGCTCGAAGTTAGCTGTTGTCTTGATTAAGAAAATTTACGTCAAAACTTTCTGTACTGCTGTGATATACTCAGTACGTCACATAAACATTATAAGGTGGCAGAATAAGTGGTCACATTCGCACCTTACATAGAGCTTTATACATCCCAACGAGAAGGTGAATACGACACCAAACGTTATTCGGTGGTTATGAGAACATTTGCCTATTAGTACGTAATTCAAAACGGGATGACAGTCAATTGACGGTAATTAACACACGGTTCCTATACAATGCATGTCTTTGAGGGGAATGTGGAACAGGGAACGCGAGTCGTTTTTAGTTTGAAAAGCCATGCGGACAAAGGCATACTGTGGGGGTTACAACGGAGACCTCTTAAAGGGGTGGGAGGAGGAAGAATTCCAGAATAAGCACCCACACGTTACACCACAAGTGTATGGTATGAATCAACAGGTCTAACTTGGCCAAATGAGGTTTCTGTAAAACGTTCTGTGCGTCTTTTTGTGTGTGTAGGGATTTAATAGGCAAATGAGTTTGAACAAAGGGAGCAACATATTGTTATCCACCAAATTGGCATCAAGTCACTGATGAAGCATAAGGCTCCAGTGTGAAGTGTCACATGTACGTTGGATAAACAGAGGTGTATTATTTTTATATAGGAGTGCTGAGCAGTAAATAAAATTATATCTACATATTGGCTCTTACCTCACTTAACTTGGATATGTGTGGGGAGTCCACTCAGATGGAATTCGTGCAAGCTGAAATGTATCATCGACAACTTTTCTTTTACGTTTTTCATTGTTTTAATGTCTCATCATTACTGTTATCTTTCCTGTGATATTATCAACTTGCCTGCATTGCTAGTTTCTTGTAGTAATGAAGGATGAGGAAATGCCTGAAAATGGAAAAAGTGTATCTCATACCACATAATGTGTCCCGTGGGCCTCGAGCTGCTTTCTGGACAAAGGAACTCGCCCACCTAACTTCTTCCCACCCTTCTCTCACATCTACTTGCTTCTGTATATTGATTTTATTGATTACACTTAGTTGTGTTTATACATAATTCATCCACAAAGTGTCCCAGAAAGAATGCTCAATAGTCAGGGATATATAAAGAACGATCATTCGAAGAAAAAACTCTAATAAACATATGCTCTAAAATACATACCTCAAGTGCTACGAGCACTTCTTCATCTTCGACGCTGGTGAACAATTCTCTTCTACTGCAAGCTCTTCGCTTTCTGTATTTTGAGAGGTGATGCTATGAATAAAATCAAGAACAAAATGTCTAGTAAACATGGGCTGTTAAGTATATACCGTTACCTTAAGAACTGTGGACGCTTGTTCATCTTCCCTAGTGTGAAACACATCTTAAGATAAGCATTTTAGGGCCCGTGTTTACTAGACAATATTTTCTTGTTTCGGTCCATACTACCTCCTTCCAAAATATGGAAACAAAGAGCTTGAGGTAGAAGAGATTTATTTCACATTATCGAAGGTGAAGAAGTGCTCATAGCTCTTAAATTGTGCATTTTAGAACCCATCTATACTAGAATATCTTGCATCGAATGATGTTTTCTGAATATTGACCATTCCTGCTGTGGCATTCTGTACAGGTTTTGACGAGTGAGTTTGCAAGTACCTAAGTGTGACATGGTCCATCATTCGGATGGATTAACATAGAAACTCAAATTTTCACATCGAACTTAGTACGTGACATAAATTTCAATTTGTTACCTCTAAACGTTCCTAATAAAAGCGGGTATTAACGGACAGACAGACGGGCAACAAATGCCAAAAAATAGTTTCATCTGATGTAATTACAAACTAACAATTTTCGGAGTTTTCCTTTATTTGTACTGTGAAAAATTGTTTCTTGGCAAATTTCATGATCCAGTGGCAACGGGAAACACTCTGTAACTGTTGGTGAGTCAGTTTGCGAGTATCTAAACACGTGACATTACTGGCCGTATATTTTTATTGTGTTTGCTTAGGAGATTACATTTTCTACACCGGCCAAGGACTGTCGACCTCGGTAAGTGGCAAAAATTTCAACAAGATCACTCTAACGCCCGTGAGGAAAAGGGTCCTAACACTCGGACTGACAGACGGACAGACAGACAACGAAGTGATCCTATAAGGGCTCCGTCTTTCCGTCTGAGTTAGGGAACCGTATGAACATTGAATAACTTGTTAAATTAATATCTTGAATAGCATTTACTGTATATATCCTTCGGCAAAATTGACAGTAATTTGCAACACCATTCCCGAATTCCCTTATCTCTAACGTTCTTCAAGTGCCTCTGTTGTCAAAATAGACAGATATAGCACCCGCACCCAAAAGTGCAGATTATCTTCCTCAAAACTCTACATTTAATGTACAGAATGTCCATAAAATACAGCTATCATTGCAAAAAAAATCTAATTTTGAAGCTATTAGAGATATAAAAACGTGATTCGTTGTATAACGTTTAGCAACACTTAAAGCTTTTTTTTTCTTTTGTCCTACGTTGCAGACTTTACGTGGAGTGCACTAAAATGGCGACAGGTCAGGAGAAGGTGTACTGTATCATATGTCATGCAAAATCCAAACCTTTACAAATGGCACCACGCAACTTCATACAGAAGTAAGTACACAACTGGCCATTAAAATTTCCACACCACGAAGACGACGTGCTACAGACGCGAAATTTAATCGACAGGAAGAAGATGCTGTGATACGCAAATGATTAGCTTTACAAAACATTCACACAAGGTTTGTGCCGGTGGCGACACCTACAACGTACTGACATGAGGAAAGTTACCAACCGATTTCTCGTACACAAACAGCAGTTGACCGGCGTTGCCTGGTGAAACGTTGTTGTGACGCCTCGTGTAAGGAGAAGAAATGCGTACCATCACGTTTCCGACTTTGATAAAGGTCGGATTGTAGCCATTGCTGCTTGCGTTGGTCGAGATCCAATCACTAGCAGTCGAGATGACAGGCATCTTATCCGCATGTCTGTAACGGATCGTGCAGACACGTCTCGATCCCTGTGTCAACAGATGGGGACATTTGCAAGACTACAACCCTCTGCACAAACAGTTTGACGACATTTGCAACAGCATGGACTATCAACTCGGAGACCATGGCTGCGGTTACCCTTGACGCTGCATCACAGACTGGAGCGCCTGCGATGGTATAATCAACGACGAACCTGGGTGCACGAATGAAAAACGTAATTTTTTGCGGATGAATCCAGGTTCTGTTTACAGCATCATGATGGTCGCATCCGTCTTTGACGACATCGCGGTAAACGCACATTGGAAGCGTGTATTCGCCATTACCAGAAAATGTTCCACTGCTGCTCTGGCCAGCACATTCTCCAGATCTCTCACCAATTGAAAACGTCTGGTCGACGGTGGCTTAGCAACTGGCTCGTCACAATACGCCAGTCACTACTCTTGATGAACTGTGGTATCGTGTTGAAGCTGCATTGGCAGCTGTACCTGTACACCCCATCCAAGTTCTGTTTGACTCACTACCCAGGCGTATCAGGGCCGTTATTACGGGCAGAGGTGGTTGTTCTGGGTACTGATTTCTCAGGATCTATGCACCCAAATTGCGTGAAAATGTAATCACTTGTCAGTTCTAGTATAATATATTTGTCCAATGAATATCCGTTTATCATCTGCATTTCGTCTTGGTGTAGCAATTTTAATGGCCAGTAGTATAATAAGGAGGGGCAAAAACATTCAAGAGACAGGCAGTATGAAAGAACTTCCTCGAAGTGAACTTCCACCTCTGTCTAAATCACCCCCGTATTTCAACGCAACCTCCAGTATTCAATTCGTCGTGCATCATCCGAACTGAAGTAAGCAAGATCAACTGTCCAGAAAGTGGTATGTAAGTGACTTCGCCTTTTTGGGAACAAAGCGAAAATTGTACACGCACTGCAGCCAAACGGTCGGTTGCGGCATGCATTCTGGTGTTTCATGCTGGTCTCCATATGTGCTGAAAATGACTGCCTGAAAAAGTGCTTGTTTTCAGATGATGCAACGTGCCACATTTCTGGACAAGTGAATCGCCACAACATAAGAATTTGCGGCTCCAAAAACTCACAGAACGGAAGTGAACATATCCCTCATATCTCTAAGCTTAATGTTTGGTTTGGCAGCTGCACGAAAGGGTGATAGGCCCATTTTTATTCGCAGAGAAGACATGCAAGAACAGTTCCTGATACCACTGATCGAAGAGCTGCAGCCGTCCATCATCTTCCTGTATGATGCACCTCCACATTAAAGTGTGAACATGCGCAATGTTGAAAAACACTTTTCTGAGGAGCGTGTGGATTGTGGCGGTCCTATCGCATGGCCTCAGTGATCTTCCGATGTCACATCACTCGACTACTTTTTATGGGGTTACTTCAAGGATCACGTGGACACAACATCAGTCAGTGACATTCCTACCATTAGGGCACGAATAAATTAAGGAACCACAACTATTGATGCTGCAATGCTGACCGGTTCTTCGACAGAACGTGAATTTCGCCTTGATGTTCCTCTTGCGACGTGAAGGGCAAACATTGAAATTCTGCCACAACATAAAAAAACTTTGAGAATTGCTAAACGTTTTACAACAAACCACGGATCTCTATCTCTGATAGTTTCCAAGTTATGATTTTTTGAATGATTGCGGAACTGTTGAAAGAAACACATTGTCACATTCGCAATAAATGTTTCACTCAACTCAAACTGGCAGCGTAAATGCTGGTAAGCAAAGCATTACTTCAGATACCTACATGTAAAGTTGTATTTTGCGTTAGACTGACGAGTAGGTCCCCTTGATCATGTTAACATGAGTTTCTACTAAGGAGTACTAACGTTATTGGTTCAAATGGCTCTGTGCACTATGGGACTTAACATCTATGGACATCAGTCCCCTAGAACTTAGAACTACTTAAACCTAACTAACCTAAGGACAGCACACAATACCCAGTCATCACAAGGCAGAGAAAATCCCTGACCTCACCTGGAATCGAACCCGGGAACCCGGGCGTGGGAAGCGAGAACGCTACCGCACGACCACGAGCTGCGGACACTAATGTTATTAGTACCTGATTTTTGTCAACAGTGCCGTGGCCAATCAAATGACGTGAGGTGATTAAAATTCTTCTGCTTGGTGTGCCACGTCGTTGTATAAAGCATTTGAACTATAAACTGTGTCATCTTTGTTTAACAGTTATCTGTATATTTAGGAACTCATTCATTTTACATTTATATGTACTTACGAGTGGAAGACCACGAACGTTCTAATGAGCACAGAATATGAATTGATAGTAAATCGAAGAATGACGAATGCAATGAGAAATAGCAGAAACGAGAACAGCGAGAAACTTAATATTAGGATTAGCTATCACGAAGTAGATGAAGTAAAGGAATTCTGCTACCTAGACAGCAAAACAACCTATGACGGATGGAGTAAAAAGGATATAAATAGCAGAATGGTACAGGCAAAAAGGGCATTCTTGGTCCAAGGAAGTCTAGTAGTATCAAACATAGACCAGACTTCGAGGAAGAAATTTCTGAGAATGTACATATGGAGCACGACAACGTAAGGTAGTGAAACATGGACTGTAGTAAAACCGGAGAAGAAGAGAATCTAAGCATTTGAAATGTGTTTTCACATAAGAACGTTGAAAATAGGAAGCAATAAATTTAATTTCACTACTAATTGTTGGACGAATACTGTTATTGAATTTAGAATCCAATCTTGCGTCTTCTCAGTTCTGAGAACTCCATATTCTAGAGAGGTATATTAAACTTATGTAAACAATGATAAGGTATGGAGTGAGGATGTTCCCCGTGAGAGTCAGACAGGAAAGAAATGCACAGGAAACATTGTGAAGAAGAAGGGAGAGGATGACAGGACATCTATTAAGACGTCGGGAAATACGAGTAACTTGCATGGGACAAGAGGGAGATGGTAAAAACTGTAAAGGAAGACAGAGATTAGAATAGATCCACCAATAATTGAGGACGTATGTTGCAAATGCTATTCTCAGGTGAAGAGGTTGGCACAAGAGAGGAATTCGTAGTGGGCCGCATCAAACTGGTCAGATGACCCGTCACTCAAAAAAAAAAAAAAAAAAAAAGTGCTACAGGTTAGACTACTACGGAATCTAATTTATCTTTTTCTAATGCATCTCTTGTCGCTGTTCCGCACAACAGTGGACTGAAAAAGTAAAATGTAAGCGAGAATGAAGCAGAATCAATTATGTAATAAGCTTGTCAGTGTGCACAGCATACTCAAGAGTTTTGAAATGATACGGCAGTGCTTCTGTCACCATATTTGCACTAGTTTTGAACAAGTTAATTTTTTTCGTTTCAAGAGATCTAAAACATCTGATGTGATAGGCTCATGGAGCCACAGGAACTTTCGAACTGATGGTGGAGTGGGAGGGCAGGGCAGAACGGATATTGTTCGCCGGTGTAAAGGCGAAGCAGACTATGTAAATGAAATTTTAATGAGTGCAGAAAGTTGCGAATGCTGAGTGACGCATATTTGATTCGTACGCAACAGCTTTCACTACGGTCGTGCTTCGTCCAGAACTTTGTCGCATGCTGCCACCGAATAATGAAACACCAGCAAACTTGTGGTGTAGCATTCCAGCTCTGGTGCCTACAGGAGACGAGCTGGTCACTTGTCTTCTGTGATCAGACTAATGGAAAAGATAAGTTAACAGCATGACTAGTATCGTAAGAAAAACAAATACTCATCGAAAGTATCGAAAGAGAATTGTCCATACCTTGAGGTATCGTTATCTTAATTAGAAGATTACGGCAGATGGTCCCTATCAGCTCCATTCTCTGCATTTTTCATACTTTTTATCTTCATTACAGATTACAGTTTCTTAAAATTTGGAACTTGAAATTTTACAGAACGGATAATTCTGTGTGACAAGTAGAATGGCTAGCAGAGTACATTATTGTCCTCCGTGTTAAGCGTTGCTGCGAGCCCTGCTAGGATGTTTAAACGGC
Organism: Schistocerca gregaria; assembly: GCF_023897955.1. Lineage (NCBI taxonomy): Eukaryota > Metazoa > Arthropoda > Insecta > Orthoptera > Acrididae > Schistocerca > Schistocerca gregaria. Next base: position 161,556,504 of record NC_064923.1, on the reverse strand, counting down.
GTGAACGATGCTAGATAATGGCTGATTACTGTGAAGGATGCTGAGATGCCCCGTATCATGTGAGACAGAGATATCACCATCTGAGCTTGAAACTGACCTTATTGTGGGTCTCCGACTGGACGTCTGATCTGATCGTGTAATATCCAGATTTATGGGTCATCTGGATGACACAGTGGTCAACTTTTGAACTGCATCGGGACTTGAATGTAGAACACTTGTCCCCAACGTTCCGTTCGATGACATTTTCCTACCACCATAAGGGACGGACGTAGTATTGTGTGTCAAGCACATCGCAATTTTTGAGAACATATAAGATGAACATCAACAAAATCAAAACGAGGATAATGGAATGTAGTCGAATTAAGTCGGGTGATGCTGAGGGAATTAGATTAAGAAATGAGACACTTAAAGTAGTGAAGGAGTTTTCCTATTTGGGGAGCAAAATAACTGATGATGGTCGAAGTAGAGAGGATATAAAATGTAGACTGGCAATGGCAAGGAAAGCGTTTCTGAAGAAGAGAAATTTGTTAACATCGAGTATAGATTTAAGTGTCAGGAAGTCATTTCTGAAAGTATTTGTATGGAGTGTAGCCATGTATGGAAGTGAAACATATACGATAAATAGTTTGGACAAGAAGAGAATAGAAGCTTTCGAAATGTGGTGCTACAGAAGAATGCTGAAGATTAGATGGGTAGATCACATAACTAATGAGGAGGTATTGAATAGGATTGGGGAGAAGAGAAGTTTGTGGCACAACTTGACGAGAAGAAGGGATCGGTTGGTAGGACATGTTCTGAGGCATCCAGGGATCACCAATTTAGTACTGGAGGGCAGCGTGGAGGGTAAAAATCGTAGAGGGAGACCAAGAGATGAATACACTAAGCAGATTCAGAAGGCTGTAGGTTGCAGTAGGTATTGGGAGATGAAGAGGCCTGCACAGGATAGCGTGGCATGGAGAGGTGCATCAAACCAGTCTCAGGACCGAAGACCACGACAACATTTCTTGGAGAAGATCAGTGTTCTAGTAATATACCTTAAACAGTTTAAAAACAGTCTCAAACTCAATAAAATATTTATTTATAACGGTAACCGGTTTCGGTCAGTTTGTGACCATCTTCAGACAATTTATACCAGGATAGTTGGCGGCGGCGGCTAACGGAGTAGGTGTAGCAGCCACAACAGCTGCTCCTTCGCCGCCATAGCCTACCATCTTAATATAAAAGGTCCGAAGATGGTTACATGCTGTCCGAAACCGGTTACTATTATAAATAAATATTTTACTGCGGTGAATACTTTTTTTCATTTCATACTTTCTCAACCGTTATGGGAAAAATAGCGGTCGGTTTCTACTATTACACTTAGAAAAACAGTCTAGATCGCACAAATCACGTTTATTGGTGACCAGTTTCAGCCCAAAGGGACACCATCCTCAGTCCGTAATGCAAAGTTGATGTGTGAGACGGATTCACGGAGCAGAAATTGCAGAAGCCTCGAGATGCAGTGGACAGCTCCTCCTTCGTAGATCTGTCTCCACACATCAACTTTGGAATACGCACTGAGGATGGCGCGCCTTTCGACTGAAACCATTCACCAATAAACGTGATTTGTCCGATCTAGACTGTTTTTCTAAGTGCAGTTGTTTTTAACCTATTTTCAAGCACATCGCAGTCCCTTCGCATATGCACCTTCCACCCAATAACAAGTGATGCACTTTTTACCCCATTCTGTGTCATGCCGCACCGTCTGTCAGAGACTGGAAGCATCTGGTCTAGGTAATTACCGTGGCATGCGTAGGGCGCAGTTAAAGGCCCCCGTAAACAATCAAACATTTTGTCAAACTTAACTCCGCTTGCCAAATATTTGACCATGTACCATGCAGTTAGACGTATTTGCCAGAAATTTTGATTAACAGAAAGTTTGACAAGATGGCGGACGTTGTTTGTGTCGACGTTTCGCCACATACATTTAGTGAAAAACTGTTCATTACGATTTTTTGAATTACATCATATTTACGCCAGTGATTGTTATACGTTTTTATTACATTATTGCAATTTCTGCCTTAGGCCATTATCAAGTGTTGATATTATGGCTTTAAGCCATGTGAACGTAATGTAAGCTGACACATTTGTATGTCGTGATCTAATGCATTTGTGACTAGTGATGGGTTAACGAACATGTGCAATTACATATTATGTTGTTTTACAATGTTTGAATACGTATGCTTGCACTGTGTAACAACGTCACGAATGTACTTAACAGTACTGACAAAGACATACAAATATGTCCGCTTACATTACTTGGCTTAAAGCCATTTCATCAGCACTTGATAATGGCCTAAGGCCGAAATTGCAATAGTGTAATAAAAACTTATAACATTCACTGGCGTAAAATTTTATGACTGTGAATCCCAGCTGTAGCAAGTTTATTTATCACGATTTGTCTCGCTGTATCGTGAGTTTCCACCGCAATGAAAACTACGATGAAGTACAAAAACAAACTAGCACTGACAGTTACGAAAATGATGGAGGTACCACATCTTTCCTAGTCATATATTACGCATGAAGAAGTTATGGACAAAATCAATATTTTACACAAACAATGATATGCAAGCAGAGAGCCGCGCGGGATTAGCCGAGCGGTCTCGGCGCTGCAGCCGCACAGGCTGGTCCTGGCGGAGGTTCGAGTCCTCCCTCGGGCATAGGTGTGTGTGTTTGTCCTTGGGATAATTTAGGTTAAGTAGTGTGTTGGCTTGGGGACAGATAACCTTAGCGGTTAAGTCCCATAAGATTTCACAGACATTTCAACCTTTTTTTTTTTCAAGCAGAGTGGACAGAAATAAAAGAAATCGAATTTCTCAGGTTCTTCCGCGAACGAAGTGGGCCATATATTCCGCTGTTGACCTGTCATTAGAGTACAGGGCAGAAGAGAATAAATTTTAGCATACTTGTATCTTCTTTTCCAATGTGATGGTCAAGTAACGCTAAACGTGTCACTGTCCATACGCAGAAAGTTGATGTAATCATCAGGTTCTAAGTGAAACATTACCGGTAACTTTTTCCAGTTGTACATGTCTCATTTTAAACCATTCCCTGGATCAGCGTCTTGTTTTCTTCTTCTTTAAATGCATTGCCTGAGACTGTGTTAGAAATGCTTTGTCTGCGTTTGTAGCCATTCCTTCTAGTATCAAAATACAACATACATGGAAATTGTCTGCTTCAGATTGAGGTTAAATTATCAAGCATTCTTAGTAAGAGCACGGATTTCTTTGACAAATCAGTGGCTAGATAAAAGCCGCGGGCAAGTTTGCACTTTTAAGAGGGACTTCATGGGTAAATCTCTCATTTTAGGCCATTCCGTGGACCAGAGTCTTGTTTCGTTCTTCTTCTTGAAACTCAGTGCCAAAGTGACTGCCAGTACAGCTTTTTCTGCATTTGTGGCCGTTCTCGCTATTTTCAAAATGCACACGAACACAAATAGCGTCTGCTTCAAAGTAAGGTTAAACTGACAAGCACTGTTTTAATTTGTACAGGCTTTCTTGGTAAATCCATGGCTATATAAGAGCGATTTTGTCAGTCAGGTTTGATCATTTACGAGGGCCTTCTTAACCACAACACAAGCGGTTGTTTTTGGATCGCAGCTGTGACCGAGAGGCACCGACCGCTGATGAGTGGCCGCGGCCTGAGTATATGTTCCGGTCTTCTTATCTCTTGGAGAGACGTACAACGGTGTTACTCCGCCGCGCGGGATTAGCCGAGCGGTCTAAGGCGCTGCAGTCATGGACTGTGCAGCTGGTCCCGGCGGAGGTTCGAGACCTCCCTCGCGCATGGGTGTGTGTGTTTGTCCTTAGGGTAATTTAGGTTAAGTAGTGTGTAAGCTTAGGGACTGAGGACCTTAGCAATTAAGTCCCATAATACACTCCTGGAAATTGAAATAAGAACACCGTGAATTCATTGTCCCAGGAAGGGGAAACTTTATTGACACATTCCTGGGGTCAGATACATCACATGACCACACTGACAGAACCACAGGCACATAGACACAGGCAACAGAGCATGCACAATGTCGGCACTAGTACAGTGTATATCCACCTTTCGCAGCAACAAAGGCTGCTATTCTCCCATGGAGACGATCGTAGAGATGCTGGATGTAGTCCTGTGGAACGGCTTGCCATGCCATTTCCACCTGGCGCCTCAGTTGGACCAGCGTTCGTGCTGGACGTGCAGACCGCGTGAGACGACGCTTCATCCAGTCCCAAACATGCTCCATGGGGGACAGATCAGGAGATCTTGCTGGCCAGGGTAGTTGACTTACACCTTCTAGAGCACGTTGGGTGGCACGGGATACATGCGGACGTGCATTGTCCTGTTGGAACAGCAAGTTCCCTTGTCGGTCTAGGAATGGTAGAACGATGGGTTCGATGACGGTTTAGATGTACCGTGCACTATCCAGTGTCCCCTCGCCGATCACCAGAGGTGTATGGCCAGTGTAGGAGATCGCTCCCCACACCATGATGCCGGGTGTTGGCCCTGTGTGCCTCGGTCGTATGCAGTCCTGATTGTGGCGCTCACCTGCACGGCGCCAAACACGCATACGACCATCATTGGCACCAAGGCAGAAGCGACTCTCATCGCTGAAGACGACACGTCTCCATTCGTCCCTCCATTCACGCCTGTCGCGACACCACTGGAGGCGGGCTGCACGATGTTGGGGCGTGAGCGAAAGACGGCCTAACGGTGTGCGGGACCGTAGCCCAGCTTCATGGAGACGGTTGCGAATGGTCCTCGCCGATACCCCAGGAGCAACAGTGTCCCTAATTTGCTGGGAAGTGGCGGTGCGGTCCCCTACGGCACTGCGTAGGATCCTACGGTCTTGGCGTGCATCCGTGCGTCGCTGCGGTCCGGTCCCAGGTCGACGGGCACGTGCACCTTCCGCCGACCACTGGCGACAACATCGATGTACTGTGGAGACCTCACGCCGCACGTGTTGAGCAATTCGGCGGTACGTCCACCCGGCCTCCCGCATGCCCACTATACGCCCTCGCTCAAAGTCCGTCAACTGCACATACGGTTCACTTCCACGCTGTCGCGGCATGCTACCAGTGTTAAAGACTGCGATGGAGCTCCGTATGCCACGGCAAACTGGCTGACACTGACGGCGGCGGTGCACAAATGCTGCGCAGCTAGCGCCATTCGACGGCCAACACCGCGGTTCCTGGTGTGTCCGCTGTGCCGTGCGTGTGATCATTGCTTGTACAGCCCTCTCGCAGTGTCCGGAGCAAGTATGGTGGGTCTGACACACCGGTGTCAATGTGTTCTTTTCTCCATTTCCAGGAGTGTATTTCGCACACATTTGAACATTTTGGTGTTACTCCTGGCGCTATGTTTTGCAGAGGTATCGGCTATGAATTCAGGTCACGGGAGATAATAACTGAAACAACTCTGACAGTGTAACGGTACGTTACGGACATCCGGTGTTTTCGTGTGGTACCCACCATGCCACAGTACCGTGATGCCATCTTTCAACAGAACAGTTCTCGTCCACACACAGCACGTTTCTCTACGAACTGTCTGCCAGCAAAATCCCTAGACCTGTATCCGATATTACATTTCTTGGGATCAGCTCGTACGTCAGCGCCATCCCACTTCCAGTATCCAGGATATCAATGACCAGTTACCATAGTTGTGTGCCAACATGTCTCAGTGGAGGATATAATGGCTTTATGACACCCTTCTCGACCGATTTAATGGATGCAACCCTTCCATTCATCTGCTCTTCCAAGTCCTTCCCTGTCTCTGACAGAATTACAGTGTCATTAGCAAACTTCAAAGACTCAGGTGTCGTCATCACAGCACGCACTACCAGGCAGCACCACAGGAGTCGATTTATCGACAACCCTCTCCAGAGACGGCGTATAGCCAAGCGATTGCCGGTCGGTCGCAGCGGTGGCGCCGCCAGGGAAGTGACGCGCGCCGGCGTCACGGCAAAGTGGGCAGTTCCAAGTCAGCTCAACTACCGAGAAGACCGCATTCTAATTGTGTACCTCGCTCTGCGTCGTCTCCTTCTAGCGAGTCCACGCCAACCCTTCTTCAGCGAACATTCTAGTAGGACGAGATCTGTTTACTAACCAACCTTAGCTTCTGGAATAATAATTGAACTTCCGGATCTGTCGCCTGAGCCGATTTGGGCAAGGTGCGTTCTTGTCGTTAATCATTGTCCGTGTTTCAGTGTTCTCGTTCTCTTCTTATATACTTCCCTCGGAGCACTATAAATGGATTCGGCCATCATCAAAAAAGCAAAACTCATCAACTACTTTCAGTGTCTCGTTTCCTAATCTAATTGCGTCAGCATCTCCTGATTTAATTAGACTACATTCCATTGTCTTTGTTTTGCTTTTGGTGATGTTCATCTAATACCCTTCTTTTAAGACACTGTTCATTCCATTCATCTGCTCTTCCAAGTCCTTCCCTGTCTCTGACAGAATTACAGTGTCATTAGCAAACTTCAAAGTTTTTATTTCTTCCCTTTGAACTTTAATTGCTTCTCGAAATTTTTCTTTGGTTTCCTGTACTGCTTGCTCAATGTACAGATTGAATGACTCTGGGGTTAGGTTACAACCCTTCTCAACCACTGCTTCCCTTTCATGCCCCTCGACTCTTGTAACTGTCATCTGGTTTCTGCACAAGTTTTAAATAACCTCTAGCTCCCTGTATTTTACCCTATCTACCTTTAGAAATCCAAAGAGACTATTCCAGTCGACATTGTCAGAAGCTTCCTCTAAGTCTGCAAATCCTCTAAACGTAGGGTTGCCTTTCCTTAACCTGTCTTGTGAGATAGGTTGTAGAATCAGTATTGTCTCATGTGTTCTTAAATTTCTCCAGAATCCAAACCAATCTTCTCCGAATTCAGCTTCTACCAGTTTTTCTATTATTTTGTAAAGAATTCGTGTTAGTGTTTTGCAACCATGACTTATTTAAGTGACAGTTGGGTAATATTCACACATGTCCGTACCTGCTTTCTTTGCTGCTGCAATAATTATATTCCTCTTGAAGTCTGAGGGTATATCACCTACCTCATAGATTTTTGGACAACATGGTTGTGGAGAGAAGCAGCGATTAGTATTATTAATCAATAATTCAAGAACAGTCTTAATCGCATTAATTATTGTTATAATACCGTCAACCGGTTTCAACCCGACGTAAGGGTCATCTTCTGCGCGTTTACGCCATTGGTCCACTGCTGGTGGTGTCACTCCTGTCTATACAACGACAGGAAACTATCCTTGCCGTTATGTAGACAGGGGTGACACCACCAGCAGTCGACCAATGGTGTAAACGCGCAGAAGATGACCCCTACGTCGGGTTGAAACCGGTTGGCGGTATTATAACAATAATAAATGCGATTAAGAGTGTTCTTGAATTATTGACTTCTCTCATACATCCTGCACGTCAGACGGAAGAGTTTTGTAATGTCTGGATCTGCCAAGCCTCTCAGTACTTCTGACGGAGTGTCGTTTACTCCCAGGGCTTTGTTTCTATTTAGGTCTTTCAGTGCTTTTCAAATTCTTCTCGCAATATCGTATCTTTCTTCTCATCTTCATCTATGTCTTCTTACAATTTTATTACATTGCCTTCAAGTACATCTCCATTGCTTGGGACCTTTATATACTTCTTCCAACTTCTAGATTTCCCATCGTTGCTTAAATCTGGTTTCATTGACATTTATACAGCTGCTTCTCTTTTCTCCAAAGCCCAGTTTCATTTTTTTGTGGATGGTATCTATCTTTCCCCTAGTGATATACGCCTCTACGTCCTTAAATTTGTCCTCTAACCGTTCCTGCTTAGCCATTCTTAGACGGTCGTATTCCCTTTACCCTACTTCATTTACTTCATTTTTATATTATCTCTTCTCATCAGTTAAATTCGATGTTTGCTATTCTATCCAAGGAGATCTACTAGGCCTTATCTTTTTACCTATTTGATCATCTACTGATTTCACTATTTCATCTCTCAAAGCCACCCATCCGTCTTCTACTGCATTCATTTCCCGTCCTTCGGTCTCTCGTTTACTAATGTCCCCTATGAAAATCTCAAAAAATCTCTGGTTCTTTCATCTTATTCAGGTACAATCTCCTTAATTTCTTAGCTTTTTGCAATTTCTTCAGTTTTAAACCACAATTCATAATCAACACATTGTCTTCAGAGTCCACATCTGCCGCTGTAAATGTCTTATAATTTAAAATCTGGTTGCGTGATCTCTGTCTTCGCATTATACAATCAATCGAAAACTTCCTGCATCTGTAAATCTCTTCCACGTATTCAACTTCTTCCATGATTCTTAAAACAAGTGCCAGCGACGATTAAATTGTGCTCTGAGCAACATTCTCCCGGCGGCTTCCTCTTACATCTCTTTCCCCCACTATTTTTCCTTCTCTTCCTTTTGCTTGTATCGAATTCCAGGCCTCGATTACTATTAAATCTTCACCTCCCTTAACTACCAAAATAATTTGTTTTATCTCATCATACATTTCTTCAACCTCTTCAACATCAGCAGACCTACTTAGCTTATAAACACCTAGTACTGTGGTGGGTGTGGGCATCTTGTCTATTTTGCCTACAATAAGCCGTTCACTATGCTGTTCATAGTAGCTTATCCACATTTCTGTTTTCTTATTCATTATTAAACTTATTTCTGCGTGTCTCATATTTGATTTTGTATTTCTAACCCTGTATTCCCCCTGCCACCGAACTTGACTAATTCCCTCTAAATCTAACTTTAACCTATCAATTTCATTTTTAAATTTTATGACCTACCTGCTCGACAAAGGGATATAACATACCACGCTCCTATCCGTGGAACGCCAGTTTTCTTTCTCCTAAGTAGCACAACTAGTCAACCGTCTTTGATGCATATTCAAAACGTCTTCGGTCTCGGGTTCGAATCCCGCCGCTGCTTAAATTTTCGTTAGTAATATAGCATTGGCGGCCGAAGACTCCGGCATAAGAAGTCACTCCTCATTCTGCCAACGGCCTTGCCAAAGAGGGCGGAGCAGAGGACAGAGGTTCAGGGCACTCTCTTGTCGTAGAGGTGCGAAACTGCCCCTAAAAGCGGAATAATCAGCGATGACCAACGACACGAGGATACAGAAGGCAATGGAAACCACTGCATTAAAGACACGCAACAAGTATCCAAGGCACATGTGGCCTGTAGTTGAAGAAGTGTCATGATCATCTCTCCATTGGTGAAAGATTCCGGAATAGTCCCCCACGCGGATCTCCGGGAAGGGACTGCCAAGGGGGAGGTTACCATGAGAAAAAGATTGAATAATCAACGAAAGGATAATGTTCTACGAGGCGGGGCGTGGAATGTCAGAAGCTTGAACGTGGTAGGGAAACTAAAAATCTGAAAAGGGAAATGCAAAGGCTCAATCTAGATATAATAGGGGTCAGTGAAGTGAAGTGGAAGGAAGGATTTCTGGTCAGATGAGTATCGGGTAATATCAACAGCAGCAGAAAATGGTATAACAGCTGTAGGATTCGTTATGAATAGGAAGGTAGGGCAGAGGGTCTGTTTCTGTGAACAGTTGAGTGACCGGGTTGTTCTAATCAGAATCGACAACAGACCAACACCGACAACAATAGTTCAGGTATACATGCCGACGTCGCAAGCTGAAGATGAACAGATAGAGAAAGTGTATGAGGATATTGAAAGGGTAATGCAGTATGTAAAGGGAGACGAAAATCTAATAGTCATGGGCGACTGGAATGCAGTTGTAGGGGAAGGAGTAGAAGAAAAGGTTACAAGAGAGTATGGGCTTGGGACAAGGAATGAAAGAGGAGAAAGACTAATTGAGTTCTGAAACAAGTTTCAGCTAATAATAGCGAATACCCTGTTCAAGAATCACAAGAGGAGGAGGTGTACTTGGAAAAGGCCGGGAGATACTGGAAGATTTCAATTAGATTACATCATGGTCAGACAGAGATTCCGAAATCAGATAATGGATTGTAAGGTGCACACAGGAGCAGATATAGATTCAGATCACATATAGAAGTGATGAACGCTAGGCTGAAGTTTAAGACATCAGTCAGGAAGTATCAATGCGGAAAGAAGTAGGATACGGAAGTATGAAGGAATGACGAGATGTGGTTGATGTTCTATATCTAAGAAAGGCCATCGCAGAAGTTGGGAAGGAAAAGGTAGGTACAAAGAAGAAACCAAGGGTAACAGAAGAAATAATTAAACTGACTGATGAAACTAAGAAGTACAAATATGTTCTGTGAAATTCACGAATACAGAAATACAAGTCGCTGAGGAACGAAATAAATAGGAAGTGTAGGGAAGCTATGACGAAATGGCTAGAGAAAAATTGTGAAGACGTCGAAAAAGAAATAATTGTCGGAAGGATAGCCTCAGCATACAGGAAAGTCAAAACAACCTTCGGTGACATTAAAAACAAGGGTAATAACTTTAAGAGTTCCACGGAAATTTCACGTTAAACGCAGAGGAGAGAGCGGACAGGTGGGGAGAATACAGTGAAAGACTCTATGAGGGGGAAGATTTGTCTAGTGTGATATAAGAAGAAACAGGAGTCGATTTAGAAGAAATGGTGGACCCAGTATCAGAATCAAAATTTAAAAGAGCTTCGGAGGACTTAAGATCGAATAAGGCAGAAGGGATAGACAACATTCTATCATAATTTCTAAAATCATTGGGGGAAGTGGTGACATACCATCTGACTTTCGGAAAACCATCATCCACACAATTCCGAAGACAGCAAGAGCTGACAAGTGCCAGAATTATTGCATAATAGCTTACAGAAGAATGGAAAAGAAAACTGATGACGCGTTAGATGACTATCAATTTGGCTTTAGGAAAAGTAAAGGCACGAGAGAGACAATTCTGACGTTGCGGTTAATAATGGGGGAAGTAAGACTACAGAAAAATCAAGAGACGTTCATAGGATTTGTCGACCAGGCAAACTCGTGCGACAACGTAAAATGGTGCAAGATATTCGAAATTCTGAAAATGGCAGGGGTAAGCTCCACAACAACAACAACAAGCTATAGGGAGAGACGGGTCATATACAATATGTACAACAGCCAAGAGGGAGTAATAGGAGTGGACGACCAAGAACTAAGTTCTCGTATTAGAGAGGCTGTAAGACAAATGATGTAGCCTTTCGCCCCTACTGTTGAATCTGTACATCGAGGAAGCAATGATGGAAATAAAATTTTCAGCGGTGGAATTAGAATTCGAGGTGAAAGGGTATCAATGATACGATTCACTGATGACATTGCTATCTTGAGTGAAGGTGAAGAAGATTAACATGATCTGCGGAATGGAATGAACAGTCTAATGAGTATAGAGTATGGATTGAGAGTAAATCTAAGAAAGACGAAGGTAATGAGAAGTAGTAGAAATGAGAAGAGCGAGAAACTTAAGATCAGGATTGATGGTCACTAAGTAGATTAAGTTAAGGAATTCGCTACCTAGACAGTAAACTAACCAATGAGACATCAAATGCAGACTAGCGATAGCAAAAAGTGCATTCCTGACGAAGAGAAGTCTATTAATATCAAAAATCGGCCTTAATTTGAGGATGAAATCACTGAGAATGTAAGTCTGGAGTCCAGCACTGTATGGTAGTTAAACATGGACTGTGGGAAAACCAGAACATAAGAGAATCGAAGCATTTGAGATGTGGTGCTACAGAGGAACGTTGAAAATTAGGTCGACTGATAAGGTAACGAATGACTAGGTTTTGCGCAGAATCGGAGAGGAAAGGAATATGGGGAAAACAGTGATATGGAGAAGGGACAGGATGACAGCACATCTATTAAGACATGAGGAAATGGCTTCCATGCTACTAGAGGGAGCTGTAGAGGGCAAAAACTGTAGAAGAAGACAGAGATGGAATACATCTAGCAAGTAATTGAGGATGTAGGTTGCAGGTGCAACTCTGTATGAAGAGGTTAGCACAGGAGAGGAATTCGTGTGGTGGCGCATCAAACCAGTCAGAAGACTGGTTACTCAAAAAGAAAACTACTGTGTCGTTACTTATTTTTATCATTACAACACTGACCTACAGAATCTTCCTTGACAAGGACGACTCACACTTAACCTATTCATTTATTGCCCACAATATACAAGCGCATCGCAGTCTGACTGCTCTAAAATGACAACCTGATTTCAAATAGTTAACACAAAAGAATGGCCCTAAATTGGAAAAACACTAACAATAACACATACTTTTTCACAAGTCAATTACCTCACAGAAAATCTTCATAGCACCAACTACAGCAATTACAGCAAGCAGCAACTACAGCCAGCTGAATAAAAAGATTCTAACTACTATAGGCTCTAACTACTAGTAGGTATATAGTCAGCAGAAGAAAGATCTTGTTGAAGAGCAAACAATGTATTTAGCAGATTTTACCTCAACCATGTGATACCCATTTCTAAAAATTATATAATCGTCAATAATTCCACTACCCAAACATTAGCGAATACATCAATCATCATTTTATAATCCAAGTCCTACCAACACTGAATCTCCATGAAGGACACATGTCCAAACCGTCTGCTTGCAAACTGCTAACTGCAAAGCCGGCCGGAGTGGCCGAGCGGTTCTAGGCGCTTCAGTCTGGAACCGCGCGAAAGCTACGGTCGCAGGTTCGAATCCTGCTTCGGGCATGGATGTGTGTGATGTCCTTAGGTTAGTTAGGTATAAGTAGTTAAGTAGTTCTAGGGCACTGATGACCTCAGACGTTAAGTCCGATAGTGCTCAGAGCCTTTTTTTTTTTTTTTTTTTTGGAATGTTTCTGCACTTGGTTTGCACAGGTCCGCTATACGCCACGAAATTCGTGACATTAAGATTCCATATTCCTCTTGTACGTTTGATCTGCTGTGGCTACATTTTCACATATGTCACATGACATCAATGGTCAGAAAAATTGAAAGGTACTATTTCATAATTAACTATATTTGTTTTTAATGACCCTGTTACATATTCTAATCAGCCTGCTCGCTGAAGTATTCGTTACTTAGGTGCAAAAAAAAATAGTTCCCGCCCAGAGATCCGAATGGGGGACTATTTTACCTCCATAATATGTTAGCCAAGAGGATGCCATCATCATTTAGTCATAGAGTTGAGCTGCATGTCCTCGGAAAAAATTACGGCTGTAGTTTCCCCGTTGCTGTCAGCCATTCACAGTAGCAGCACAGCAAAGTTGTTTTGGTTGGTGTCACAAGGCCAGATCAATCAGTCATCCACACTCTTGTCCCTGCAACGATTGCAAAGGGTGCTCTCTCTCTCTCTACAGGAACTACACATTCGCCTGGCCTCTCAACAGACACCTGTCCATTGTGGTTGCGCCTATGGTACAGCTATCTGTATCACTGAGGCACGCAAGCCTCCCCATCAACGTCAAGATCCATGGTTCATTGAGGAGACACTCTCTATAACCGTATAACTGTCACAAGAGAATTCAGCAACTGTACTTATATTTTTAATAATTTGTACATAGTTAACTTTTCCATCTCATTCACACATTTTTTACATTATGAGTACGTTCGATCACACCCGATCATCTTCAGATCTCTGTAGTTGTGTAAGTAATCTCTCGTGTATTTGCCGAAACTACTCATCAGAATACTGTTTTGTAGTTCCAATACAAACTCTGCAGGTTACTGACGCAGCAAGATCAAGTGTTACTCGTGTTCAATTTACAATCTCACTTTGATTTCTTCCCAGAAAGCTGGTGCCAGGAACAAGAGAAGCACTTCCCTCAACAGATGCTGAAGCAGATTCCACAGAAACTGGAGTAAATCGTTATTTCCAGCTACATGTAAGTATTGTCGGTATGTTGGGTATAAACATTAACTGCATACATATCATCAGATATGTGATATCAAATTACTGTAAGCTGAACTTGACAATCTTTAAATGCTTAATAACTGAATCTAAAGAGTATCTGTCTGTGATACACTGAATAACTTGTTCGTCAGCAATCAAAAACTACAATGGACAACTGTCATGTATAAAATTCTTCTTCTAACAAAAGATACAACCTCCGGGATATATGGAAAAATATACAAATGGTCACTGTTCGCAAATTCTTCCTAAGCTCTGCTTCAAGGCTGCTTGTGTCGCAGTTATAGTCATATGTTATTGGACACTTCCTTTGAGTAGTCTAGGCTGTACGCCTGGTTGGCTAGGAAGCAATTGAAGTTTGTGATGTCTGAAGATGCTAGTAATCCCGAAGCGCGTAACATGTTCTAATAAAAGAGACAACTGAGCATCTCATGACTTTATTGCGATCGTACAGCATTGGTTGCCAGGTATGAACTTAAGTCTTCCTTAGACTAACACTGGGAAAAACTAAATTGTGCCGTGTTCTCTAGTAGCGATTGCATGAGCGCTAGGTTTTCCTTCTAACCCCTAGCTGCGAGAGCAGAGGATGCATGGCTGCATGTCTGCGCGCGTAAGCAGCGGTGGCCGGTATAACGGCGATGTTTGGTCACCTATACAAGATGACTGGCTGGCGGCAGTGACTGTTGAAGACCCACCTTGATCAGGGACGTGCGAGTGCTCCGTTTTGTCTGAACATTGTTGGAAGGCGACGGCTTCACGTGTGGAGTGTTAGCGCCGTCGTCACGCCGGTCTCTAATTTAAGTGGTAGCTACTCGGCTGTTGAAGGTAATAACTCTGCTCGCGGGAACCGCTGCCTGTCCGTATTGTCAATCACAGTGATGTCCTTTCATAACAGACATTACTTTTTTGCTTACTACCTGCACCCTAGTCCTTTCGTACCTTCTTGATATTTGTTCATTTGTTTGGTCTGGTATTGTGAGTCAGAGGTGGTCACCGGTGTTTTCGCCAATTGCCGCAAATTTGTTTAAGGTCCATTGTGTACCTGTCCACAGCTCGTGGTCTCGCGGTCGCGTTTTCGCTTCTCGAGCACGGAGTCCCGGGTTCGATTGCCGGAGGGGTCAGGGATTTTCACCTGCTTCGAGATGACTTGGTGAGTGTTGTCCACATCATTTCATCCTCATTCATTAAAGTGGTGAGATTGGACTACTGTGTACCTGCCGCGCTACTGAACGGCGTAGGCAACTTGTAGCGTGTTCAAGACGCTTATCTTAATTTCACTTCGTGAATTTCTATCTGTGTTTTTTTTTAACTCCACACTTGTTAGTTTTTTAAGGTGCCTTGTATTTTATTACCTATTATTTAGTGTTTTACATTTTATCGCAAATTGTGTTAAAGTTGTCACCTCTACTCATATTAGTGTTTCATTTAAATACTATTTAGCCCTTAGATCTGGTCCAGTACACTTTATATTCTGGCCTACTGATGCTTGTGTTTTGGCTTATATTTAAAAAGAGTAATGTTTAATTTTGTCTAAATGTGTGTCTTTCAGGAGCGATGTCTGTCAGCGACTTCACTGCGACGTTCACCAAACAGTATTGCAATGCGACTGTCAAAAGGTAACTATTTTGATAAGGCAACTGACCAGCTTATTTCATCAAGTCCGTGTTACTAGTCATTTGATTTTTTGTTGAAAGAAGTGCACGTGTGATACTTATTCTTGCACAAATATTTACCTTGCTGCCAGCCAGGCTTTGCTCATTCTGTTTGTGTATTTGAGCGAGAACTGCCGTTGTTTGCTTCCCTGTCGCCCCGAGGGTGGAGGTTTACCTGACCATCTTTTGTTCAGGTACATAATTTGTCTAAATTTTTCATGAATCTACGAACTTTTTTTAAATGTTTAAGAAAATATAAGAAATGCCACTTTGAGATGATCCCTAATATAAGTGCAGTCTCTTATTTGGTCGGCCATGTTCCTGTGCATCTCCCTTTACATTTAATAAGATTTCTTTCGTTTAAGGGGAATTTCTGTTAAAAATTTCGTTTTGGCTTCATTGTGTTTAGTACGTTTTATTGGGCCATAAGCCGTTCGGTGAACCCCCTAAGTATAATTATGGGTTTCAACATTTATGTTCTTAATCTCTTTGTATTTCTTAAAATGGTAGGCTTTCATCCTTGTGCCTTAAGCCGCTGGTGCAATAATTTTAGATTAGCGATGCACTGTTACTTTTTGAATTTTACTGTACGTAATTGTACCTTAAATTATTTTGGGGTTTACTGAAGAAACATATCTGTAATTAGGTCTTAATCCAATTCTGCAGTTCGTAAGTTTTGTGTTTAATTTTTTTAAGTTTTCAGTCTATGAACAAAGCCACAAGGCGATTAAATATTTAGAAGTAGGTGCCATATATTTAGGTTGTAATTTGATGGGCTTTGATTTATAAGTCATTGTACTGCTGCACTCCGAATTTTATGTTTTTGGCTTCGCTGTGCTTGTCACTTGACGTTAAGACAGTCTACTTGGTTGATCTCGATCTGTACTCCTTATTAACTACATGTGTTGCAGGTTCAAAATATTAATTTTTTTCTTAAAGAGATTCTCTTTGATGTATTTTTCTGATTGTACAGATTTTTTATTGTTTTCAATACACTATAGCTTAAATATACTGTATCTGTGCTCCCAGTACAGTTCTATCCAACAAGCTCCTCAGTGCTGCGTATATAGAATTCCATTATAAAATGTTCTCTTTACTTTTCTTTTGAAATACTTTTAATGGAAGGAGATGGATGAAGAGTAGTTAGAAGAAAACTGAACACATGACTGATAAATTCAAAAAATGGTTCAAATGGCTCTCAGTACTATGGGACTTAACATCTGAGGTCATCAGTCCCCTAGACTTAGAACTACTTAAGCCTAACTAATCTAAGGGCATTACATACATCCATGCCCGAGGCAGGATTCGAATCTGCGACCGCAGCAGCAGCGCGGTTCCGGACTGAAGCGCCAAAATCGCTCGGCTACCGCGGCTGGCGACTAATAATTTCGAAATGGATACTCAGACAGTAATTGCTCATCAGAATTTTGTTTTTAAATTGTCATGACAGTTTGCAAAATAAATATCGATACTTAAGCAGGTAGTGCTCGCATCAAATAAAAACTTTGCCCACATTACTTCAGTCCAAACCGAGCTAGGTGGTACAGCGGTTATCACATTGGACTCGTATTCGGGAGGACGACGGTTCAAACCCGCGTCCGGCCATCCTGATTTAGATTTTCCGTGATTTCCCTAAATCGCATCAGGCAAATGCCGGGATGGTTCTTTGGAGAGGGCACGGCAGACTTCCTTCCCCATCCTTCCTTAATCCGTTGGGATCAATGATCTCCCTGTCTGGTCCCCTCCCCCAAATCAACCAATCAACCAACTAACTTCAGTCCAAACGAATAGTAATACCAGAAAGAGACCCAAAAAAATCATCCTCTGTGCACCATGTTCGCCATCCGCGCTGCTCTCTCACCGAGCATGAACAACAGACTCTACTTGCGGCGGTTACCTCTGGTGACCGTAGGCTTAGGTATCAATCAACGTGTGTCCAGTAGTCCACCGACGCTCTCTGTGGCAAATATAACGAATAAAATTGCCACTTCTCGTAATGTAAAAAACTCACGGATGGCGTAAACTCGATCGATTTCCCGCTGCTTCGGTACACATACAATATGCTGTCTGCTAATAAGAGAGGCGGCCGCGGTCATCTCGCGGTTCTAGGCGCGCAGTCCGGAACCGTGCGACTGCTACGGTCGCAGGTTCGAATCCTGCCTCGGGCATGGATGTGTATGATGTCCTAAGGTTAGTTAGGTTTAAGTAGTTCTAAGTTCTAGGGGACTGACGACCACAGATGTTAAGTCCCATAGTGCTCAGAGCCATTTTTTGTTAATAAGAGATAAGAGCTGTGAGGATAAGACTCATCTACCTCTCAAAGGGGCGAGGGTGACTGTAAAAATGAGTGTAACACCGCAGACTACATTCAAGCATTATTTGAGAATCTTATCAACTTGCCACTTTATGAAACTTTCTTCTCGCTGACACCCTCCACAAAATTATGGAAGGTAAAAAGATTATCACTTACTAGATTTTTTATGTTCATGCGGTAAAACTGACACATCAAGCATTACTTTAATTTTTGTTATTTCTTCACTATTAACTCTATTCGCAGTACATTTTGCAGACATCATTCATATATACCGCTTAATGTACTTGGGAAATTATATTATTATACAACACATAATTCAGGAAATTATGGTCTTAAGCACTGAGAAGCGTGAAAATCTATCGCATCATGCGTCAAGTCTTAATTTATTACTTCTTTACTACTAATAGTATTCGAAAAACATTTTTGACAGTATTCACATATACTACTACACTACTGGCCATTAAAATTGCTGCACCACGAAGATGATGTGCTACAGACGCGAAATTTAACCGACAGGAATAAGATGCTGTATTATGCAAATGATTAGATTTTCAGAGCATTCACATCTACAACGTACTGACATGACGAAAGTTACCAACCTATTTCTCATACACAAACAACAGCTGACCGGCGTTTCCTGGTGAAACGTTATTGTTAAGTCTCGTGGAAGGAGGAGAAATGCGTACCATCACGTTTCCGACTTTGACTAAGGTCGGATTGTAGCCTATCGCGATTGTGGTTTATCGTATCGCGACACTGCTGCTCGCGTTGATCGAGATCCAATGACTGTTAGCAGAATATGGAATCGCTGGGTTCAGGAGGGTAATACGGAACGCTGTGCTGGATCCCAACGGCCTCGAATCACTAGTAGTCGAAATGACAGGCATCTTATCCGCATGGCTGTCAAGGATCGTACAGACACGTCTCGATCCCTGAGTCAACAGATGGGGACGTTTGCAAGACAACAACCGTGCACGAACAGTTTGACGAAGTTTGCTGCAGCATGGACTATCAGCTCCGAGGCCATGGCTGCGGTTACCCTTGACGCTGCATCACAGACAGGAGCGCCTGCGATCGTGTACTCAACGACGAACCTGGGTGCACGAATGGTAAAACGTCATTTTTTCGGATGAATTCAGGTTCTGTTTACATCATCATGATGTTCGCATCCGTGTTTGGCGTCATCGCGGTGAACACACATTGGTAGCGTGTATTCGTCATCGCCATACTGGCGTATCACCCTGAGTGATGGAATGGGGTGCCATTGGTTACACGTCTCGGTCACCTCTTGTTTGCATTGACGGCACTTTGAACAGTGGACGTTACATTTCAGATGTGTCTCTACCTTCATTCGATCCGTGCAAAAACCCTACATTTCAGCTGGATAATGCACGACCGCATGTTGCAGGTCATGAACGGGCCTTTCTGGATACAGAAATTGTTCGACTGCTGCACTGCCCAGCACGTTCTCCAGATCTCTCACCAATTGAAAACGTCTGGTCAATGGTGGCCGAGCAACTGGCTCGTCACAATATGCCAGTCACTACTCTTGATGAACTGTAGTATCGTATTGAAGCTGCATGGGCAGCTGTACCTGTACACGGCATCCAAGCTCTGTTTGACTCAATGCCCAGGCGTATCAAGGCCGTTATTGCTGCCAGAGATGGTTGCTCTGGGTACTGATTTCTCAGCATCTATGCACCCAAATTGCGTGAAAATGTAATTACATGTCAGTTCCAGTATTATATATTTGTCCAATGTATACCCGTTTATCATGTGCATTTCTTCTTGGTGTAGCAATTTTAATGGCCAGTAGTGTAAATATACCTGCACCGTTGTCTGTGCACGACATATAGTTCAGGAATTATGGCGTCATTAACACTGAGCTGCATGAAGACGGAACTGCAGGACGTAATTGGCTAGAGATACAGGTGAACTCTGTGTAAAAATATGTGTGAATTATGTTAACTACATGTGAAATATGTGTGATATGCACGTACATGAGCGAAGCAGCGGCTAAAAATCATCTCCTAATCCTCTGAATAGAGTACAACAAAATTTTGTATACATATTACTTATTCTCAGGGAAGAAATAGTCTAGGCGTAGGGACCACGTCGAAACCATAAAGATAAATGTTTCCGTCACAGATATAGAGAAACGTTAAATTGTTGATCCTCGTATTACGAGTAATTGCCGGATCGCCCTGCTATGCTCTTAGATGGAGTGCCGACCTGAGGCGGTGCCACTGTGGGAACGCTGCTCGCAGCTCAGAGCGGCTCTCCAGAATCGCAGACGGGGTTGGCCGCCGGCCAGTCTGCTACTAGCTGGCTGTTTGCTCAGGGCCGCCGTGTTTGGAGTGTCCATTCTCAGTACGAACGAGGCACTTAGCCTCTCAGACGACAGCGCCAACAGTTTCGACCCAGGCCCCACAAGAGTTACCACCCGGCACAGCACTCTAAGTCTAGGTCTGAGGCAGCAGAGGTTCCACATAGGAAACTGCACATCGCACTGCAACTACCTCATCTGACGTTTTTCGCAGCCTTTTTTTTATGTTCAACTAAGGGACACTATTTTCTCGAAGGCTGCTAGTACTGTACGATTTGTCGCGTGTATGTTGTAGACCCAGACAACTTTTTGTTCAGAACTTAAAATAAAAAATGTAGCAAGCATACGTTGTTTTGCTACAAGGGGACATTAACCATGGCTGTATTGAAACTTCGTTTCGTTACATGAACGGAAGTACGACTTTTTTCCATTGTACAATACACAGGGTGGTTATAATTAAAGTTAAACTTTCAAAACGCTACAGAAATAACAACACTGGTCAGAATGACGTCAAATTGCAACGGAATATCATCGGGGGAGGGGGAAAACGTATGGCAGAAGAAAAAAATAGTGTGAAAATTGATTAATAGATGGCGCTGTATGTGTCAGAATACGTAAATGAAAACACCTGTCATGTGCACGACCCACTGAAGTTGGTATTAACACGCCGAGTACACGGCTTTTCCACCTTTCCGTTCTGCGACGTTCTCCATGACTGTCTCAGTGCAGGATAGCGCTCTGCTTGTAAAGCTGTATTACAACAATGATGACTGTGCACACGTCGCTCTGCAGAAATTCCAGACACTGCAGGGTTTGAAAAAAGACGTTGGTTCGATGATTGCCGTGGGTATAAAGAAAATGATTCGGAAATTCGAAAATACGGGTTCTTTTGGTGTGTAAGGCGTGTAGAGGGAGGAAACGAATTGATTCGAAATGAGCGGAAGCAGTGGCCATAGCAGTGCAGGAGGAGACGAGTGGTTGAGTGCAAACGTGTAGTGCACGGAGAACTGCCCGAACATTGGACATACCCGCGAGCAAGGTGCATAAAATCCTACGAAACACCCTTCTTTACTATCCATTCAAAATTACTCATGTGCACAAGTTGCTTCCTGTTGACCTGCCAGCAAGAGAGACCTTTGCTTTAGAATTTCTTGCTCGCTTGGAAGTGGCAAATGATTGGCCGTGGAAGATTTTGTGGACAGACGAAGCCCACTTCCATCTTACAGGACATGTCAGTACATAGAATTGTCGAATATGAACAACGGAAAATCCACTCGCAAATCAGTCAGTACCACTTCATCCTGAAAAAGTCACTGTGTGGTGCGGGTTTACGGCAGCATTTATCATAGGGCCATATGTTTTCGAAGAGACAGGTGCGTCCGGTCCTGTTACCTGTAACTCTGCTGCTAAGCGCCACGAGTGTCGTTTGCGCAGTCATGTCATTCCAGCTCTCCAACAGCGTGGATGTGTGGATGGGATCATTTTTATGCAAAATGGAGCACTTCCACACATTGCAAGTCCAGTTAAGCAGCTGCTGAAGCGCCATTTCGGAAATACTAGAATTATCAGCCGCCATATCCCTATAGCCTGGCCATCCCGATCACCTGATCTTCTGGTTGTGGGGCTATCTGAAAGATGTTGTGTTCAGTGTTCCGATTGCAAACTTAGCTGCATTGAAGGTACGCATTTCTCAATACGTTCTGAACGGGACCCCAGAAACACTTTGATCAGTTGTAGAAACATGCTGTTTCTCGATTTCAATTTGTTTCAGAAAACGGTGGACAGTATGTTGAACATGTGTTGCGCCAGTCACACGGAAATTAATAATCCGGCTTGATGGTGACTGATGCTTCTTAAGCGGTTTTGGGCCTCAGGACAATTAGAAACCGATGGGATTGATGATTTTTATGCGGTTTTTGGCCTCAGGACACTTAAAAACCGATGTGATTGATGTTTTTTATGCGGTTTTTGGTGTCACGACAATTACAAACCGATTTTCGACATCCGATGTGATATGACCTTGCCGTGGTGGATGGGCTTGCGTAGCTAACAGTATCACATCTGCACACCCATGCACACAGAGCATTCTTTAACGTCAAACGTACACCTTAGAGATATTTGTATGTTTCATTTGTCTTTTGTAGTCGACCACTACTAAATTATGATGTTCACATTTTTAACTATTTATTTTTCTTTTGCCATACGTTTTCCCTCTTCTCCGACAATATTCCGTAGCAATTTGACGTCATTCTAAGCAGTAGTGGTATTTCTACAGCGGCTTGAAAGTTTACTTTAATTATAATCACCCTGTATATTTTTATTCGATAATCCACTTTTTCTCCTCAAGACTGTTCAAAACAGTATCAGTGTACCGTTCACGTAAATATGGCATTATTAAAACTGCAATAAAAAGAATGACTTATCTCCCCTGTACTAGGGGTACCATGGTAACGTAATTCGTTCACCTGTTGAAGTTTCCAGTAAACAAACGGAAACACAGTCATTCAGTCAACTTTCTTCAGTTGAATATTTGTGTGAGTATAGCGAACAGCAGTGGAAAGAAAGTAGTAAGGCTATACAGGGTGACAGAAAAGCCCGTTACCATTTAAAAATTCAACCCTGCTCGGAATAATATATGTAGAGAAGTAAATATTTACACTCATACTTTAAATGACATGGGGTTTTATTGAAATCCAAACAAAGAGCACAAAATGACCGAGAGCTGACGTTCCATATGCTACACAAGCAGTAATAGCAAAACAGTTGATTCTTAGCAAAGCCGGCCGCCGTGGTCTCGCGGCTCTAGGCGCGCAGTCCGGAACCGTGCGACTGCTACGGTCGCAGGTTCGAATCCTGCCTCGGGCATGGATGTGTGTGATGTCCTTAGGTTAGTTAGGTTTAATTAGTTCTAAGTTCTAGGGGACTAATGACCACAGCAGTTGAGTTCCATAGTGCTCAGAGCCATTTGAACCATTCTTAGCAAAGGTCCACGTGTCATCCGTCATTCATCAACAGTACCTGTCGTCAAGCGGCAATGTTGCGAACATAACTGTACAGCATATCGGTAGGCATGGTAAGAAATTGCCATAGGATGTTGTCTTTTAGTAGCAGTAAAGAGGTCGGACGATGCGGCAGTAGACTTGCGACTTCAGGTAATCTCACAACCAATAATCACATGGATTAAGGTCTGGGTAGCTGGGAGGCCAATCACGACGGAAGTGCCGAGTCAGCACGCGCCAAACGATGTGCCCAAGAGATTTTTCACTTGTGGAGAAACGTGATGGAGAGGTGTCTTGCATAAGAGTCGTAACTTCCAACAGGTGTTTATCGTACTTCGTGAACATTTTCTTGAAAGCGCTAATTACATTTCAACTTTAACAGGAAATAAATTTTTACGTAACATGGTTTGGAAGATATTCCCTCTAAACCTAATATGACAAATTACCTTTCGGTGCTTGTTTTACCCCTTAAAAGTGAAATTGGCAGAAACGAAAAAATACGTACTGCATTATTTTGACCCATCTACATACCTACTAAGTTTCATTAAGATCGTTTATTTGCATTAAAATACTAACCAGTCTCGATCAGAATGATTTATTAAAAATTAATTATCACACGTCCAAATGGTAACCGGTTTCGGTTTTATCAGAACTCATCTTCAGAGCATGTATCATGTGTACACTACACCTCCGGCATGTTTGTGATGTAATGCTTCACTGTATGTCGGAACCCATTTGGTTTGCATTGGACTGTACCACGTGCCGCGTAGTGTTTATAAAGCTTTGACAAGGAGCATTAACTGCTCGGATATTTTACGTGCGGTATCCCATATACGACCGCTACCAAATATCAACCAATCTGTAGGTGCCTAAATAAAGGTGAAACGCGTCATTGTAAAACAGTAAAAACATTTAAAGCTATAATCAAGACTGCTTGTTTTTTCATATCATCTGATGAGACATTGCCTGAAGATGATTTTAGATGGCTCTAAATGGCTCTAAGCACTATGGGACTTAACATCTGAGGTCATCAGTCGCCTAGATTTAGAACTACTTAAACCTAACTAACCTAGGACATCACACATATCCATGCCCGAGGCAGGATTCGAACCTGCGACTGTAGCAGCAGCGCGGTTTCGGAACCACTCGTCCACAGCGGCCGGCGATTTTTGATCAAATCTAAACTCGTTAACATTTGTGGACGTGTTATTATTAATTATTAATAAATCCTTGCTATCAAAACTGACTACTATTTTACTTATTTATCAGTTTGCTGATACTTTCCAGTAATTTTTCCAAAAGTTACTGATTTATTTTCGACTGTGAATGTTCCCTTATTAATAACGGACAAAGTTCCAAGAAACGCTGCCATCCTGGGTAACGTCCACTTGCTACCTTCACAACTGTTGCCTGGTAAAGTTTTTACTTTGTTTATGGACATAAGTGATTTCAGTTGATCAGAATAAGTGAGATTCTCTGTATCGGGGGGCTCTGACGATGTAACACCAGGCTGAGCTTATTTATTTATAGAACTCAGACTTCCGCTGCATTAAGCTAACATAGAATTCACGGGCATTATAAGACACTCGTGCAGCCTACTTCAAACATTGTATCCTTTTTTTTTTCATGCTGTTATTTTCCCGGGATATGTGTATTTTTCCTGGGCCGTAAAACATGACATTCACTATATTCTGTCAGCCAGTTCGTGAATCAGCGTCTACGCACACAGGGAAGGAGAGAAATTGCGATGACTAGTGACAGCGATTCTAGGCGCTGAAGTCTGGAACCGCGCGACCGCTACGATCGTAGGTTCGAATCCTGCCTCGGGCATGGATGTGTGTGATGCCCTTAAGTTAGTCAGGTTTAAGTAGTTCTAAGTTCTAGGGGACTGATGACCTCAGATGTTGAGCCCATAGTGCTCAGAGCCATTTGAACAAGTGGCAGGAACCCAAAATGATCTATACATAACACTTGCAGAATAATAGAATAGTTTGTTTATAAAAACGAAACAAACATATGCATTCGTTGTGAGGTGGCTTGGTGCACTTCTTCTGCCTCCTACATGCAAATACTTTTACGCACTATTACTACTCGCAGAACGCATGTTAAGTACGGCATGACATCGCACTATCACCGAAGTAATTTGAACAGAATGGAAACTTTGCAGTAAACTGTTCTGTGCTCTGCCAAAGGGTAAGCGCAAAAATTTAAACAACCGTAAATGCGTGTTGACCACAGACTCTTCCTGAGACTCTTCATCGAGCGGAATTTACAAATACGCATCGCGTACGTCAATTTTTGAAAAATATCGGCCTGCACCAAGCTTGTCCATTAATTCCTCGAGCGAAGCAGTGCTCAAGTATCAGTCACAGTTTTTGCAGTCACAGTGGATTTAAAGTTAGCACGAAGACGAAATCTTCCCAATTCTGCCTCGGGTATGGATGTGTGTGATGTCCTTAGGTTAGTTAGGTTTAAGTAGTTCCAAGAGGACTGATGACCTCAGAAGTTAAGTCCCATAGTGCTCAGAGCCGTTTGAAATCTTCCCTGAAGAACATTATTAAGGGAGATCCCCAGTGACTAGCCTGGATTGTCTTGCCATTCTTCACCTTCACTTGCAACTTCGTCTCTAGGTGCACGAGGGACGGGATGTGAAATGTCGAGTGATCAGGACCTCCCGTCGGGAAGACCGTTCGCCGGGTGCAAGTCTTTCAAAATGACGCCACTTCGGCGCCTTGCGCGTCGATGGGGATGAAATGATGATGATTAGCACAACACAAAACCCAGTCCCTGAGCGGGGAAAATCTCCGCCCCTGCCGGGAATTGAACCTGGGCTCTTAGATTTGAACTTCTGTCGCGCTGACCACTCAGCTACTGGGGTCGGACAGGGACGCGATGCTCCCGAAACATAGGTTGTTCATTGTCATGTGTGCCACAAAATATTTGCTCTGACAAACCCTTCATCCTCAATCAATTGAGTAATATCATGTTTTGAGTTGAAAGCAGAAACAGAAAGTAGTTGTTCTGAATACGAAGACCAAACAAATCAAATTAATCTAACCGAGAAATATTTTCAGTCTCGCGAACACATAACTGTAAATGTCAACCCTCCATCCTCAATCAATTGAGTAATATCATGTTTTGAGTTGAAAGCAGAAACAGAAAGTAGTTGTTCTGAATACTAAGACCAAACAAATCAAATGAATCTAACCGAGAAATATTTTCAGTCTCGCGAACACATAACTGTAAATGTCAACCCTCCATCCTCAATCAATTGAGTAACATCATGTTTTGAGTGGAAAGCTGAAACAGAAAGTAGTTGTTCTGAATACGAAGACCAAACAAATCAAATGAATCTAACAGAGAAATATTTTCACAGTCTCGCGAACACATAACTGTAAATGTCACTATTCCGGCGTCCGACTGGAATGTGACAGGCAAACTACTTGTACCAAGCACTAGAATTTCCTGACATTTTTACACAGTAAGTTGCGTGCAAGATTAAGTCAATTCTGACGAGCCCAACCGATCATAATCGGCAGTATTAAGCAAAGTAACGAAAGCGCCAGCGTCTAACTGAAGTCGCACACAACATTCGACAATGATCGTTCACTAACAGTTCGTTTGACTGTCGTTGCACAGCACTTGGGCGGGCTGAAGGTACATCTTGCATTAGGTCATCATCAGTACAGGTAGCTGGTTTAGAAAAAACTGTATGCACTGATGGAGAAGATGCTTTGCACTTACGAGAGCGAACGTGGGTTGAGTTCTTTTTTCTGCCGCAAACACGCAGACTGTACCGGTACATCACTTTACTTTCCGCGAGCAAAGCAAGTTGCTGTCCGCGAAGGACAGTTTTCCTTTTTTGCGTAGAAAAGCAGTGCGGACATGATTTCACAGCACACACACCCACTGACACTTGTTTACTCTGTCCACAGCACAGCGACCTGTCTGCACGCGGCGGTCGGTCGCAAGGCTGTACCTGTTTTTCACATTGCGTTAGGTTACACTGCAAATGAAAGTTACCTCAAAGTTTTCCGCGGCGCTATCACACGAGTCGTGATGCACAATAAATTGCAACACTTGTTTCAAAGTAGGATCAGAATGTTTGAGAATTTGTTCAAAGATCCTACTATCTGCCACGTTGCACATCAATGTATCACGACTCATTGTGTCACTATAGTGCTTTCCACAGCTACATTGAAAATGACATTGTCGTGTCAAACCCTGAAGCGGGATATGTCGGTTCTGGCTTTTTGCGCAACAAAAGAACTTGTGTTGAACTGCAGCAACCTATACATGATACACGTAATACTTAGTGAGGGCAGAAACTAAAACTAGTGACTCCGGCCTATTACACTACTGGCCATTAAAATTGCTACACCAAGAAGAAATGTAGATGATAAACGGGTATTCATTTGACAAATATATAATACTAGAACTGACATGTGATTACATTTTCACGCAATTGGGGTGCATAGATGCTGAGAAATCAGTACCCAGAACAACAACCTCTCGCCGTAATAACGGCCTTGATACGCCTGGACATTGAGTCAAACAGAGCTTCGGTGCAGTGTACAGGTACAGCTGCCCATGCAGCTTCAACACGATACCACAGTTCATCAAGAGTAGTGGCTGGCATATTGTGGCGAGCCAGTTGCTCGGCCACTATTGACCAGACGTTTTTAAATGGGTGAGATATGTGAAGAATGTGCTGGGCAGTGCAGCAGTCGAACATTTTCTGTATCTAGAAATGTCCGTACAGGATATGTGGTCGTGTAATATCCTGCTGAAATGTAGGATTTCGCAGGGATCGAATGAAGGGTAGACCCACGGGTCGTAACACATCGGAAATGTGACGTCCACTGTTCAAAGTGCCATCAATGCGAACAAGAGGTGACCGAGACGTGTAACCAATGGCACCCCATACCATCACGCCGGATGATACGTCAGTATGGCGATGACGTATACACGCTTCGAGAGTGCGTTCACCGCGATGTCGCCAACACGGATGCGACTATCATCATGCTGTAAACAGAACCTGGATTCATCCGAAAAAAATGACGTTTTGCCATTCGTGCACCCACGTTCGTCGTTGAGTACGCCATCGCAGGCGCTCCTGTCTGTGATGCAGCGTCAAGGGTAACCGCAGCCGTGGTCTCCGAGCTGATAGTCCATGCTGCTGCAAACGTCGTCGAACTGTTCGTGCAGATGGTCGTTGTCTTGCGAACGTCCCCATCTGTTGACACAGGGACCCAGACGTGTCTGCACGATCCGTTACAGCCATGCGGGTAAGACGCCTGTCATCTCGACTGCTAGTGATACGAGTCCGTTGGGCCCAGCACGGGGTTCCGTATTACTCTTCTGAACCCACCGATTCCATAGTCTGCTAACAGTCATTGGATCTCGACCAACGCGAGCATCAATGTCGCGATACGATAAACCGCAATCGCGATAGGCTAGAATCCGACCTTTATCAAAGTCGGAAACGTGATGATACGCATTTCTCCTCTTTACACGAGGCATCAAAATAACGTTTCACCAGGCAATGCCGGTCTGCTGCTGTCTGTGTATTAGAAATTGGTTGGAGACTTTCCTCATGTCAGCACTTTGTAGGTGTCGCCACCGGCGCCAACCTTGTGTGAATGCCCTGAGAAGCTACTCATTTGCATATCAGAGCATCTTCTTCTTGTCGGTTAAATTTCGCGTCTGTAGCATGTCATCTTCGTGGTGTAGCAATTTTAATGGCCAGTAGTGTAGTTGGGAATAACTTCTCAACGGCCGTGACAAGAAATACCAAAGTTCCACAGTACCTTGCACTTGATGTGTAGCACAATGAGCGTCGAACTGAACATACCACTCGTTCCACTCCTCTTGTTGTTCACTTAAAGCTCAGAACGATGGAATGCACGGAGACGGTGCCGCGGATGTGGCTGGCTGTTGTGGCGGAGTTTACGCATCAGCTGCTCGTGCATTAATGAGCTGCTGGACTGCCGTCTTCAGCTCCAACATTTGATGGTTCTGAAACTGAATAAACTGCGTTAGATCGGAGCCAGCAGCAGCCGGAGGCATAGGCACAGGTGGTGTAGGACGCAATTTTAATGAGAGGAGCCCCGCAACAAATTAATTATGAGCAATACAATTCACAAATAGCGAAAGCGTTGCGGCTAGTCTGCGAGAAACAACACAATTAGTAGCAACGCTCTTCTGAAAGAGAAGAGAGAAATTTGTTTGATGCGCTGTGACGGATCGGCGAAGAGCGAAGGTAGCGTTGGTTCTGTAACTCGCGGCGCCAGGTGTTGTGTCAGCAAATGTGAAGCCAGCACCGACAAAAACAAGGAAGGAGAGAAGTTCTGATGGACGGTGGCAAGATGATTCAAATGGCTCTGACCACTATGGGACTTGACATCTTTGGTCATCAGTCCCCTAGAACTTAGAAATACTTAAACCTAACTAACCTAAGGACATCACACACATCCATGCCCGAGGCAGGATTAGAACCTGCGACTGAAGCGCTTTTTTTTTTTAGTTTTTCCAACAACAACAAAAAAGCTTTGAAAATGCGACATTCTAGATTTGTAAAAGGGATGTTTGCTGCATGACAAGTTATTGCAGAAAATCACATGTCTAGATCATGATACAATGAACTGTCATGTGTGTTTTTATGTGGTACAGTAACCTCGGAATATATATAGTAGTCATCTGTGTTGCGCTTATAGTTATAAGAATCATGTACACAAATATCGTGTAATGGACTTCTATCTTGGAGAAATAAAAATAGATGCATCGGCCGGGAATCGAACCCGGGCCGCCCGCGTGGCAGGCGAGCATTCTACCACTTTTTTTTATGAAAGACGCTACGCCTTTTTTTCTCTATTTTTTTTTTTTTTTTTTTGTTTGTTAACATAAAATAACCTCCCATCTTTTTGGTTACTTTCATGGAAATGCGATGACAAAGCCACAAAACTGAAGTTGTACTAAGGCACTTATGCAAATAACATGTACAGAAATATGTCAATGAATACTTAAATGGTGTTTCTACACACACTAATTATTAAGCTCAACAAAAATATAATCACAGCCTACAATGCTTATTTCACAAACTACTAACTACATTTTTTTTTTTGAGAATGCATAAAAAAAACAAGGCAGCCATGCGCAAAAAGTTGCCAATAAAGTGAACTAAAAAGGGCCATCTTGCTCGCCGCGGTCACATTGCTAGGCGGGCGGCCAGGAACGGGCGGTCGTCATTGCATTGGACATCACCAGCCACCAATCGTTGGAGCGCCCGGGGCCGGTGCACACAGTCAGAGACTGTTTCTGTTACCATAGGGGAATCGTGGAAAGATCACATCTACAAGTTAATGTCTTCTCACACCCGGCACACCCCAGCTGGGTGGTGGGTCCATGAATGACGAACCCAAATAGTTCGCAAAAAGGTTCCGGTAATCCTGTCTGTTCGTTAAGACCAGAAACTCGTCGATCATATAGTACCATAAATCGAGGACGTCTTTGTCTCCATCGCGGTATATGTAGTGTATCGCCATTCCTCGTACCCAATTAACCGCATTCATCCGGGTCATAGGGAAATAGACAGCGTCGGGATGAAAGAGTTCTTGGGGTAAAATCGAAACGTAGGGGCGGCGGAGCAGGAAAGCCAGGATCTGGCGGATCAGTTTCCAGCACTCACGCGCGGGGCCACAGTTCAGTCTATGTTCGTCCGTGTCTAACGTCGTGCAACGGGGGCACACAGGGTCGTCAATTAGGTGAATGGCATGCAGCCGTTGTCGGGTTGGAAGTTTCTCGTTAACGACCACATACCACGTCGACCGCACGAAAGTAGACAGGAACGGCGCGTGGATGGCTCGCCATACTCGTGGCCAGTCGACCGTAGGGTGGCGCCGTACAATGTCGTTATCCGGAGTCCAGTGCTGGAGAGCACTATAATAAGTCTTCGCTGTCGGATTCCGTGTCTCCGATATAACCCGCAACACATAGCTATGCTCTACGAAAAACGTTCTAATGTGTGACAGCGAGGGCGATAAATGTCCAACTGGTACCGGTGGGTACAGCGTACGTGGGGCCACTTCTTCAATCAGTAGGCCTGGGAGACTGGCTGTTGGTGAAAGCCAGAGTCGCCTCATGGAACGGAGATACAGTGCCAGCGCTCTGTGCTTGACGTGAGTGAGTCCAACACCGCCTTTGTCGAAGGGTAAAGTAAGCGTAACAAAACGGATCTTGAAAACAGCACCATCGTTCACCACGTGTCCAAACACTGCCTGTATCCTGGAAGCCATCGTGTCCGTTATCGGCGTAATGGTTAAGGTGAGAAGCCATGTACACATTAACGTATTGGGCGCGTTGCAAAATGTTCAATGATCTGAATTTATTGAGACGAGCCTCTAAACGGAGTCGTCGTAAGACCATACGATACGTAAAGGCCGCCGTGCGTTGTATTTGTCGATGGAGTGATATCCCTAAACACTTGAGCATCGGAACCTTTGTCAGAGGTACGGCCAGACCTGCAGGCATTCCTCGTCCTACCTCCATGTAGCGTGATTTCCGAAGGTTGAGCACACTGCCTGCCACCGCCCCATACTGGTGGAGCCAGGAAAACGCCGTGTGTATTTCGTCACCAGACCGTGCTAAGAACATCACATCGTCGGCGTATGCACCACATCGAAAGGTTACGGAACGGAGGGTAAGTCCTTCTAAGCGTCGCCGTAGTCCGTGAAGAGCTGGTTCGAGGGCAACGGCGAAGAGCATGGCAGAAAGAGGACAACCCTGCCGGACGGACCTGTTGACACGGACGGGGGCGGACCGACAGCCGTTGATCATAATCCTCGTGACAGCCCCATGGATCAATCGAAGCACAACAGACGTCGTCAGACGCGGGACACCGATGTGTTCCATAACAGCACGCAGGAAACCATGGTTAACGCGGTCGAAAGCATGGTCGAAGTCCAGCGCAACAAGAGCGCCTTGGAGGTGGCAAGTTTGCATGAGCGCCACCACGTCTCTATAGGTGCTTAAAGTCGTAAACACATTAGTGTCGCCCCCGAGGCAGGTTTGATCAGTGTGAATGGCCGCCATTACCGTAGATTTGAGCCTCTCACGGAGCATGCGTGTCAACAGCTTATAGTCAGTGTTTAGCATTGTCAACGGGCGAAAATCAAGAGGGCGACGGCCTCCGCCGGGTTTGGGCACAGGGATCAAGAGACCCTCAGTAAAGTCAGATGGTACCTGAAAATCGGCGTCCAGGAGTTCACTGTACATCCTGACCCACATTGGGCCCATGAGATCAAAGAACCGCTTGTAAAATTCAAGAGGGAGGCCGTCAGGGCCAGGCGTTTTGTTGGGAGAGCCACGCAACAGAGCCTCTCGTAGTTCTTCCAAAGTCACCGCCGACAAGAGCGTAGCATGATCTTGTAGGTTCCGAGAGACTGGTAGGTCAGATAGGACTTCCCTGACCCCTACATTCATGTGGGACTCCCTCTCGTAAAGAAGTTTATATGACTGTGTGAACGCTCGGACGATATCCATTTGTGCGCAACGCGTAGCCCGTCCTCCGTCTCAACCTCGGTAATGAGCTGCCTCTTGCGTCTTCGGCGTTCTTGAATGATATGGTGGAGGGAAGGTCGTTCACCACGAACATCATCAGTCGTCCTCGCTCGCACCCGCACACCCGCAAGACGTACGGCGTTGATACGAAGCAATTGTGCCTTGACGCGTTGTACTGCTGATTGTCGCTCTGGCGACGGCGGTTGTACAGCCAGTTCGCGGAGCGCAGTATAGTAAAAATCAGTAGTCGCAGTATACCAGCGCGCTCGGTCGCGTCCATAGCTGACTAATGTTCGGCACAGTGCGGGTTTTGCACACCGTAACCACCATTGAAGTACAGAACGGTAGGTGGGTAAACGCCGGTGGCAATTGCTCCATGTGGACTCGACTGCGCGTCTGCAATTTATCTCATCAAGAAGGGCCACATTGAGGCGCCACGGACCCCTACTTCGGCGGACGCGCTGGCGGGGAAGGGTGAGAGTACACACATATGCGAGGTGGTCCGTGAACGCTGCCGGCCACATCTCAGCGTCGACAACGGCCGATCGTAGGCCGCGGGTGACGTAGACTCGATCCAAACGGCTCGCGGAGTGACTAGTAAAGTAGGTGTGTACTCGACGGTCGCCGTGTTGGATGATCCAGGTGTCCAACAAGGCCAAGTCCTGTACAAGTGCCTGGTCGGATGGGCGGAGCACACAATTAAAATCGCCGTCTACTACCAAGTGGTCGGTATTGCCCTGGAAGAGCGGGGCTATATCTTCGGCAAAAAAGGTGCGCCGTTCTCTCCTTTTGCCGGTGCCTGAAGGAGCATATAAGTTCACCAGACGTACTGTACCAATCGTGAGTGCGACCCCCCGGGCCGACGGTAAATAGGAGACATCAGTGGCCATTATCCCTTCCCGCAGTAGAATCGCCGTACCTCCGCCGCCCACATCTGCAGGCATAGTGTAGGCGTCATATCCGTAGGCATCGAGACAGAGTCCTGACCGGACTTCTTGAAGGAAAACAACGTCCAGATCCGCAGCGCGTAACGTATCCTTCAGCATACGGGTCTTGACATCAGATGTAATGCCATTGACGTTGATCGTGGCGAGGCGGTATGCCTGGTCCATCAAGTCTCGGGAGGTGACCATGGTATGACAGGAGGGCAGTAGTCGTGACGTGGAGCGCCGGTCTTGCGAAGTGCTAGGCAGCGACGAGAGGTGCTCATGCCGTCCTAGGCGTCTGTCGCCGGCCGCGTAGACGCTGCCATCGGCATCGGTGCATCGTCTTGGTTCTGAAACGCATCCTGCAACTCCATCTCCTGCGCCCAGTCGCCCAGGGACGTTGACACCACCGGATCTCGAGAGGCAGACGGAGGCAAGGGTGCATCCCCGGTGTCGGAGCTGCGGTGATCTCCCGCATCCCCATGTGGTCCAGACCCAGCGGTAGTGGGAGAAGACGTCGAACCGTGTGAGACGGTAGGGTCGCCTGTGTCGGCGCGGTGGAGCGGTTGAGGCACCTCGTCATCCAGCGGTGTCGCCTCGGGCTGTTCTACGTCGTCGGTTGTCTTGCGCCGCTTCTTGTGACGCTTGGGTGATTTCTGCTTACGCTGCCGCGCCTCTGTTTCCGACGTAGGGCAAGGGGAGGACGCTGCATCCTGTGCTTCAACTTCCATCGCATCGTCGGCGAGCCGTTGTGACGGTGCGCCGGGGTCCGACGAAAGGACATCAGTAGCATCAGCACTGAAAGACGCTTGGGGCTCCGTGGAAGCTACTGCAGGGTCCTCCAAAGCTCGCACCAATACAGTGGGGTCGTCATATACAGCTGGCGTCTCCCGTCTCCCCGCCGCTACATACGTAATCGGCAGAGAGGTCGGTGTCGACGGACGAATCTGGTCGGTCGAGGGTGTCTGCGCGAGACGGCGTTGCAGGCATTCGGTACGCATGTGTCCCGTCTGGCCACAACCGGAGCAGGTTCTCGGCTGACCGTCGTAAATAATTATTGCCCTGCAACCAGCGATCGTGAGATACGAAGGAATATGGCGATGCAGGTCAATACGGACTTGTCGCACCCCGTTAAGGACAGGGTAGGTGTCGAAGGTCTTCCATTTTTCGGCCGTGTGGCCGAGAACTGTTCCATAGGGTCGAAGAGCAAGGGTGACCAAATCCGCTGGAACTTCAAAAGGGAGCTCAAACACGCGCACATTTTGGATTCCCAATCCAGCACGTTCAAGCGTCACCACACCCACGTTTCCGTCTGAGTGGCAGAACCGATAACCTGCCGTCGAGCGTCTGAGAAGTTTGTCACATGCTTCGTCGTCAGTGAACTTAAGATATACGACGCTGGAGACAATAGATAAGTGGATACCGATCAGCTCGTTAGGATCAACATGTACCACATCGCGTAAAAAACGCTCTACTTCGTGGGCCTTGGGTCTAGAGTACGTAGTGTCGAACTGCAGCTTGATCGTGGCTTTCCGATACGAAAGAGCCATCGTGTGGCAGGAACGTGACGGCAATACGTAACACTAGCGCGCCGGCGAGGTAAACAACAACACACCCGGAAACGCGACACGGAGCGGCCGGGACGTACCGCACCGCTCCACAGCCAAAGGCCGACTATGCGCCTAGAGCCGCACGGCCACACCGGCCGGCCGGTGGCAAGAATCTAAATAGATCTGTAAATAACACACGCAGATTAATAGAACACTTTATTTCTAAAAAAGGAAAGAAACGTAACTTAACTTCTCGTTATGAGACGGCTTGCTGTGCTTCCTGTGTCTCCTACATGCAATTACTTTACAGGCTATTACCACTCGCAAATCGCAGGCTAAGTATCGTCTTTCTGTTACTCAGTACTGATGCCCTCGAAGTCTGCTACCGAGGTGGCCCGACCAGCGATGGGCACCTGGTTAAGTCACGGTTGACAGGGGGCGCTGAACTCCGTCCCTAGAGGTGTGGCGCTGCCCGTTCTTTTCTTTGGAGCACAGGTCAGCGCTTCTTGATGCAGTTTCGCGACGCTGCGCTGGTCCATGTGTGATGCTTTAGGACGGCACACACTGTACGAGGGACGTTTGGAAAGTCTGTGCAAAGTCCGAGAGATGGCACCACCGGCGCGTATCGAGGTCATGTTTAGTTAGTGGCATCTTTGGAAGGAACACACATCAAGTTTCAGCCATGTTAGTCTATTTCTTTGTGTTTGGCGTTCGTTTGAATCAAGGCAGTCGAGTGATTGTCAAAGAATGGACGAAAAAGAATTTCGTATGGTGATTAAACATTACTTTATGAAAGGAAAAACGCCTCAGGAGACGAAAGAGAAGCTTGATAAACGTTACGGTGACTCTGGACCTTCGATTAGAATAGTTTGTAATTGATTTCAAAATTTTGGAGTGTCCATATGGACACAAGTGATGCTGAATGTTCTGGACGCCCTGTGGCGGCTACGACTCCAGAAACCACTGATAAAATCGATGATATAATGATGGATTACAGAAGAGTTAAGGTGCGTGAGATTGTTAGTTCTGTGGGCATCTCGAATGGAAGGGTACATAATATTTTGCATAAACATTTGGACAAGAGAAAGCTATCCGCAAGATGGGTTCCGCGATTGATCACGCTTGACCAAAAACGGAATCGTGTGAAGTGTTGCAAGGATGGTTTGCAGCTGTTCAGGAAGAATGCGCAGGACTTTAAGCGTTGTTTCGTCACTGTGGATGAAACATGGATACATTACTATACTCCTGAGATCAAAGAACAGTCTAAACAATGTGTTACCAAGGGACTATCTGAACCAAAAAAGGCGAAGACCATTCCTTCGGCCGGAAAGGTTATGGCGACTGTCTTTTGGGATTCGCAAGGAAAAATCCTCATCAACTATCTGGAAAAGGGTAAAACTATTACAGGTGCATATTATTCATCGTTACTGGACTGTCTGAAAACCGAGCTGCAAGAAAACCGCCGGCAATTGGACAGCAAAAAAGTCCTTTTCCATCACGACAATGCGCCAGCACACACGTCAGCAGTTGTGATAGGAAAATTAATGGAAGTCAGGTTCCAAATCGTTTCACATCCCCGCTATTCTCCAGACTTGTCTCCCTCGGACGACTATTTGTTTCCCAATTTTAAGGAATGGCTGGTGGAACAAAGATTTCATTCAAACGAGAAGGTGATTGCAGCAACTAATAGCTATTTTGCAGACGGACAATTCCTATTATTCGGAAGGGATCAAGAAATTAGAACAGCGTTGGAGAAAGTTTATAAGTCTAAAAGGAGACTATGTCGAAAAATAAAAAAGGTTTACCCCAAACATGTAAGTAGTTTTTATTTTTCCACGGACTTTTCAAACGCCCCTCGTACGCCGCCTCATGCAAATGTCTGGCGGTGGAGAGGGAGACGGGAGATAGCAGCCGAAACCCGCACGCAGCCGCGTCACTAGCAGCCCGACTGTTGCCTGGCAACCCGTGAGCACCGCTTTTATTAACTCACACTTAAATAACTACACGTACCTGGACTTTTATGACAGAGATAGTGCTAAGTGGGCCTGTTCGCCGTTCTACTGGACAGACCAGCTCGTGGCGACAGATGGTGGTGAAAGAATAGGTGAGCATGAAGGAGTGAAGTTGGGAACTGGAACATGGTAGCTTCACTAGAACTTATGGCTGATAACCTGATATACGGAGATATACCACTTCACGGTGGCTCTGTAATGCGCTTCGGAAAAAAATTATTTTCTGAGACTGTTGTCTTCAGTAATAAATGTCAGTCAAATGAATCTTTCATCTATTCTGATGAAGCGAAGAACATCAGGCAGCCAGGTATGAATCACAATGTTTCTTACGCCAGTTGCGGATGCATGATAAATGTCGTTTTAGGAAGAAATTTAAATTGACATAATCCTGTATTTCGTGATCATTTTAGCCAACAGTAAACAAAATATAAAGTACGTCAATGGCTATAACTTATTTTGTTTTTCACTATACCGTCAATGGCTGGTATCACATTCTGACCATTGCACGTTTTTAAAGTAAAGTCTCTCACTGAACGTGCAGCACTAAAGTATTGCCAGGTGATGTTGCTGTGTCTGGTCTTAAACCTCTTATCATACTACCGGGAAGTTTTAATTATGATGCAACTACTCACATACGTAAAGTGAAATCGATTTACGCTGGAAAACAAATTAGTTCCAGTTGTGGCCACCAGGTGCAAATC
Organism: Schistocerca gregaria; assembly: GCF_023897955.1. Taxonomy (NCBI): domain Eukaryota; kingdom Metazoa; phylum Arthropoda; class Insecta; order Orthoptera; family Acrididae; genus Schistocerca; species Schistocerca gregaria. Next base: position 161,518,595 of record NC_064923.1, on the reverse strand, counting down.
TGACACAGTACGCTTTTTGCATGAAGGCATGACATCCACGCCATTTTACAAGGTATAATGTGACTAAACAGTATGACTATCAAGAGGAGAGACTGTGGGATGATCGTGAAACTGTTTCATATGAACGATAGCAGTTACAAAGCTGCATTGAGAAAGTATCGCCGACTGTAATGTCTGAGAAGAGTCCCATTGTCGGAAAATGGTTTGAAGACGAAGATAACGAAATTTAAAAACAGGAGTGAGTTTGGTGTGGTATCGGGCAGAGGAAGGCATTCTATGCAACACGTGTCCCTTGTAGTACTGTAGCTCGAACACTGTCACGAGAACTGTCTTTGCTATGATCAACAGTACTGAAAGTTTTGTGTTCTACACTCATGCTCATAAATTAATGATAATTGCAGAATGTGGTGCCACACAACGTGGCACTACACAAAACTGGCCCTAATAGCATAGGCACATATGGAATACACACGGCACAGATCTGTACGTCCACGGTATTGGTGATAAGTTGAGAAAACCGTTCCAAAACACATGTGCTACAAAACGCCATTATTTCCTGCGCATGTACCCCAACATCAATACGGGTTATAATCACCGTGCACACGTACACAGGCCGCACAACACTTTGGCATACTCTGGATCAGGTGGTCGAGCAGCTGCTGGGGTATAGCCTCTCATTCTTGCATCAGTGCCTGTCGGAGCTCCTGAAGTGTCCTAGGGGTTTGAAGAAGTGCAACGATACGTCGACTGAGAGTATCCCAGACGTACTCGAAGAGGTTTAGGTCTGTATAACAGGCAGGCCACTCCAGTCGCCTGATATCTTCTGTTTCAAGATACTCCTCCACGATGGCAGCTCAGTGGGGCCGTGCTTTATCATCCGTCAGGAGGAAGGTGGGACCCACTGCACCCCTCAAAAGGCGGACATATTGGTGCAAAATGACGTTCCGATACACCTGACGTGTTACAGTTCCTCTGTCAAAGACATGCAGGGGCGTACGTGCACCAATCATAGTCCCACCCCACACCATCAAACCACGACCTCCATACAGGTCTCTTTCAAGGACAGTAAGGGGTTGGTATCTGGTTCCTGGTTCACGCCAGATGAAAACCCGTCGAGAATCACTCTTCAGATTATACCTGGACTCCGTGAACATAATCTGGGACCACTGTTCCAATGACCATGAACTATGTTCTTGAGACCAAGCTTTACAGGCTCTCCTGTGACCAGGAGTCAGTGAAAAGAACCTTGCAGGTCTCCGGGAGAATAAAGCATGTCTGTTCAGTCGTCTGTAGACTGTGTGTCTGGAGACAGTTGTTCCAGTGGTTGCGGTAAGGGCCAGAGCAAGGCTACCTGCAGTACTCCGCGGACGTCTGCGGGCACTGAAGGTCAGATATCGGTCTTCTTTTGGTGTTGTACACTGTCGACGTCCAGTACTGTAGCGTCTGGACATGTTTCCTGTGCTGGAATCGTTGCTATAATCTTGAGATCACACTTTGCGGCACACGGAGGGCCCGTGCTATGACCTGTGTTTGACCAGCCTCCAGTCGCCCTAGTATTCTACGCCTGATATCGTCATCAATATGTGATCTTTGAGCCATTTTCAACAAACACTCACCATTAGCACGTCTGAATACGTCTGCACACTTACTCTCTGCACCGTACTCTAACATGCACCAACACACCTCTGCGTATGTGGACTGCTGCCAGCGCCACCGTGCGACGACTACAGGTCAAATACACCGCATGGTCATACCCCGAGGTGATTTAAGCCAGCAAACCGCCCACCAGAGCGTTGTTTCACCACTTATCAGCATTATCCTTAATTTACGAGCATGAGTATATTTTACAGTCATTGTCGTACAAGGTCAAGATAGTGCAACAACTGAAACGTCATGATTCGCAGCAATGTTTTGAACTTTCTCTTCGGTTTCTGGCGCGGACAGAAGTTGATGACATGTGATCGGACAATATTCTGCAGAAAGATGATGCACATTATACACTACATAGTCTAGCGCAAACACAAAACTGCCGAATGTGGGGTACCGATAAACCGTGTGTTGCTCTCGAAGAGCCATTGTACTCGTTTGGTGCGGATTCACAAGCGCCGTTATTCTCGATCCGTTCTTCTTTGATGAAAATACACCCAAAGGGCCTGTCAGGTGGACAGCGACTTCCGCACATTGTCGAGACCTCCTTGTATAGCATGTGATTTCTGCTTTGGAAGAGTGCAATTCGGTTGGCCAATTCGGTTTTCGCGGAAGACTGGACAACATCTCACGTCGCTCACCCAGTGAAACGTCTGCTAAATGAAACCTTCCTTGCCGGCCGCTATGACCGAGTGGTTCTAGGCACTTCAGTCCGGAACCGCACTGCTGCTGCGGTCGCAGGTTCGAAACCTGCCTCGGGCACGGCTGTGTGTGATGTCCTTAGGTTAGTTAGGTTTCAGTAGTTCTAAGTCTAGGGGACTGATGACCTCACATGTTAAGTCCCATAGTGCTTAGAGCCATTTGAACCATTTTTTTCCTCAGTAGTGTTATCTTCAAAGATATTTAGAAGCACGATTTTCGATGTCAACAGCACCTACTTGCGTAAGCAATAATGCCCCTTTTATTTTGTGAATGTTTCCAGATGTGGAAATGAAGTTTTCAGCAAATGATAACGCGCCAAGGGACTCGTGTATTGGTTTTGTAGTCAATATTCCCAAGTCTTGTATCAAGAGAAAAGAGGCATTGGTTTTTAATGGACGTCAGGACTTTTTTATAGGAAATCCAAATCTATTCAAACAGCGGGATAGTAATAAGTGGCTTGTTAATGTTAATATTGAAACTTTTCGGATATGTATCCAAGAAATTTTCTAAGACTGAAAAGCCAGAATCGCTGCCATTTTCCACTTTTGGATATTATGCTGCATCAGATTCGGCCTATGTGCAACTGTGAAGCATCTGCAAAGATGTAATACAAAGTACTAACAAGGAACCCCTTGAGTACGAGGCTGCAAAGGCCCATGATGTTTACAACATTCGACGCCCCACATATCGTCTATAATGCAACAACAATATTGGCTGCTATTGTAAGGTAGAGATAACGGCGAGAAAAAAGAAAGTTTTTAGATCGTCATGTTTTATATTCTCTCATGCCAATAATGCGCCATCTATCAAAGTCACCAACTTGACGGTACGGTTCGCGCATATGTGTGCGAGGCATCCGGCACGTCTGCTCAAGTCACACTGATCCATTATGCCCTGTTTATAGTGACAACGAGAGTAACATTCACATTTTACCGTAGGTGGTGTTGGCCGCGATATCGATGTTTACCTCGAACCCGCGGGCTGACATGGTTCAAATGCTAATCATTTCTGCAGAACCTACTAATAAACATGTTCGTTGAATATGAACGTCTTATCTCTAGTCGTTCAAGTCGTTCTGTTCTTTCTGAACATGAGAGCGCGTTAAAAAATTTAAAGTCAGTGAGGAGTTTGTTAGCGTGAGGCCCATGGCCTGTAATACTTTTATCAGAATATGTATTTACAGAAGACCATCGTTTCTTTTACGTCGCCATCATACGTGAAAGTGTTTGTTTAATGCTCAGTTAATGTGTGAATATAGTATACAGTATAAAACCAGTGAGTGAAGTAAAGACAAACTAATACTCTTAGTTTTATGACGAAGTGTTATTAGAATATTTGGAGGACGTGCCGTGGAACTTTTCATCACGCAGCCATATTCATATTGCACGCCACCACTTACTGTTTTTAGGCTCGTTAAATAATATTTCGAGCTACTTTGATTTTAGCCCCCTAATACCGTTGGTTCGCCTGATGTAACATCAGCTTTTCCTATACGCTCTAGAACTCAAGGCTGAATTACTTTTAAAATACCTCAATCATTCATATAATGCAGGAACTGCCACAAACTGTATTAACATTTTTATAGATGTTTGACAATGACACATAAGCCGAAGTTGCAATACTGGTAGCTCCATAAAAACAGTTAGCCAAAAGCGGAAAAATACTCCATTGAATGAATTTATAGAGGCCGTATTGCAATGAGTAGGCTATTAATCTTGTTTATGTGAACGGCATGTGTGGAACGAAAGAAAAAAACTCGGAAGAAGTAAAAAAAATAGTTTCAAATTGTTCTGAGTACTGTGGGACTTAACATCTGAGGTCATCAGATAGGACTTAGAACTGCTTAAACCTAACTAAGCTAAGGACATCACACACATCCATGCCCGAGGCACGATTCGAACCTACGACCGTAGCAGTCGCACGGTTCTAGACTAAAGCGCCTAGAACCGTTCGGCCGGCGAAGAAGTAAAGACCTCATCGAAGCACCAATCTTGTCAACACGTTCAAGGTACCAGAAAGTCGTGAGTATATTCATTACATACTCTTCTGTCCGTCTCGGCAGGCTCATAATATGTAAAGTCAACAGAACCGGTTAAAATAGGTTGTTAGTAAGTGCTATCGCCTAGCCCTGGCTTCGCATTGATGGCATTAAGCATCTACAGTTGGACTACTTGTCTGGCGTTAAGATAGTAAATTATACACACAAACCATACTTGTGAATCATTCTTTTTTTAGTGAAAACCGTATCAAAATCCCTACCGTAGTTTCTGAGATAGCTGTACAGTGAGGGCCGATACTGAATGGTTTTATTAGTATAAAATTTGATTTTTATTTTTTCACTTTATGTTCGTCAGAGCCTTCTGCCTGGCGGTAAGCTGCAGCGTCTCAGTCACGTGCCCAAGAACGGATAGAGCCACGCTGAAACTTACGTGTTGAATCATCAGCAGCTAAACTCACGTGTTGCTGACGAGGAAACGCTACCGAACTACGTGTCTTACGATCTGGCCGACCAATAGGGAGGCTTGGAGGTGGTCCAGTGGGGGAGGAATCGCGGCCAGCTGCTGGGAGTGGACACGGCGTTGGCTCTCTTCTGCTGGCAGCTTCCAAACCGACCAGACGGCCTCCTCACCTGCTCTCTTGTGCGGCTGCCCATTCAGTCTCGGCGGCTTGTTCAGGCCTGCCTTTCTTTACGGCATTAAACTTCACACAGGTTAAACTATACTTTATTCTTCACCTCAACGGGTGCCTACTGCTTTCCCCTTCTGGCCAATCCTGACGCATTAACATAGCCTTCACACATGAATTGAGGCTTTTTGCAGATGATTCTGTGGTGTATCGAGAGGTTGCAACAATGAAAAATTGTACTGAAATGCAGGAGGATCTGCAGCGAATTGACGCATGGTGCAGGGAATGGCAATTGAATCTCAATGTAGACAAGTGTAATGTGCTGCGAATACATAGAAAGATAGATCCCTTATCATTTAGCTACAAAATAGCAGGTCAGCAACTGGAAGCAGTTAATTTCATACATTATCTGGGAGTACGCATTAGGAGTGATTTAAAATGGAATGATCATATAAAGTTGATCGTCGGTAAAGCAGATGCCAGACTGAGATTCATTGGAAGAATCCTAAGGAAATGCAATCCGAAAACAAAGGAAGTAGGTTACAGTACGCTTGTTCGCCCACTGCTTGAATACTGCTCAACAGTGTGGGATCCGTAACAGATAGGGTTGATAGAATAGATAGAGAACATCCAACGGAGAGCAGCGCGCTTCGTTATAGGATCATTTAGTAATCGCGAAAGCGTTACGGAGATGATAGATAAACTCCAGCGGAAGACTCTGCAGGACAGACGCTCAGTAGCTCCGTACGGGCTTTTGTTAAAGTTTCGAGAACATACCTTCACCGAAGAGTCAAGCAGTATATTGCTCCCTCCTACGTATATCTCGCGAAGAGACCATGAGGATAAAATCAGAGATATTAGAGCCCACACAGAAGCATACCGACAATCCTTTTTTCCACGAACAATACGAGACTGGAATAGAAGGGAGAACCGATAGAGGTACTCAGGGTACCCTCCGCCACACACCGTCAGGTGGCTTGCGGAGTATGGATGTAGATGTAGATGAACAGAAAAACGCGACGGGGAAGTTTAATTCACCATAATTCAGCCAGTTTGGACGAAATACACTCCTGGAAATTGAAATAAGAACACCGTGAATTCATTGTCCCAGGAAGGGGAAACTTTATTGACACATTCCTGGCGTCAGATACACCACATGATAACACTGACAGAACCACAGGCACATAGACACAGGCAACAGACCATGCACAATGTCGGCACTAGTACAGTGTACATCCACCTTTCGCAGCAATGCAGGCTGCTATTCTCCCATGGAGACGATCGTAGAGATGCTGGATGTAGTCCTGTGGAACGGCTTGCCATGCCATTTCCACCTGGCGCCTCAGTTGGACCAGCGTTCTTGCTGGACGTGCAGACCGCGTGAGACGACGCTTCATCCAGTTCCAAACATGCTCAATGGGGGACAGATTCGGAGATCTTGCTGGCCAGGGTAGTTGACTTACACCTTCTAGAGCACGTTGGGTGGCACGGGATACATGCGGACGTGCATTGTCCTGTTGGAACAGCAAGTTCCCTTGCCGGTCTAGGAATGGTAGAACGATGGGTTCGATGACGGTTTGTATGTACCGTGCACTATTCAGTGTCCCCTCGACGGTCACCAGAGGTGTACGGCCAGTGTAGGAGATCGCTCCCCACACCATGATGCCGGGTGTTGACCCTGTGTGCCTCGGCCGTATGCAGTCCTGATTGTGGCGCTCACCTGCACGGCGCCAAACACGCATACGACCATCATTGGCACCAAGGCAGAAGCGACTCTCATCGCTGAAGACGACACGTCTCCATTCGTCCCTCCATTCACGCCTGTCGCGACACCACTGGAGGCTGGCTGCACGATGTTGGGGCTTGAGCGGAAGACGGCCTAACGGTGTGCGGGACCGTAGCCCAGCTTCATGGAGACGGTTGCGAATGGTCCTCGCCGATACCCCAGGAGCAACAGTGTCCCTAATTTGCTGGGAAGTGGCGGTGCGGTCCCCTACGGCACTGCGTAGGATCCTACGGTTTTGGCGTGCATCCGTGCGTCGCTGCGGTCTGGTCCCAGGTCGACGGGCACGTGCACCTTCCGCCGACCACTGGCGACAACATCGATGTACTGTGGAGACCTCACGCCCCACGTGTTGAGCAATTCGGCGGTACGTCCACCCGGCCTCCCGCATGCCCACTATACACCCTCACTCAAAGTCCGTCAACTGCACATACGGTTCACGTCCAACGGCCTCATACGCAAACTAAACGACGCAGGGTTCCCCGACGGGCTCGTACGTCTCATACACTCATATCTCACGGACAGGAGTTTCAACACTGACGTGCAGGGCAAACAATCAACACGACATGGTATACAGGCAGGGGTACCCCAAGGAAGCATCCTAGGGCCCTTACTGTTTAACCTCTACATTAACGACCTCCCAGATACACATAACACGACGATGGCAATCTACGCGGATGACACTGCCATCCTAGAGCAAGATTGGAAGCCGTCTAACATTAACTCACGACTACAGACCGCACTCAGAACGGCAGAGCCCTGGTTGGTGAAGTGGCGTGTTAGAGTAAACGTCGACAAGTGCGAAGCCGTTCTGTTCACCAGAAGACCGAAACTACTGCGCAAACATCAACACTGCAATCAAATAACACTACACGCACGCCCAATACGTTTCCGAGAGAAGGTCAAATACCTCGGTGTCTGGCTGGACCGGAAACTACTCTGGGGGGACCACATCCAACACGTGACCAACAAAGCAAACGCGAGGCTCAAACAACTCTACCCTATGCTTAACAGGCGTAGCACACTGAATAGGAGGGTGTCCAGGTCCATGTACACCACACTTATCAGACCTCTGATGACGTATGCTGCTCCCGTTTGGGGATACGCTGCGCCCACACGTGTGCGCCGTCTGCAGCTCATACAGAACAAAGTACTCAGAATCATAAGCAACGCTCCGCGCTACACGCGCACCGCGGACCTTCACCGGGAATATCGGCTAGATACCATCTTGCAGGTATTCCAAAAACTCTCCACACGACTATACAGAAACACGAGACACTCGCGTAACCCGTTTATCCTTTCTCTGGGTAACTACGACCACAACCATAGATGGAAACATAATAGACCAAAAACACTATTAGCACGAAACTGAACATCTATGGTCCATAGCACGCTAACATGACAGTACTGGCGAGCCCCTGCAACTCAGCTACTACTGGCAACCCAAGATGCTTAACCCGCCGAAATACCGGCAATCGCAGGGAAACCGTACTGCACACAGAACGCAAACCAGCCACACACACCCCCCACACTGTGAGCTGATCTATGACCGATCGCCCACTAATATATGACGACAATGAAGTGTTTCAGGCACGCAGCAGCAGCAGATCCTGGAACGAGCGCCAGAAACGACAACGGTAACGATGCACGATACCTCGCACTAACATAACCACACCTTGCATGCGCTGTCGCAGCTAGCAATCCGCTACTGCCCTTACTACCCGTCCTACTGTCGCAGAGGTTTTTTTCCCTTGGCGCTTGCCTTGCCACTTTTTTCCCTCTGCCCTTACAACCGCTACCCTTCGATCGTTTTCGACCACTTCTATCTCCTGATGGACCATGTAAATGAGTAATCTTACCCAGACGCATGGATAACATCACAGCCTGAATCCTGTGACTCCTGATTCTAAAACTAACGTGTTATACGGAGGTGACAGTAGAACTTTTGGTTTGGTCACCAGGTTGGTGCGGGGCCCCATCCTATATATGGTTCACGTCCACGCTGTCGCGGCATGCTACCAGTGTTAAAGACTGCGATGGAGCTCCGTATGCCACGGCAAACTGGCTGACACTGACGGCGTCGGTGCACAAATGCTGCGCAGCTAGCGCCATTCGACGGCCAACACCGCGGTTCCTGGTGTGTCCGCTGTGCCGTGCGTGTGATCATTGCTTGTACAGCCCTCTCGCAGTGTCCGGAGCAAGATGGTGGGTCTGACACACCGGTGTCAATGTGTTCTTTTTTCCATTTCCAGGAGTGTATTTATAAATTATGTACAGAAACATTCCTCGTGAATCAGTCTGTCCAAAAGGGAAAACCGTATCAAAATCCCTAGAGTAGTTCCTGAGATTACCTTCACATACACAAATAAAAACGCGACGGAATATTTAATAATAAATACTAGAGACCGGTCTTGATTTGCTAAGGTACAACTGAATATCTACGGCCAAAAGACTTTCCTAGCGCAGCAGTAATAAATTATATTCACAAACGATCGTCTTAGATCAGTCTATCTTTTACTTAAAATTGTGTATGAATAAGTAGCTCCTGACAGCAACCTTCAGATTCACACATTGGTGTTTTGACCTTAAATAGCGCATTTGGACTAAATTACATGGCCCGTTCCTTTTGCTGCCTTGTCGCCCAAACTTCTCTCATTCGCTCGCTGTCTTTCTGTTTCCGGTCCTCTGTCCATCCTTCTTGTCGGCTTCGTGTCTTCGGCTTCATCTTTGTTACCTTTTTGGTTGCCCATATTTCTTTCATCTTCCGGCTGTGATCTTGTTTGCGTTCTTTGGTCCATTTTACTCCTGTTCGTTTGTGACGGTGTATCTCATGTAGTTTAGTTTTCTTAATGATGTTTCTGAATTTCATTCTGTCGGTTATTGTGTCTGGTGTGATGTTGAGTTGGTTCAGGTCTGTTTTTACCTCTGCCACCCAATTGTTGTTTCTAGTGGTTACCCAGTCAAAGATCTGTTTAGTCAGTCTATGTGATGGCATTCTTTATAGCTGTCCATAGAATTGTAGTCTGCGTTTTTTAATCTTTCCTGTGATTGTCTCCATATGTTTGTATAGTCCCTCTGTATGTTTCTTGATCTATATTCCATTGCTGTTAGTTGCGGCAAATATTTTCCTAAGTATTTTCCGTTCTACTTTTTCTAGTTCTCTAATGAGTGTAATCCCTAGGATTAGTGTGGTCTTCGCTGCATACATTGCTTCGGGGAGCACCACCGCGTCGTAGTGGCTTAATTTGGCTCTTTGCGAGATAGACTTCTTGTTGTAATGATTCCACACTACTTTGTATGCCTTGTCCAGCTTAGTTTTTTCTTTCTTCGTTTGAGTCTCTGTTATGTCCGCTCATTAGTATATATAGTAGACTGAGGAGATAAAAGTCATGGGATAATGATATGCACATATACAGATGGTGGTGCAATTGCATAGACAACGGTATGACACAGGGACAGTACACTGGCGGAGCCGTCATTTGTACTCATGTAATTGTAGTGAAAAGGTTTCAGACATGATTGGAATTCACAGACTTTTAACGCGGAATGGTAATTGGAGCTAGACAATGGAACATTCCATTTCGGAAATCGTTAGGGAATTCAGGATTCTTAGATCCACAGTGTCAAGAGTGTGCCGAGAATACCAAGTTCAGACATTGCCTCTAACCACGGACAACGCAGCGGCCGACGGCCTTCACTTAACGATCGAGAGCAGCGGCTTTTGCGTAGAGTTTTCAGTGTTAACAGACAAGAAACACTGGGTAAAACAGACCCTGAAATCAATGTGGGACGCACTACAAACGTATCCGTTAGGACAGTGCGACGACATTTGACGTTAATGGGCAATGGGGACAAACGACCGACGCGATTCCTTTTCAAACAGGACGACATCGTCTACAGCGCCTCTCCTGGGCTCGTGACCGTGACAGTTGTGCCCTAGGCAACTGTAAAACCGTGGTCTGGTCTGATGAATCCCGATTTCAGTTGGTGAGAGCTGATGGTAGGGTCGACATTGGCGCAGACTCCTCGAAGCCATGGACTCAAGTTGTCAACAAGGCACTGTGCAAGATGGTGGTAACTCCACAGTGGTGTGGGCTGTGTTTATGTGGAACAGACTGGGTTCTATGGTCCAACTGAAACGATTGTGGACTAAGAATGGTTATACTCGGCTACTAGGAGACCATTTTCAGCTATTCATGGACTTCATGCTCCCAAACAACGATGCAATTTTTGTGGCTGACAATGCCCCATATCATTGCGCCATAGTTGTTCTCAGTTCGTATGAAGAACATTATGGACAATTCGAGCGAATGATTTGGTCACCCAGCTCGCCCAACATGAGTCCTATCGAAAATTTATGGGATATAAACGAGAGGTCAGTTCGTGTACAAAATCCTGCACCGCCGAACTGGCGCAATTATGGACGGCTGTAGGAGCCGCATAGCTCAGTATTTCTGCAGACTTGGAGTCCATGCCAAGTCCACTTGCTACACTACATCAGGCAGAAGGACGTCTAACGCGATATTAAGTGGTATCCCATGACGTTTGTCACCTCATCGTATGCATATCATAAATTTGGATGTAATTATTTATGTATATATGTACCACATTTCTTCCTAAACTACTACATCGACTTCAGCCAAAGTTGGTACATATATCGCTTACTGTCTGGAAATCATCACTGTGGGGGTAAGAACGATCTACCTATCAAAGAGGGTGGAGTGAAGGTGAAAAAACGGTGTAGCCCACCATGTCCGAATACCCATACTTCTGTTGTCCAGTGTTGAAGAATAAGAGCACTTAGAGACTTGCAATACTCTTTGCACGTAATTATAAAACATTTACGAAACTTTTTCTCGCTGGTGACCCCACCAAACGCCGAAAAGAAAAACTTTATCCTTTACTACATTTTTGCTGTTCATGAGTAAAACTTTCACATGAATATGATGTAATTTTTTTACATCCTTACTACTCACTGCATTCACAAAACATGTTGTAGATGATATTCACGTCTACCAATGCCATTGTGTGACTCAGTTCAGGAAATGTGACTTCATAAACAGAGATGCATGGAAGACTGCTCATCATGGAAGATGTTTGAATTTATTACTTAGTTGCTACTAGCTCCCTTCACAGCACCTACCACAAGCAGTATCCACATCTGTCGCTGAATGTACATAAAAAAATTACATATCATTTGAAGTAGCAACTTCTGACACTGAAAGTAACAGCAACACCAAATATAGTGGAAAGAGTATTAAGATTCGTCCGAGCTTTCCATGTGATTTATTGTTTCCAACTACAGTCCCGCATTCCCCTCGGTCTGCGTTTCCGAGTCCCGCAATGCTGAGGACTCCACCTCAGCGGCCCATCCAACGCTCCGCTAATGTGTCGGCCTTGTACGGCCACGGCGATATGACGACTTCAGGGCTGCGCCAGCAGCCAACTCAGCAGCCTTTGTCCAGCACTGCATCAGCACCACCCATTGACAACTGCAAGTTGCCCACACCGTACTCCATCACCGGCATGACTTAGAATCGCGGTGACAACAGGGGCCCGCGATCCAGCAGCTGAATCTGCCGCCCTCGCCCTGAATGTCTGTGGTGCGTTTTGGGAGCCAAGGCGACTGCCTGTGGTTGCGAGCTGTGGAGTGGCCTGCCACTGGCTGGCCATGGACCCCGCATCGGCCTCAGAGGGTCGAACTGAGTTCAATAACAATTCAATAATACATTGGTTACTCGAAACTTCTTACAATTTATAACTATATGAACTGGATTTTATTCTTCTGCCCTTTTTTTCCTCTTCTATCTGCTCAATATTTCTTCATTTTTTTCAGATATTTTCCTTTCTTCATCTGGGAGCATTCAACCTGTAGTTCTATTATTAATCTATGTTTGTCGTCTGGTTCGTTTGCTTTACAGTGTTTACATTTTCTTTCCTTACTAGTTCTGTTCTAGAATAGGATATATAATGAGGTAATGGTACAAGGCTGAAAAAATAAACATGAAACTGTTACTGAGTCGTAGGAGGAGGGCTATAAGTGGGAAAAAAGTTTTGTTAATGGTTTTGGAAAAAGCAATAGTTTCATATTCGCGTCTAAAAATATACGAGCCGCCCCTAGTTTCGCGTCGTGGGGAATTCAGTAATGAGGAAACTGATGTGGATGCGATGGAATCTCTGAACAACGGTGTATGAGGTATAACAACCACATTCCATGTTTGTCACGGAAAAAGGAAAACAGTTCTAAAATTGTAGTAATCGGCCATTGCATTGTGTTCAGCCTGGACCTACCCATACAAACCTGCAGCAGAACCATAGCCGTTTTATAAGTATTGTTTTAAAGACTGTCAAAAAGTTATTTTTATGAGACGCAATGCCTATAATACACTCCTGGAAATGGAAAAAAGAACACATTGACACCGGTGTGTCAGACCCACCATACTTGCTCTGGACACTGCGAGAGGGCTGTACAACCAATGATCACACGCACGGCACAACGGACACACCAGGAACCGCGGTGTTGGCCGTCGAATGGCGCTAGCTGCGCAGCATTTATGCACCGCCGCCGTCAGTGTCAGCCAGTTTGCCGTGGCATACGGAGCTCCATCGCAGTCTTTAACACTGGTAGCATGCCGCGACAGCGTGGACGTGAGCCGTATGTGCAGTTGACGGACTTTGAGCGAGGGCGTATAGTGGGCATGCGGGAGGCCGGGTGGACGTACCGCCGAATTGCTCAACACAAGGGGGGCGTGAGGTCTCCACAGTACATCGATGTTGTCGCCAGTGGTCGGCGGAAGGTGCACGTGCCCGTCGACCCGGGACCGGACCGCAGCGACGCACGGATGCACGCCAAGACGGTAGGGTCCTACGCAGTGCCGTAGGGGACCGCACCGCCACTTCCCAGCAAATTAGGGACACTGTTTCTTCTGGGGTATCGGCGAGGACCATTCGCAACCGTCTCCATGAAGCTGGGCTACGGTCCCGCACACCGTTAGGCCGTCTTCCGCTCACGCCCCAACATCGTGCAGCCCGCCTCCAGTGGTGTCGCGACAGGCGTGAATGGAGGGACGAATGGAAACCTGTCGTCTTCAGCGATGAGAGTCGCTTCTGCCTTGGTGCCAATGATGGTCGTATGCTGTTTGGCGCCGTGCAGGTGAGCGCCACAATCAGGACTGCATACGACCGAGGCACACACGGCCAACACCCGGCATCATGGTGTGGGGAGCGATCTCCTACACTGGCCGTACACCTATGGTGATCGTCGAGGGGACACTGAATAGTGCACGGTACATCCAAACCGTCATCGAACCCATCGTTCTACCATTCCTAGACCGGCAAGGGAACTTGCTGTTCCAACAGGACAATGCACGTCCGCATGTATTCCGTGCCACCCAACGTGCTCTAGAAGGTAGAAGTCAACTACCCTGGCCAGCAAGATCTCCGGATCTGTCCCCCATTGAGCATGTTTGGGACTGGATGAAGCGTCGTCTCACGCGGTCTGCACGTCCAGCACGAACGCTGGTCCAACTGAGGCGCCAGGTGGAAATGGCATGGCAAGCTGTTCCACAGGACTACATCCAGCATCTCTACGATCGTCTCCATGGGAGAATAGCAGCCTGCATTGCTGCGAAAGGTGGATATACACTGTACTAGTGCCGACATTGTGCATGGTCTGTTGCCTGTGTCTATGTGCCTGTGGTTCTGTCAGTGTGATCATGTGATGTATCTGACCCCAGGAATGTGTCAATAAAGTTTCCCCTTCCTGGGGCAATGAATTCACGGTGTTCTTATTTCAATTTCCAGGAGTGTATTTTACGAAGAATATATATTGAGATTCTAACTCAGTGAAATGAACTCTGTTACTGAATAATAACAACTCCTTTTATAAGCTGAAATGTAACTGAAGACCATAAAATAAATAATAATTATCGTATGTCTCCAGTGAATCACCACTGTAAGGCCAGCAGCCGTGGTCTAGCGGTTCTAGGGGCTCAGTCCGGAACCGCGCGACTGCTATGGTCGCAGGTTCGAATCCTGCCTCGGGCATGGATGTGTGTGTGATGTCCTTAAGTTAGTTAGGTTTAAGTAGTTCTAAGTTCCAAGGGACTGATGACCTCAGATGATAAGACCCATAGTGCTCAGAGCCATTTGAACCATTTGAACCACTGTAAGGAGCGTAGAGGAAGACCCCCCCCCCCCCCCCGGAAAATTTAACTTACCATTATAAGAATGATAACTGGAGCAACAGAAAGCACATCTCATTACACTGAATAACGGTCGACCGCCCGGCCAAAAGTTAAAATATAGTGTAAATATTTGTCTCAGTTTAAGACAGTAAATTCACGCTGCAATTTGAAGGAAAAATACACTGCTCAGAAATAAATGGGAAGGAAATGAAAATACTTTCACTTCAGGTCATCACGTAAAGGTAAACAATTGTTCACTGAGGGTCGAACCAGCGACCTGACAAGGACTGGAACGCTGCCAGTGGGCCCCTTCTGCCTGTGACTTGCGCCATGCAAACCAGTGCGTGTACTTTTTCCAGTGGTTCTACGGCCCTTTGGCCTCTCTCTTACTTCACAACTGCTGGTGAGCTTAACTCACTGTAAGCAGGCCAGAAATATTGCACCAAAACTGACTTTTCCTATCCCAAACGGTAGTGTCGCTACGTTAATACCCCCTTCGGAAAGACCTGGTCCCCTGGTCGACCTTTACCTAACTCTTAACCCTTTGACTGCTGGTGGCGCACCATCTGCTTGGGCTCTGACGCCCTGCGATCTACGGTGTAGTTCGGCTACCTTCGCTGAGTGCCTGTTTCTCGAGTCGACGTAGGGGCTGGTGCAGCCCGCTCTGCCTCACCCGCCCTGTGCTGATTATTTCTGCAGTCACTATGACTCCAAGCGAAGCACTGTGCTTTTCACGGCTGATACAGAATAAATGCTCTCACTACATAGTTTCTCTGCAGATGAATTACTGCAGAATCAAACTGAATCGTTAAAACAATTTTTTGTCACTAAGAATTATATCTTGCTTCTTTTTTTATACACTATTTTTGTAGATTATGCCGAAACCTATGTGATTCGTTAGATTCACCTCAATAGTTTCCTGCTCTTTCTTGCATACCCGTTTATAGCATATGCATTTCTGTATTGGTTCCTCATTGTACTAACTCGAGAACGAATAAACTAAGCCTAGATTACAGATAAATGTACGTTGTTTTTGTTGTTCAAAATGTCATATTACGTCGTTTGTAGGAGAAACCGACATACAGATCATCATGAATATCGCACAACAACACCGGAATTTACTGTGTGCAACTGTCAGAACAATTATACTTCACTTCGTTAAATTCGTTTCGTGACGTGTTTGGATATTTCGCTTGGTCTACTATTTGTTTCCTAGAATGCAACAAACTGAGTGCTTAGTTATCCGACGTCAGATTCTTTACCTGTACTAGACACAGCGCATAAAGTGTTCTACCCATCACAGATGCAGCCGCCCATTGGAGATGGTAAACAGTGCTGTTACAATTTGGAATCGCCGGAAATGACTGATTGTCTGCCAAGATAATTTTTCTTGTGCTGTACTTTTAATTGTTGCACATAAATTCCCAACAGACTTTCCAACATTTCAAAGCTGTGAAGTTTCTGTCATTTTGTCAGCACATTAAATTCAAAGTCATGAACTGTAAATGTAGGAGCTATTTTTGCACTTTGTGAATATGTTTTCCATCCTTCTTTTTGATTCAGCACTGGCGAAGTTAAAATATATTTTTATTTCGTTTTTTTTATTTTTTATAATTTTTTTCGTGTTTGGAATTTTTTCTGATAGCGTAGTTATATTCTTTCTGTGCTGCTATTAGTAATTCGTTTTTATGTGATAATTTTCACAACAGGATACGATACACAATGGTACGTTGCAAGTTTTACATTCGTACTGCTTTCTCGACGCAATTTCTATTTTCAGCAGACAATGCATCTACGTATTAGCGTACTTCTCTTGGAATGCTCACTTGTTATAATCTTTGGAAAATGTCTTCCCACTGACCTTAGAGGATTATCGTCAGAACATCTTCCTATGACAGCTTTTCTGCGCTCTATTTCATGCGTTTCCAAGTTTCTTACCAGTGACAGATCTGTTAGTGACCAGCGTAGGACAAGAGTGTTTAAAACACACAGATCTAGAACGTGGAAAAAGAACTTTTTATACCACTTCATTGTTTTCCGTATACATACGACAGAGTTAAGCAACATATCAGAACGGTCAACCGCTCCCATATTCAAATTATAATCTACAATGCTTTGTGATGTCTTAATTTTCTCGCTAGAATTTCTGTCAGTGTTTCCCGTATGATCCATCCCTGTGGTGTTACGTCTGGAAACATCCACAATTCCCCTTTGTCACAGCACTTTACAGCTAGTATCGTATTAGTCAACATAAATTCAATATCTGCTCGTTTGACTTTCTTCTAAAGTTTCGGCATGTTGCGGCTGTTCTTACTGACAGTACCACGTGAGACGCCCTGCTGCACCCGCAGGAGAGGACAGGTAGTTTTAAGTTGTGGAAAGCAGCCAAAATAAGCGGCTGTCAGTTACACTCGAACATACAACCTTTTATTTGATCAAACATTACAAGAGCCAAGAAAAATTTTAGAAAACACAGCTTTAGCTTAGGAACTTAATTAGCGGCTGAATGCGCCGTAAAATCTCATGCCGTAAGGGCAAGACCACTTTAATTTAAAAACGCCTTAAACCCAATTACTTAATACTTAACCAAAAACAGAAATTTAAAAGGAAAAGCCTTATCTAAAAATAGTTCCTTAATTGGCTTGAAGGCCCTTCTTATCTGGCACGTTAAGAGCAAAGAACTTAGATTCAAAATTGGCTGAAGGCCCAACACTTAAGACTCAATAAGGTTAATTTTAAAAATGCCAAAGGCTTTACGGAGAACAGTTCTTAAATTAGGCTGGAGGTCCAAATCATCTAACGCCTTAAGGGCAAAACAACCTTAATCTAAAAATCGGCTAGAAGCCATACAAGTACAAACAACAAGAACAAACAAGAAAAGGCAGTACACCCAAGGGCCCTCAGAAGTTCCGAGGGGCGGCCTGGAAATCAAACAGTAACGTTCACTTAGGTGAGACAGGCAGTCGGCACAACCATTGTTGCAGCTGTATCTGTTCCCGACTCAAATCTACTCTCTGCGCTCATGGTATCAATTCTTGACATACTGATCCACATCTACTTTCCTATCTCTCTACCAATACCTCTCCACCACTCTCCTATTCGTCGCTCTACACCCTCCATGACTGGATAACACATGGTCATGTGCTTCCTTTAAGACCTCACCTCCCAGTTTCGTTGGCACTACTACCTTTGGCCCTAACTTCGTTTCCCTGCACAGAAGAGCATCGTACATATTAAATTAAGGTTGTACCCAATACAATTTACAATCGTTGCCCGTGTCCTGTAATTCTTGCCATAACGCTAGGTCATAACCTATGACTTCTACTTTTGCCACCTTCCTACTTAGTGCATCCGCATTACCATGCTTCTTCCCAGGCTTGTGCACCACCTCATAGTTGAATTCACTAGGCCTCACAGCCCATCCAGCGAGTCTAGTGGACGGATCCTTCAACCCCAACAACCACTTCAATGCACCAGGTTCTGTCACTACCCGGAATCTTCTCCCATATACACTCCTGGAAATGGAAAAAAGAACACATTGACACCGGTGTGTCAGACCCACCATACTCGCTCCGGACACTGCGAGAGGCCTGTACAAGCAATGATAACACGCGCGGCACAGCGGACACACCAGGAACCGCGGTGTTGGCCGTCGAATGGCGCTAGCTGCGCAGCATTTGTGCACCGCCGCCGTCAGTGTCAGCCAGTTTGCCGTGGCATACGGAGCTCCATCGCAGTCTTTAACACTGGTAGCATGCCGCGACAGCGTGGACGTGAACCGTATGTGCAGCTGACGGACTTTGAGCGAGGGCGTATAGTGGGCAGGCGGGAGGCCGGGTGGACGTACCACCGACTTGCTCAACACGTGAGGCGTGAGGTCTCCACAGTACATCGATGTTGTCGCCAGTGGTCGGACACTGTTACTCCTGGGGTATCGGCGAGGACCATTCGCAACCGTCTCCATGAAGCTGGGCTACGGTCCCGCACACCGTTAGGCCGTCTTCCGCTAACGCCCCAACATCGCGCAGCCCGCCTCCAGTGGTGTCGCGACAGGCGTGAATGGAGGGACGAATGGAGACGTGTCGTCTTCAGCGATGAGCGTCGCTTCTGCCCTGGTGCCAATGATGGTCGTATGCGTGTTTGGCGCCGTGCAGGTGAGCGCCACAATCAGGACTGCATACGACCGAGGCACACAGGGCCAACACCCGGCATCATGGTGTGGGGAGCGATCTCCTACACTGGCCGTACACCTCTGGTGATCGTCGAGGGGACACTGAATAGTGCACAGTACATCCAAACCGTCATCGAACCCATCGTTCTACCATTCCTAGACCGGCAAGGGAACTTGCTGTTCCAACAGGACAATGCACGTCCGCATGTATCCCGTGCCACCCAACGTGCTCTAGAAGGTGTAAGTCAACTACCCTGGCCAGAAAGATCTCCGGATCTGTCCCCCATTGAGCATTTTTGGGACTGGATGAAGCGTCGTCTCACGCGGTCTGCACGTCCAGCACGATCGCTGGTCCAACTGAGGCGCCAGGTGGAAATGGCATGGCAAGCCGTTCCACAGGACTACATCCAGCATCTCTACGATCGTCTCCATGGGAGAATAGCAGCCTGCATTGCTGCGAAAGGTGGATATACACTGTACTAGTGCCGAAATTGTGCATGCTCTGTTGCCTGTGTCTATGTGCCTGTGGTTCTGTCAGTGTGATCATGTGATGTATCTGACCCCAGGAATGTGTCAATAAAGTTTCCCCTTCCTGGGACAATGAATTCACGGTGTTCTTATTTTAATTTCCAGGAGTGTAAATAACATTTAAAATATGCGATTCCATAAATCACGATAAGTATCTCCCTCTCTGATTTTGAGTAATTCCTCTCTGCTGCATTCAACTGCCTAGACGCATAGGCTACAGGATGTTCTTTCCCATTAATTTCCCGATTAAGAACACACCCTAATGCTCGATTCGATGCATCGCATTCTAGTATATATTCATTTTACAAATCTGGAAACACAAGAACCGGACTTGATGTTAACACTTCTTTCAGTTTATCAAACGCTTTCTGACACTCTTCTGTCCACTCAAATTTCACACCCTTCCGAAATAATCGCGTCAACAGGTGTGCTAAATCTGCAAAACACTTCACGAAATTTCGATATAAATTGCAAACCCTGATGAATGAGTGCACTCCCTTAACTGTTTTCGGTTCTCGAAAATCCCTTACAGCCTATGCCAACCTCGGATCTGCTCGCACAACGTCCTTACTGATAATATGACCCAAATATTTTACTTCTTCTAATGCAAAATGACACTTCTCCAGGCTCAGCGTCATAAAAACTTCAATTAACCAATGACTATGTTGCTCCATATTACTTGAAAATACTCAAATGTCATCCAAATAGAGAAGACGCTGCCGTGGTTTCAAACCTCTCAAGAAACTGTCTAGCAAACCTTTGAAATGCTGCTGAAGCGTTTTTCAAACCGAGTGGCATCCTGATGTACTGGTAATGGCCTCCAGAAGAAGAGAAAGCAGTTTTTGGACGATCATCTGGAGCCACCTCTAACTGATGATAACCACTTCTCAAATTATAGGAAGAGATGATAGAGTAGGGAGAGAGAAGAGACAGAAAGAGACATAGTTGATAAGGAGATGAACAGGCAGAGAGGGAGGAGGAAATGGACAGAGAAAGGGAAGGAGATGGACAAATAGAAAGAAGAGGAGGAAGTGGATAGAAGAAAGAGGAGGAAGTGGAGAGAGAGAAGGAACGACAAGATAGGTACAGATAGTGAGAGAGTAGAAGATAGACAGTGACAGGGATAGGGGGAAATGGACAGAGAGGAGGGAGAGGAGGACATAGAGAAAAGAAAGAGGAGATAGGTAGGGCGAGGTAGAGGTAGGCAGAGAGAGGGGGGGGGGGGGATGAGACGAACAGAGGGTGTGGAGGAAATGGACAGAGAAAGGGAAGAACAGGAGGTAGACTAACTGAGGGGAGAGGAGGAGCTGAACAGAGAGATGAACAAAGAGAGGGAGGAGGAAGAGAAGGAATTAGAGGAGATAGCAAGATATTGGCGGAGGGGGAGAGAGCAAGTGGCCATACGGTTGGAGGAGCAGATTGAAGCAGATTGGCAGAGAGAGATGGTGAAATGAAATGATCGTATGGCATTATTGGCAGGGATGTCCCTTTCGGGTTTGGCCTCCAAGGGCAAATCTTATTTCATTTGGGGCACAGTGAGCAACTTGTGGCCAAAGAAGAGGATGAAATGATGATGAGGCCAACACAACACACACTCCCCGAGTAGAGAAAATCTCCGACCTGGCTGGGAATTGAACCCAGACCCAGTGCCTAGCAGGCAAACACAGTGCCAGCTAAGAAGGCAAACTAGGAGATAGTCAGAAAAGGGAACAGGAGAAGATGGACAGGATGGGGGTGAAGGAGGAAATGGGCAGAAAGAGTGGAAATAATGAAAAGGAAAAATATAAGATTGGATTACATACATACCCAGGCAATGCTGGGTACCTGGTCAACCTTTGTTACTCTCTGGGAGTTCCAATGGCTGTTAACTGCTTTTCCTACCAGATACCTCCTAGTCTGTAGATGATCAGCTCATCAGCTCGTAACTCCCATCATTGCCAAGAAATATTTCTCCAGACACCAATTAGACATGGAACAGATAAAAATATGTACTTTACACAGTCATCATTCTACAGTTATAAATCATATACAGAAAACCTTCCTCTATTAGTGAAAACTAACTCCTGAGATTAGTCTCCACGTAGAGAAAGAAAAAAGCGGAAGGAGACTTTAATTTAGCAATGTGAATAGAGAACGCGTTAGTCGCTTGGGTAAAGGCCTCAGTATTTTCCCATCACCAAAAATTAGAAAGAATGAAAAGCTTCCGCTATGTCGTGAGCGTTGGAGATGCAACTCCAGCGCCGTGATGCAGGGCTGCGCGCCCCTGTCCGCTGTGATACACGGCGACAGCGGGTGTTGTGCGAGGCCGACGCGACGTCGCCAGGCACCTGCGCCCGTGACAAAGGACAGTCGCGCTGTCGTAATACACGCGCGTCACCGCCGCGCCGGGAGCAGTGGGTGGGTGGTGGGGGCCGTCCCTGTGATTTGCGAAGCTGGGCCGGACGGAAAGCGGCGTGTCATCCCGGCGGCGCTGGCGGAAGGAAGACTCGTGAGGTGTTTGTGTGCATATCCGCCGGCGCGCGGTGGCGGCGCGTAAATAGAAAAGAATTTGTTCTCACGCTCCGCGAACCGGAATGCGAATAAAGTGCGCCGGCGGCGAATGTTCAGCAGGAACGAAAGTGACATCGCGTTGCCCCGAGGACACGTAATGGAGGACTATTAGTTTCCGAATACAAGCGTAGACAGTTTAACAGAAAACACTCTCAGATTGTACACTCACTCTTTGCTGTTGTCTACACACTGTCGTACCTAGGGGATGGGGGGAAGGGGGGAGGGGAGGGATTTGTGGAGCAATGCCCTACCTTAAATTAACAATGTCCTATCTCAAAAAATACCATAATATGTTAATTAAATTGTGAAAACACACTTGATCTCTTGCAACAAATAATCCTGAGTAAATAACGAGCATCAAAACCGATTCAGGGTTTAGTGAGGACAGGGCTGACGTAGCAAGAGTGAATATTTTAATCCCCAAATCCTCGAAAAATAAGCGAAAAATATACCTATTCAAAAAAGCAGATAAGAATTCACTTGACGCCTTCCTGAGAGACAATCTCCACTGACTCCAAATTAATAATATAAGTGTAGACCAGATGTGGCTTAAATTCAAAGAAATAGTATCGGCAGCAATTGAGAGATTTATACCATATAAATTAACAAATAAATGCTTCAAATGGCTCTGAGCACTATGGGACTTAACATCTTAGGTCATCAGTCCCCTAGAACTACTTAAACCTAACTAACCTAAGGAGATCACACACATCCATGCCCGGGGCAGGATTCGAACCTGCGACCGTAGCAGTCTCGCGGTTAATGAATTAACAAAAGACGGAGCTGATCCTCCTTGGTACACAAAACACGTCAGAGCACTGTTGCAGAATCAACAAAACAAACATGCCACATTTAAACAGACGCAAAATCCCCAAGATTGGCGATCTTTTGCAGAAGTTCGAACTAAGGCGCGGACTTCAATGCGAGATGCTTATAACGGTTTCCACAACGAAACTTTGTCTCGAAACCTGGGAGAAAATCCAAAGCGATTCTGGTCATATGTGAAGTATGTTAGCGGCAAGAAACAATCAATGCCTTCTCTGCACGATAGCAATGAAGATACCATCGAACACAGTGCTCGCAAAGCAGTTACTAAACACAGCCTTCCGAATGCCTTCACAAAAGAAGGTGAAGTAAATATTCCAGAATTCGAATCGAGAACAGCTGCCAACATGAGTAACGTAGAAGTAAATATCCTCGGAGTAGTGAAGCAACTTAAATCACTTAATAAAAAGCAAGTCTTCTGATCCAGAGTGTGTACCAGTTATGTTCCTTTCGGAGTATGCTGATGCATTAGCTCCATGCTTAACAATCATATACAACCCTTCCCTCGAGAAAGATGCGTACCCAAAGACTGGAAAGTTGCACAGGTCACACCAATATTCAAGAAAGGTAGTAGTAGTAATCCACTAAATTACATGCCCATATCGTTAACGTCGATATGCAGCAGAGTTTTAGAACATATATTGTGTTCGAACATAATGAATTACCTCGAAGAAAATGTTCTATTGACACACAGTCAACATGGGTTTAGAAAACATCGTTCTTGTGAAACAAAACTAACTCTTTATTCACATGAAGTGCTGAGTGCCATTGACAAGGGATTTCAGATCGATTCCGTATTTCTGGATTTCCGGAAGGCTTTTGACACTGTGCCACACAAGCTGCTTATGGAATATCGTTTCAGCTATGTGACTGGATCTGTGACTTCCTGCCAGACAGGTCACAGTTCGTTGTAATTGACGGAAAGTCATCGAGTAAAACAGAAGTGATTTCTGGCGTTCCCCAATGTAATGTTATAGGCCCTTTGCTGTTCCTTATCTATATAAACGATTTGGGATACAATCTGAGCAGCCGTCTTCGGTCGTTTGCAGATGACGCTGTCGTTTATCGACTAATAAAGTCATCAGAAGAAACAAAAATCGCAAAACGATTTCGAAGAAATATCGAAATGGTGCGAAAAGTGGCAGTTGACCTTAAATAACGAAAAGTGTTAATAGGAGTGCTAAAAGGACTTCGGTTACACGATAAATCAGTCGAATCTAAAAGCCGTAAATTCAACTAAATACCTAGGTATTACAATTACGAACAACATAAATTGGAAGGAACACAGAAAACGTTGTGGGGAAGGCTAACCAAAGACTGCGTTTTATTGGAAGGACACTTAAAAAATGTAACAGGCCTACTAAGGAGACTGCCTACACTACGCTTGTCCGTCCTCTTTTAGAATATTGTTGCGTGGTTTGGGATCCTTACCAGATATTCTGACTGCGTACATCGAAATAATTCAAAGAAAGGCAGCACGTTTTGTATTAGCGCGAAATATGGGAGAGAGTGTCACAGAAATGATACAGGATTTGGGATGGACATCAATAAAAGAAAGGCGTTTTTCGTTGCGACGGAATCTTCTCACGAAATTCCAATCACCAACTTTCTCCTCCGATTGCGGAAATATTTTGTTGAAACGACTTACACAGGGAGGAACGATCACCACGATAAAATAAGGGAAATCAGAGCTCGTACGGAAAGATATAGGTGTTCACTCTTCCCGCGCGCTATACGAGATTGGAATAATAGAGAGTTGTGAATGTGGATCGATGAACCCTCTGCCAGGCACTTAAATGTGATTTGCAGAGTATCCATGTGGATGTAGATGTTTGTTCATAGTATGATATGATGAGGAATTAACCACGATTTGTCACAATATATTTATTAAGTCGTTATTCTGCCCAAAGACGGCATTCGAAGTTTGTGTGGGACCTGTGGTCCTACTGCCATCTATGGTAAGGGGCATCCCCTTTTAAACTAAACAAATTAGAGGTTATTTGTCTGTGGTGTTACCTAGTGTAGTGTAGGTGTGGTGTTTCAGTTAGCGACACAGTTGTCTTTTTTATTACTGTGAGCTGAAGACTGATAGATTCCGCGATGGATATACGGGTTTTCTCTAGCAGAAAAACTAAAGAGTTGAAGAGGAAACTGACCACGAAGAACCTCATTCCTCAAAACAGATGGAAGCACAAAATACAATTGCTTTTCCTAGTCCTGTAGAAACGTGTTCTGTGAAACATATTAGTAATATTAGCTATGGTATTCCTTGTTATAATGCACAAATTGGAGAACCGCTAAAGCAAGCTGTTTTCGAAATATATCCAAAAGGAAATAGCAGGGCCCTCGTAGCGGATTGTTTCAAGCTATATATATGTCGGCAAAGATGTTGCTCCTTCCTATCATTGCCAAAAGTTTTTACCTTACGTAAGCAAACACATTTGGTACACGTCCAAAAGAACTGGAAAAATGCCACTGATTCAAAAACTGGTTTTCTAAAACACAAAAAATCTGTTTCTCATACACAAGCCATGGTTATGCACCTGGAAAAATTACACAGAATATCTACAACGCATTGTATTTTTCTCATTGTGAGAGTACTGAAGGGCGAAAGCCATTCAAAAGCCACGATCGCACAAAATATTGTTTACTCAAGACAATCGGTTTCAATAGTTTTAGCTTTCATCTTCAGGTCTAAAACAGTTTTTTCTTACTAAAACATTTTCGTTTTACGCTATCATCATGCAAAGATGCCAAGTGGATAAAACTCAGCACATTATAAATGTATCAAACACTGGTTGCACACCACGTACACCTCTGCATGACGATCATGTTTCCCGACGGCAGTGGTATTTTTCAACAAGATAATGCGCCATGCCACAAAGCCAGAAGTGTCGTGGAGTAGTTCGAGGAACACAGTGCCGAGTTTCAGTTGATGTGATGGCCTGCCAACTCGCCAGATGTGGGATGTGATTGAAAGTGGCGTCAGAGCAGTTGATGTGAAGGCCTGCCAAGTCGCCAGATGTGGGATGTGATTGAAAGTGGCGTCAGAGCAGTTGATGTGAAGGCCTGCCAACTCGCCAGATGTGGGATGTGATTGAAAGTGGCGTCAGAGCTGACCCCCCCCCCCCCCCCCGCAATTTACGAGAATTAGATAACTTGTGTGTGAGCAGATGTGGTGCCATACTACCAACTACCAACCAAGGCCTCATTGCTCTTTACTTCCATTCCACTATGCGTCGCGGCTGTTATCCGTGCCAAAGGAGGACGTACCGGTTGTTAGGCAGGTGGTCATATTGTTCTGGCTTATCAGTGTATTTTATAGGTGTTTTTTGTTATACCGAACAATAATTAGTCAGCGAGACGACTGATGCTGGTTGCTTCTATACTGTTGTATATACGATCTGATGTCGGCCAATGCACATTGTGAGTCATACTTCGAGTTCATTCATCTCCTTACGTTTGCTTTCATTCCTATCATAGCGGGAAACGTAGAACTTCTGCCGAATGCAGACGGTAATGAACAGGCTGGCTTCCGCAGCAGCTGGTGGTCTTGTGGTTAACGTTCCTGATTTCCTATCACTGGGTGCCGGGTTCGATTCCCTGGCAAACTTGGGATTTTCTCTGCTCGCGACTGGTTTTGCGTGAGTTATCATCATCGACGCGCAAGTGGCCTAAGTGACAACAAAAAAAAAGAGTTGTAACAGGCGACCATACATTCCACCCAATAACGCTATTGCACATTTCACTTCAGCACCTTATACCATATTTTCTTTCTCCGAGAAACGACAACCAGAGCAAACGAACACCTATTGTCTCATGTATAGCTTTCGTAGAATCTGAAAAGGCCTTTTGTTCAGTTAGGCATCCTGATGTTGTGCAAGCTTTAGCTGACCAAGTGGAGTAGCTTGCCTATTGTAAGATCCTTTACGATCTATCCGGAACTTCTACAGCTTGTTTCAGTGTCAGCAGAACAACGCAAGAATTTCTAGTTGACAGAGAAGTGAAACAAGGTGATCTCATCTCTCCCAAGCCGTTCTCTGCCGTCCTGTAAACGACGAAACTGACACAGGAAGATAAAAGGAGTTCGAATCCACTGGTGTCGCATTTAGCTCGGAATGTCAAGCAGTGGGACTGAGCATAAGCCTTCCCGAGACAAAAGTTATGTCAAATATATGGAACACGGTAGGAGAAGTACAACCCAAAAACGCGTTACTGGACACTGTCAGAGAATACATCTATCCTAGCCAGGTTGTAAATATGACAGAAGACGTAAAATCTGAAATCTTCCACGAAGCTAGGCAGGCAAGCAGTTGGAAGACATCTTCAGGTCAAACATGGCAGTAAAACTGGAGAAAACATACTTTTGATCAGTGTGTTCTCCCGTTTTTGACTGACAGCTGCGAGACCTGAACACTTCATTTATGTACAAGGCGGAAACCTAGAACTCCGCAGCGAAGTACAGATGAGTTTATGTTGGTATTCACAAGAAAAGACAAAAGAAGAGCAGAAGACATCAGATCTGTTACCGACGTTGGGACATCATGGACAGAACAGCTGTGAATTGGCAATGGGTCAGCCACGTTATCAGAAGAAATAATGAGTGATGGACAAAGGCAGTGCTGGGATGTGGTCCAAGAGACAGAGACAGACAATCTGATAGACAGACCAAGAGGAAAACCGCCAGACCAGTCGGTCGAAGATCTGCCGAAGATCGCTGGAGTCAACAGGCTGAATGTCCTCCAAGGCATTTCGTCCTGGAAACAGAAGTCGCCTACGGAACTTGGAGACACTATATCATTTAATTATAAAAATGGCTTTGCATTTCGCGGATACTTGTAGAAAATTATGTTGTACCATTGTAAGCTGTTATGAAAACCTACGTCAATGCTACCAGTTTCATTTGTTATTGACGATCATCAGGTACAAGAATATTTTTTAACTGTGGTATAAACGGCGACCACCAGCGCACAATGACAAATCCTTTCATTTTCTGGAGTCGAGTGAGAAACCAACATTAAACCAAATTTAAACTTCAGGCAGACGACATTAGAAGAAATAAATCTGACTGAGTCTCACAGTTCATCCTATGGTAATAGAGGGAAAAGTGAAATTAACTTGTTTCATTTGAATATTATGGCGCAAAAAAGTGAATGAGATTTTAATTTATTGCAGGAGCTTAGTAGTTGACAAAAGATATAGATTTCATTTGTCTGTCTGAGCACCAATAACCTTGGGGATAAAAAAATTCTGTATAGATGCTTAAGGGTTACTGTCAGAAAATTTAATACTGTTATTGTTACAATACACATGTCTTCACTGAGTAATTGGTAAATTTTCAAGAGAAAGTTTAATGAATTTTCGTGCTCTCTGTCAGACAGAAGGAAGGGATCATCAATGTGAGGCGATTCTGATGTAAATTTATTGAAGTAACCTGACGCGAAAAGGCTCTATGAGTGCTTTTAGCCACTTACAATTTGGTACGAGTCATAAATTTCTCTACCTAATTTGTGCAAAACGGTACTTTTATGGATAATGCATTTATTCAAAAGCAGAAGTTAAACAGACACGTGCCCATCTGGCAGTAAACGCATCATCAGATCAAGAAACATAATTAGCAAGATTGTATGAGTTATCTCCATGAGCAGGTGGAAAACAGTCTAAGAAAACAGTGATACTGATTGATGACAGAACCACTGATGATTTTAAAGAAGGCTTAAAGAAATCTTGGTCGGGTGAAATTTACAGTGAGTTTAATGCTAACTCCAAGTTCAACATAACTCCCAACTCATTAAGAATAATAAGTTTACATCCATTTATGAAAATCCTTTTCCTAAAAAGATAAATAAATGTACGTAAGTTATCAAAGAAATCTTGGATCAGTGCACGTATCAGAGTCTCTTTACAATGAAAAAAAGGACTTGTAAAAACAGCCAGAAGCAGTAATAACTCGGAAGTTCTTTTATATTATATACAGTGTTGCGACGTATTGTGAAAAGCTGTGAAAAAAATCCAAGAGTAACCACATCTTGTCTGAAACTGACAGATCAGATAACAAAACAAAATCAATACGTAATATTGTTAAAAGAGACACAGAAAAAGACGTCATAGAATATGACATTATATCAGTTAAAGATAATGGGGACACTGTAAAAGATAGCCTATGTGTAACAGACATTTTTGATAATTACTTTTAAAAATAAAGAAGATAAGGAAGTTTAGGGTTGATTGTCCTGTCTCCCCGTCGTCATCGAGGTCATTAGAGACGGATAGCTGCAAGGATGGCAGTACGCGGATTTGTAGCGTCGTTCTCCCAGAGTGCTAGCCCCTGCGTCATCTCACTGGAATGTTTTTAAACAAAATAGACGAGAAAATTGGTGCAAATAGTTCATAAGAGGAAACAGAACGTGAGGTATCAATATTGAGGACACTTAGCGCATTAAAAATCAATCTCACATCACCTCCTGACATAAGGAAGGTCATCATGAGTCTAAAAAGTAGAAGGGGTGGGTAAGATCTCTAAAAAGACATTAATAAGTTGTGTGTCCCTGTAGTATGTACAGTTCTTAATCATTAACATAATACCTCAAGATGTTTTCCCAGGAAGATGAAAGAGTTACATATGCCATTGTTAGGCCTCGCTGTGAAAAGGGCGATGTCAATATCTCCCCACCCAGTATGCGTCCATAGATCATGTTCTAAAATTCTTGGGAACCTAGTGCACTCCAAGGTAGTCACCCACCTGTGTAGCAATGGGATACTCAGCCAGTCTGAGTTTGCAATTCTAAAGGGCTATTTTACTGAGTCGGCTATTTACACATTTACTGAGCGCATAATAAAAGCTTCAAAATATAAAACATCACCAAGTAGGATCTTACGTGACTTATCGAAGGCGTTTGGTTGGGTCAATCAGAACATTCTATTACAGAAGTTAACTTTTTATGGAATACGTAATTCAACAAATAACTGTTTTAAGTTCTTTTTTAAGAACCAAAAAACAGGCTGTTTGAATGTCACAAAGAAGGATGCCACATCATTTTCATGGGGAAAAATTACAGCTGGAATCCACGGGGTTCGAACAATGGTCCACTACTGTTCTTGATTTATGCTAATAATGTGCTATTTTATTGGAATCAGAGGCAGAATTAGTCCTGATTTCAGCCGATACAGGCATAACAAAACTGGGCAAAGAAGTATCAAGAGAGAAAATAGTAAACAACGTTTTGTGAAAGTGATGAACGGTTTTGCACAAATTTCCTAGCTTCAAATCTCTGGAAAAAAGCGTAGTTCATTTAGTTATCTATTGTCAACAATAGCCTGCCTCTTGTTTACCATCAAGAAGTAATAAATAGGATAGAAAATTGTACGCTTTTAGGTGTGCACATTGGTCACAACTTATGCTCGAAAAATCGAATAGCAGACCTGCTAAAACGCTTAGTTTGGGCTAGTTTTGCCGCAACAGTAATGGCCAACGTTGGGGAAGTCATTAAGTTAACCTATCTTCATATTTTCATTCATATATTTATTTATTTATTTATTTGCTTATTTAACCTGACCAGATTAGGGCCTTAAGGCCCTCTCTTACATCTGACCAGGAGCAACACATACAGACGCGTTACCAAAAACATTCATGAGAATGATAACAATCTTAGAGATGATAATAAGCACAATAAAAATAATAAAACAGTTGACAGTAATGAAAGTAAGGATAAATGGCAATAATAACAGTAATAATAAAATAAAGTGCATTAAAATAATATACACTAATTTAGAATAACTTAAATCATATTTACTATTGTCAGAAAAAGAAAGGATAAAGAACAAGAAAATTGGAATGACAGTAATAATGGGTGTTAGGAAAATACTTGATTTAATAACTCAGTAAGTGAGGAGAAGGGAAAAGTTGTAGGGGGAGGGCGGATTGACTAGTATGTGGGAGAGATAGCTATTGCGAGAGAAGGTGAGCGATTAGCTGCTTTTTGAAGCCTGGAAGTAATTTAATTTCTCTGATACTTTGAAGAAGATTGTTCCAAAGTCGGGTTCCGGATACAGAAAATGATTTAGAAAACGTGACGGTGTTGTGTGGTGGTACTGAGAGGATCTTACTTTGTGGAGGACGAGTATTTTTGCTGTGCTGTTGAGATAGTAATGTAATTGCTGAAGATAAGTAAGAGGGAGTCTGATAATTGAGAAGACGAGGGAGTAAACATTAAGTATGGTAGTCCCTACGTTTATCAGCACGTAGCCACGATAATTGTTCATAGGCTGGATATCATACGAAAGCATTCATCTCCAGTTCAAGCCTGCGAGAGCTTTCGTAGGAAAGTCCTTGAAGAATAGCTTCGCCATAGTCGAGAATATTTTTTTAATTTATTTATTTATTTAACCTCGTCAGATTAGGGCCATCAGGCCCTCTCTTACATCGGACCAGTGTTCCACACATGCAGCATTTCACACATCAGAGTTACATCATGACAATAGTTTAAATGAGAATGTTAGCTTACTCTAGTGACAATATGAATAAAGAGTAGTGACTAGGACCTAATTAAGTAAATGCGGCAGTATTTTTACAACAGGTGATATACATACAGATTATGATAAAAGTAATAATAAAATGTAATGATAAACATGACTAAGACTTAATAAATTAAATGCTGGAAGTATTTTTACAGCAGGTGCTATACATACAGATTATGATAAAAGCAATAATAACAACAGTAAAAAAAATCAAATAATAATGAAAAACATGAGAAGGATTCTCAATAGTAACGAAGGTTTGTGCAGATGTACATAATATCTTGGTGTGTAAAGTAGATGTTTACTAGTTTAGCGTGTTTTGGGGAATGGGGATTTAAGGAGGCGGAAAGAGGGAAGTAATGAGGTGAAGTGCATTCATGTACAGAGGAAGGCATTACTGTTGCTTAAGTAGATACGTCATTAACTGTTTTTTGAAGCTGGACATGTTTTTAAGTTCTCTAACATGACGATGGAGGTTATTCCAGATCGGGTTCCCGCTACTGTAAAGGACTTGGAGAGGGTGACTGAGCGATTCAGTGGAACGGAGAGGATTTTATTATAATGGGAACGTGCGTTTCTGTCATGTTGTTCCGACATAGAATAATATTTCAGGCTAACTTCTCACTTAGGCAGAGAGGATTCATTGCATAAGAGAAAGTAACTAGAATTACATATGGAGTTTATACGCATACATGTTGCACGGATGTATTTAAGACGCTGGGAATATTAACCACAGCCCACAGTACATTTATTAGCTTACGACATTCGCCTTCAACAAGCCACCAGAGTTTGAGAGCAACCGAGATTGTCACAATATCAACACTGGAAAGTAAAATGATCTTAAATGAATCTTAATGTGGCACGGAAAGGGGTGAAATATGCAACTATATAGGTCTTTGGCAATATACCCGTGAAAATAAAATGTGTAACAGATAGCAAAAGAATTTTCACATGTTGATTACAGATGTTTATCTTACATAGTTCTTCCAACAGAAATTCTTAAAGGAAATAATTAGTCACAAAAACCGTTGTAGTTGTAGTAACAGAAGTAGTAGTAGTTTTATTCATCTGTAGATGACTTTGACAAAAATATTGAACATGTCTTGGTATTAAAATTTAAGAACACAGAACTAATATAAGTCACGTGTACATGCATTAAATACTTACAGATCGAGTCTGACAAGGGTGAGGCCGGTAGTAGAGATCAGAAATGAGTTCTGCATACTGGCTATAAACTCGCCAGGCGTCATCACCGAAATCGCCGATTCCGCATTCTCGGACGCGACTGGCCGGTCACTGCGAGTGCCCAGTTACAATCGTAAACTCGCCGCTTGAGTCCTCTCGGGTACATGTGGACTCTACCAGTGAAGAAAGGAGAGCGAGTACATGAGTTTGCAAGTATAGCCGAGAACTCACAGCACTGCTGCTGCACTAGCAAACGTTGGTCATGATGAGTGTTATATACTACATATATAAAAAAAAGTTTTCCATCACCCCAGTTCCCAGAACTCCTGAAGATAGACGTTGACCCGGGATTTTGCATCACAGACACAGCCCCTTTGACTGTTCAGAGATGTCACTAAACCCGCCCAAAGACGTAAACAATCGTGCATGAGCAGCGCCTATTAGACGGAGGGAGTCCGACAGCCCATCAGTTCTAGTCATTTCACGAGGAAGGAGGTAAACGACTCGTGTTGCCTGTAGTTCAACCGTGCCCAGACGGTCAATATCGCGGTTGGATCGCGTCCGCATTGTCACTCTGTGTCCGGAAGGGCTCTCAACAGGGGAAGTTTCCAGGCGTCTCGGGGTGAACCAAAGCGATTTTGTTCGGACAACAGAGAAGGTGCAGAGAGACAGGAACTGTCGATGACATGCCTCGCTCAGGCCACCCAAGGGCTACTACTGCAGTGGATAACCGCTATCAACGAATTATGGCTCGGAGAACCCTGACAGCGACGCCACCATGTTGAATACTGCTTTTCGTGCAGCCACACGACGCTGTATT
This sequence comes from Schistocerca gregaria, assembly GCF_023897955.1. Classification (NCBI taxonomy): domain Eukaryota; kingdom Metazoa; phylum Arthropoda; class Insecta; order Orthoptera; family Acrididae; genus Schistocerca; species Schistocerca gregaria. The sequence continues at coordinate 161,485,056 of NC_064923.1, read as the reverse complement.
ACGACTCAAACTGTGCGCAATAGGCTGCATGATGGGCAACTTCACTCTCGACGTCCATGGCGAGGTCCATCTTTGAAACCACGACGCCATGCAGCGCTGTAAAGATGGGTCCAACAACATGCCGAATGGACTTTTCAGGATTAACATCACGTTCTCTTCACCGATGAGTGTTGTATATTCCTTCAACCAGACAATCGTCGGAGAAGTATTTGGAGGCTACCTGGTCAGGCTGAACGCCTTAGACACACGGTCCAGCGAGTGCAGCAAGGTGGAGGTTCCCTGATGTCTTGGGGAGGCATTCTGTGCCCGGCCGACGTACACCGCTGGTGGTCATGGAAGGCCGTAACGGATGTACGAAAAGTGAATGCCATCCTCCGATCGATAGTGCAACCATATCGGCAGCATATTGGCGAAGCATTTGTCTTCATGGACGACAATTCGTGCCTCCGTCGTGCACATCTTGTGAATGACTTCTTTCATGATAACGACCTCTCTCGACTAGTGTGGCCAGCATGTTCTCCAGACATGAAACCTATCGAACATGAGGGGGATAGATGGAAAAGGGCTGTTTATGGACGAAGTTGCCCTCCAACCACTCTGAGGGATCTACGCCGAACCGCTGTTGAAGAGTGAGACAATCTGGACCAACAGTGCCTTGATGAACTAGTTGATAGTATGACACGATAAATACAGGCAAGCATCAATGCAAGAGGAAGTGCTACTGGGTATAAGCGGCACCGGTGTGTACAGCAGTCTGGTCCACCATCTCTGAAAGTCTCACTGTATGATAATGCAATATGCAATATGTGGTTTCCATGAACAATAAAAACGGCGGAAATGATGTTTATGTTGATCTCTATTCCAATTTTCTGGTGATGTAAAACTTTTTTGATGAGTGTATATGCGATTGGACCTTATCTAATTTAAATTCACCTTCAAGAAATCGTTCACACAGGAGAACCGTACAAACATACCGCCATTTGGCCATGGGATAGACTCCCATATGGACGACATAATAGTAAGCATCCCTGGCGTAGAGAAACAGCTGTAAGATTTCAAAGTAAGTATACCACCAGGTCCAGATGGAATCCCAGTTAGATTTTAGAAAGAGTACTCTACGGCATTGGCTTCTTACCTGGCTTGCAATTATCGCGAATCTCTCGCCTAGCACAGAATCCCAAACGACTGCAAAGAAACGTAGGTGACTCCAGTGTATAACAGGATACAAGAACGGACCCGAATAATGGCAGACCAATATCCCTAACTTCTGTTGCTGCAGAATCCTTGAACATATTCTCAGTTCGAATGTAATAAACTTTCTTGAGAGTGAGACGCTTATGTCCACGAATCAACATAGTTTTAGAAAACGTCGCTCGTGCAAAACTCAGCTTACCATTTTCTCACATGATATACTGCGAACTATGGATGCAGGGCAACAGACAGATTCCATACTTCTAGATTTCCGGAAAGCATCTGACACAGCGCTCCAGTGCAGGCTACTAACGAAGGTCCGACGAGCATATGGAATAAATTCACAGATATTTGAGTGGCTCCAAGATTTCTTAAATAACAGAACCCAGCATGTTGCCTCGACGGCGAGTGTTCTTCAGAGAGAAGGGTATCGTCGGGAGTGCCCCAGGCAAGTGTGATAAGAGCGCCGTTGTTCTCGATAAACAAAATGATTTGGATGACAGTGTGGGAAGCAATCTGCAGTTGTTTGCTGATGATGCCGTGCTGTACGGTAAGCTGTCGAAGTCGAGGAACTGTAGGAGGATACAACACGACTTAAACAAAATTTCCAGTTGGTTTCATGAATGGTAGCTAGCCCTGAATGTGGAAAAATGTAAGTTAATGAGGATGAGTAGGAAGATCAAACCTGTAATGTTCGGATACTGTATTACTAATGTCCTGCTTTACACAGTCAAGTCGTTTAAAGATCTGGGCGTAACGTCACAAAGCAATATGAGATGAAACGAGGATGTGAGAACTGTGGGGGGAAGGCGACTTCGGTTTGTTGGGAGAATTTTGGGAAAGAGTGGTTCACCTTAGGAGAGACCGCATATAGTACCCTGGCGCACCTGTTCTTGAGTACTGCTCGAACGTTTGGGATCCGTACTAGCTCGGATTAAAGGAAGAAATCGAAGCAATTCAGAGGCGGGCTGTTACCGGTAGGTTTGAACACGTACGTGTTCGGAGATGCTTCGGGAACTCAAATGGGAATTGTTGGAGGGAAGGCACCGTTCTTTACGAGAAAATCTGAAAAAAAATTAGAGAACCGGCATTTAAAGGACGACTGGAGAACGATTCTACTGCCGCCAACATTGCGCGTAAGGACCATGGAGATACGAGAAATTAGGTCTTGTATAGAGGCGTACAAACAGTCGTTTTTCCCTCTATCTATCAGTGAGTGCAACAGAAAAGGAAATGACTGGTAGTGGTACAGGTTATCCTCCACCAAGCACCGTACGGTTACTTGCGAAGTATCTCTGTAGATGTAAATGTAGATGTAACATTGTGTACAATCATGTTTCAATTTTTCTCCATAGGTTCTTTTCCTTTCCTCAGTCCCCTTTGTTCCTGGTGTGGTGGTGACTCCATTCTCTGGCAGTACTTCTGAGCCGTAGCGGACTGGCGCCAGCACTGGGTACGCTCATTTTATCGTTGCGATCTGTTTTGGAGGTTATATGTCATCTTTGGATGTCGTGTGGCTTCCTTCCGGGTTGGCAGGCTTCAAGAGTCTGCTGTCAGCTTTCGAAAGAAAAACACTGAGAGACTTGCGACGTCTCCGGAGAAGAGTGTCGACTGCCACCGGGTGTACCCTATCAGCGTGATATGCCGCGCAGTTGCATTGGTCTGTGTTTTGGGGCAGCTCGGAGATCAAAGTTTCGTGGTTTCTATCAAGGGAAAGGTCCCTGAAGTAAAGTAGTTAAACTGCATGAACCGCTGAGTTGTGCTAAGTGCAAACATTAAGTAAGTTGGCCGTTAGTGTATGTGGCTGAGCAATGTGTTAAGAGGCGTTTCACTCGCTAGATGATTGTGGAACTTACATAGCCATTAATCGAAATGTATGTGGATGAGCTCCGGTTTAGATAGTTAACTGTTGGCTTCGCAGTAAAGTCTTAGTTATAACTGTACTAGTTGTTCTCTAATTGATCATTAATGGTATTAAGTGATTGAAAACTGCACCTAAGGGATATCACTATTATCGGTGAACCGTCCTCAAATGGTTTCAATTTAAAGGTCAGTGATTGCTGTGGACGGAACATTTTGTAGACTGATGCACGTATGTCTGGTGCAAGGATTCTGCCCTGTATTTTTGTGTGTGTTTCAGAGAGTTGCAATTGTCCTGTGTTTGTCAAAAGCTGCTGTAACTGCCAATGCCTTGGCGGGGAGTGAAGTGTAACCAGCAGCCCAGGTCCTGCTGTGCCACCACTGGATTGCTTTGGGCGAAGACCCCATACCAAAAGTTTAGTATATCTTTCCTTTCCACAAAGGCGGGTAAAACGCGTTTTGTAATTTGATTGTAATTTCCTGATGTTTAAAAAAATGTTTTTTTGGTTCTATAAAGATAGACCTGCAACTACGTAAACGTTAGCAAATAGAGCAGGTGTAAAGTAATTAAATTCTCTCTATCGATTGTCATGTAATTTTGGTCTAATTACAGTGATCTGACTATGTAGTACACAGTGCTTGTTGAGTCGATGTCACGTCTCTGTTTAAGTTACAGTGTGTAGTCACCTAAAGTGTAATCTGTGTTTGTTTGATATCAATCTTTCGTAGTCACCTAAAGTGTAATCTGTGTTGTTTGAGAGCAATCTTTCTTGCTTCTGTTACATATCCATGATCTAGTGAATTGTGGTTAACCACGTGAGTTTTAAGTGTTATTTGTTCCGTGTTGGGCCGTGTAGTAATCAAATGCAATTAAGTGGCTGGCCCACTCCGATAGGAACTGTACTGTCAGTTGTGAGCTTTAGTCGAGTTTGGAGAATCCACGACAATACTGTGTTTGCTAGTTCTTTCTTAACTGATTCCATATACATTTTATGATTATACTTGTTGGGTTCTGATAAATGTCTTGTTTCGATAAGAACTTATACGAAGTAACTGCTGCATTGTACTGAAGATTGTGGGAATTATCTGAATGAACCTTATGTTAATAAATTAAGTATGTGTAAACCACAGTATGACTACCAGCCATTATTCGACATCCCGTTTCCCGTCCTGATAAGTTGTGGTATGGATTGTGGAAGGTCGTATGAAAGGGACCACGGACCAACTTCACTTCTGCTAATTTTTTTTTTTTGTGTATGAGTTTCAGCTCAAAATTTCTGATGGACTTACATGATCCATTTCTAAATCCTCTTTTATGCGTATATAAATTTTTTTTGAAGACTGCTGTAAATTCATTTTGATATTTAATCTCTGTTCAGACAATGTCTAGCAATTACGGTGACATGCACACACTTTCGACTTGTTACTGAGTCTGTAAAGACAGTACAAAAGCAGGAGATGAAGATAAAGTGTATTCGCTAAATAGCGATTTATTATTAAAAATAAATTTACAGTGTACTTTGAAGAAGTTACAGAAACGAATGATAAGCTATACAAACTAGTCCATAAATGCAATTTGTCATGACTAAAAGAATACACAAATAGCGCGCTTTTTGTTCGCAGTGATGTTGTTATTTTCATTTGACGGACCACTTACGTTTTTTCATTATGGAGGTGGGATGATCAAGAATTCAACCATTTTGTTTAAATTTTTTTTGTATCAAGCATCGAACATTTTCCATACATCGCTCTTCCTATAATGGAGCATATTTGCAATTTTATATACCGCATCACTTCATTTTCGCCTTGCACCCTCCACAGCCTCACAAAATAGCTACGTTAGAGGCCGTCTGATCCGTCAACAATACAACCCTAAGATCATACACTCAATTTCCTTACTAAGTCACTATCTTGCCTCATGCGGTACTGACTGTCATCCGGTAGGCCGCACTTTCAAATACGCGCACCGCCAATTACACCGCCGTGTTTCCTACAACCGCTACCGTGGCATGAGGGCTCTGCCACGAAAGATGACGGCGCTGCCAATGAGATGCAAACATCCCCTCTCCGGAGCTCCAGCGGCCACTCTTGTACGCTTCAGCAAGACAGAATGATTCGACGCGGCTCCCCCTAGCGGAGATTCACATCCTCCCTCGCGCATGTGTGTTTGTGTGTGTGTGTGTGTGTGTGTGTGTGTGTTCTCTTTAGCCTAAGGTAGTTTAAGCCAGATTAAGTGTGCATACCTAGGGACCGATGGCCTCGCCAGTTTGGTCATATACGAACTTACTTCCACCACCACAAAATTCATAAAAATGTGCGTGAAGGCAACTGGCGATTTTTAATAGTAACAGAGGAGGAGCTCGTAATAGATGGAAGGAACCAACCTAAGGCGGAGGTAACAGCAGCGCCTTGATTTCTAAGGTATGCAGCCCACATCATTGCACTCGAACTCACTGTTTCTTATCTGTAACAGGTAATCGACCATGACCTTACGGTAAGAACCACCCTGTCATTTGCCTGAAGTAATTTAGGGAAACCACGGAAAACCTAGTTCAGGATGGCCAGATAGAGATTAGAACTTCCACCCACCCGAAAGTAAGGCCAGTTTATTCAACAGAGAGCTACCTCCTTCGGTGTATCTCTGTTGTACAATACTTTTGTACAAACAAGTGGCTTAGTAATATAAAAGACTAGTGCTGCACTGTTCATTCATTCTCACTCACAGTTTCTGTACACGCGACACACACATTGTTTCACAACGTCGTACACATTATCAACTGAAGTTACACTACTGGCCATTAAAATTGCTACGCCACAAAGATGACGTGCTACAGATGCGAAATTTAATCGACAGGAAGAAGATGCTGCGATATGCAAATGATTAGCTTTTCAGAGCATTCACACAAGGTTGGCGCCGGTGGCGACACCTACAACGTGCTGACATGAGGAAAGTTTCCAACCGATTTCTCATACACAAACAGCAGTTGACCGGCGTTGCCTGGTGAAACGTTGTTCTGATGCCTCGTGGAGAAATGCGTACCATCACGTTTCCGACTTTGATAAAGTTCGGATTGTAGCTTACCGCGATTGCGGTTTATCGTATCGCGACGGTGATGCTCGCGTTGGTCAAGATCCAATGACTGTTAACAGAATATAGAATCGGTGGGTTCAGGAGGGTAATGTGGAACGCCGTGCTGGATCCCAACGGCCTCGTATCGCTAGTAGTCGAGATGACAGACATCTTATGAACATGGCTGTAACGGATCGTGCAGCCACGTCCCGATCCCTGAGTCAACAGATGGGGACATTTGCAAGACAACTAATATCTGCACGAACAGTTCGACGACGTTTGCAGTAGCATGGACTATCAGCTCGGAGACTATGGCTGCGGTTACCCTTGACGCTGCAACACAGACAGGAGCGTGTGCGATGTTGTACTCAACGACGAATCTGGCTGCACGAATGGCAAAATGTCATTTTTTCGGATGAATCCAGGTTCTGTTTACAGCATCCTGATGTTCGCATCCGTGTTTGGCGAGATCGCGGTGAACGCACATTGGAAGCGTGTATTCGTCATCGCCATACTGGAGTATCACCCGGCGTGATGGTGTGAGGTGCCATTGGTTACACGTCTCGGTCATCTCTAGTTCGTGACATTTCAGATGTGTTACGACCCGTGGCTCTACCCTTCATTCGATCCCTGCTAAACCCTACATTTCAGCAGGATAATGCACGACTGCATGTTGCAAGTTCTGTACGGGCCTTTCTGGATACAGAAATGTTCGACTGCTGCCCTGGCCAGCACATTCTCCAGATCTCTCACCAAATGTAAACGTCTGCTCAATGGTGGCCGAGAAACTGGCTCGTCGCAATACGCCAGTCATTACTCTTGATGAACTGTGGTATCGTGTTGAAGCTGCATGAGCAGCTGTACCTGTGCACGCCATCCAAGCTCTGTTTGACTCAATGTCCAGGCGAATCAAGGCCGTTATTACGGCCAGAGGTGGTACTGATTTCTCAGGATCTATACACCTAAATTGCGTGAAAATGTAATCACATGTCAGTTCTAGTATACTATATCTGTCCAATGAAACCCGTTTATCATCTGCATTTCTTCTTGTTGTTGCAATTTTAATGGTCAGTAGTGTATGATTATAGCGACGATGGCTGTTTCCATTTTGTGTACGGCAACTTTCCATGTGCTAGTCTTAAAAAACTAAGTCAGAATTTCTCTATGTAAGTGGCCAGCATGTAGTCACATCAATATTTTTAGGTTGCATACAAATGTTCTGTTTGTTCAGTTGACACCCCATAACTTGTATCGTGAATTTGATCTATGCAACAAGGAACTAACTAACTAAATGTTCCTTCTCACTCCACATATCGTCAAAAAGGTGAAGTGGACAACAGAACGAAATACGTTGAGTTTAAGAAACCTTCAGAAGATCCAGTCTGGCAAAAATACTCGTATAACATTTTACCGAATACAGCGTCTCGACCGGTTGGTATAACATCGGTGTTAGGCGTCTGGTGGCGTGGTTCACGCTTCTAATAGCGTTTCAAATGTTGCATGAGGTATGCTGTTAGCTTGCTGACCTAAGAGACCAGCCCAAAGAAAAAAAAACCGACTTCATCTGTAGGTAACAGAAGCAGTGAAATGCGGGAACAAATTGCTTATAATTAGCCATTCAATTGCTATTAAACATCGATATCACAACAGAATCGAATGATACGTCCATGGTATCGGAAAATAAATCTGAAATATATCAAACAGTCGTCTGACACGTATAAGTGGACACTCTGCCACGAGCACTGTGCAAAGTACTTCACATGATTGCAGAGTACAGAAGTATATATAGATGTGGAAGACACTACTGAAAATAAATACGTTTATTGCGTGAACTGAGAGAAAAGAGTGTTGATCATTGACACCTCTATTGCACTACTGACGGGTTTACCTACACAAGTGTGGTGTACGGTAAGTTAGTATGGAAACATCACACCAAATAACACCACAAATAAAGTGTTAAACTAATTTTGGAGACTGAGTGTATGAAAATTATCTACCTCGTTGAGGTTACAGAAAAGGGCAAATTAATTAGGTCACGTTGTACAGCGCAGGCGCTTCGTGCGTACGAACAGGTGTTAATTACGACCATGTCATTGTGTAATGTTGACATACGTGAACTCAGTTACGCAGTTTGACTAAGTAATGCAATCAAATTATACTGTACACTCAGCTGACTAGTAACACACCGCTTGCATCCTAATACCTAGATCACACATGAACAATGATTTGTCTCTAGGATTAACTATCAGAACTTAATGTTTTAATGAAATTAATGTACTTTTTGTGTATTTCGTACACCGTACCAACTCTTTTTGTAGTTTACGTAGTCGATAAGAGCATACCCATCTTATAAGTTATTTCAAAAAAGAAGTTGCTTGCGTAGTCCCTTGAAGCAGAAAAAACTTTTCTAGAACATACGTACTGCAATTGTGGAAGAGAGCTCACTGACTTTGTATAAGAGCCGTTTGATAAGCTCTCTAAAGTTCTGTAAAAAGGGAGGGGGCGGTGGGATTTTGTCAAGTGTCTTCACTATTGGTAAGTGTGAGTCTTGTAGTGGTTGTTAACAAAATTTGAACAGTGTCACAAAGGAAACACTTTCCTGTTGTTCTGCAACTAAACTGCCCGATAAAAAATGTAAAGCACCCAGAAGGGCATGAGGAAACGTAATGAAACTTATAATCTACCCTCTCCTTCCTGCTTCCTTCTATTGTCCACATTAAACTCTTTTATGAAAATTTAGGTGAGCGAAGATTACAATAAACTTTATAGTTTACTTAGCTTGTGATGTTGAGGTGGCTCCAGTTCTTCTTGCCTAGAGGTCAGATTCTTGAAGCCGAAAATCTCACATTTTAGAGGCTCACGGATGGATTGAACTAAATAAATTTGAGGACTGTTTTTGCAGAATATTTGTTTTTACGTAAATATATTTTCTCATATTTTAGTATATATGATACAGTATTTCGATTTCTCACCTTAACAAAGCTGAATTTACATTGTTCGCACAAAAATACGTCCGATCGCGTCAGAAGCATGCTTACGGCTCCCTCACTCTGCGGAAATAACAATATTGCAAAGGGTTTACAATTTTTCTTAACAAATGAATTTCTACTAGCTTTAATTTCGATTATTATTTCATAAATTAATCCAGAAATAAGCAACGTAAACAGCACAAGATTGTGTAATTAATAACAGAAATTTTTAAGTGTGCCAATAATTCGTAATTTCATATGCTTCTAAAAAAATAATTTTAGCTATACATTCAGAAGTAGTACTTATCGATTATAACATAAAAAATAAAATATTTTATAAAGTAATTCCTTTTCATAAATTGTAGATTGAAATATAACATGCTGTGTATGAAATTATATGAAAGTTTTCAGAAAAGCAACTGAGATAATATTGACCTGTCCAAAATTTAAAAAAATGATACAGGTATCGACAACTACTGTTGAGAAAAAGTATTGCTAGAGAAGGATGGCCCGTTACAAACTTCAGGGGGTGAGAGGGTATGTAACGTCACTGCAGTGATAAAAAAAATTCCCAAAGAGAACCCTTGTCAGCAAGACGTTGTATCCCCTCTTGCCAAGATGGGAACGGTATCGTAAGGCAGTTCTATCCTCCTTAAGGCAAGCTGGCTGTAATATTTCTGCCTTTGCAGCCTTCATATTCGTCTACGAGAAGCTGTTCTTAGAGAAGGTGAGAATGCAGCAGTGGGGAGATGACGGAGAGTGGTGCGATGTACCGACGACAGATGGTTTGTTCGGCACGGGTATCGTGAGAAAGACCGCCTAAATTGCGGTCCTTCTCCGTGATTGGCTACTGCTTTTGGAAGTTGCAAGCCAAAATGATAATTCTCTGTTTCTAATATTAGAAAACCTAAACAGTGTATTTACTTGCATTTCACGTAAAAGCAACTCTCAGTAGCAGGCTATCATTCCGTTATTTACCAAGCAGACATTTGCTAAACGGAAAGTCTGATGAAGCTCTTCGGAGATCTTCGGATCGCGCCTAACTGGGATGGCGGCGGAGTGGTTCGGCTGTAAGATCAGAGCTGGTTCGGCTGTTTTGGATGACAGACATGTTGCCTGCCGCGGTCGGTATCAGTTAAGACTCAATTAGCAATATCCATTGAGAAAAGGTTGTAACGGGACATCCTCCTCTAGCATTACTTTTCCTCAACAGAAGTTGCCGACACCAGTGTCATTTTTCGAATTTTGAACAGGTCAATAATATCTAAGCAGTCAAACTGCTTTTCTGAAAACTTTTATGTCATTTTATGCACAGTATGCTATATTTCGAGCTAAAATTTGTGAAAAGGAATTACTTTATAAAATATTTTAGTTCCTATGTTATAATCGATAAGTACTAGCTCTGAATGTACAGTTGACATCATTTTTTTTAGTAACATCTGAAATTACGAATTATTAGCACACTTAAATTTCTGTTATTAATTACACAAGTCTCTACTATTTGCTATGTTTATTTCTGGATTCATTTATGAAATAATGAACGAAATTAATAGCTTAACGAAAACCAGGAGGAATTCATTTGAATGAAAAATTGTAAGCCCTTTGGAATATTGTTTTTTCCGCAGAGTGAGAGAATAGTAAGTCTGCCTCTGATAAGATCGGACGTACTTTTGTGCGAACAATGTAATTTCGGTTTTGTTAATGTGAAAAATCAAAATACTATATGATGTACTAAAATGTGAGAAAAATCAGTGGAAAATATATTTACGTAAAAAAACATTGTGCAACAACAATTTTCAAATTTATTTAGTTCGAATCAACCGAGAGGTCCTAATGTTAGATTTTGTGCTTCAAGAACCAGAGCCCTAGACAAGAAGAACGGGAACAATCTCAAAATGACAAGCTAAGTAAACTTGAAAGTTTGTTGTAATCTTCGCTCCTCTCAAGTCTTTATGAAAGATTTTGTTTATTAATTACTTGAACTGGGCATTGTTTAATGTGAACAATAGATGGAAGAAGGAAGGAGGGTAAAGATTAGAAGGTGAGAGCTGCTTCGGTGGTCTCAGAAGACAGCCATGTTGTCTGCCTTAGTCAGTATCGGTTAAGGAATTTTTAGCAGCCTCTGGCTATTTAGATGTTGGATTGAGAAAGCAGTTCATTGTTCTGTTTATTATCTATGACCGTGTGAAGAATGGAGGCAACACAGCATACTTTACCCTTCAGGATGTGCTGAGAAGAGATCCTTGTCAAGAAGTTTTAAGGTCAATCTGTACCAAAGTATGATTAAATGATAATTAAATCAAGACCCTACGCTGCCAACAGGCGTTGATATACATCAACGGTGACAGATGAAATTGTGTGCGCCGACCGGGACTCAAACCCGGGATCTCCTGCTCACATGGCAGACGCTCTATCCATCTGAATCTGAGCCACCGAGGGCACAGAGGATAGTGCGTCTGCTGGGACTCATCATTTGCACACTCCCTGTGAGACCCACATTCCCAACTTAATGTTCACACACTACATTCGTAGTGCCACTGCCCATTACACTCATTACTCGCGGCAGACGTTCTTACCAAGTCCCATAAGAGATCGGCCAACACGTGTGCATCCTCACGGAAGAAGAAGGTCAATGGCCGGTTAGCCTTAACTATATGAAGATGGTGTCTGTTCTTTCGGACATGTCTGAAAGAACAGATACCATCTTCATAAAATATGATTATGCCAGTGGTTATGTATGCTTGTGAAATCCTCACGTTTAGGAGAACAGACAAAGCGAAACTACTTGTTTTCGAACGAAAGTTCCTCCGCAAAATATGTGGTCCTGTGACAGATTCTCAAAGAGGGGAATGGAGAATAGCAAAAAAAAAAAAAAAAAAAAAAAAAAAAAAAAAAAAAAATGAAAAGATCTTTACGCTCAGCCTGACATTATAAAAAGAATAAGAAGAAGAAGGTTGACCTGGGATGGACACGTAGCAAGGATGAATGAAGGAAGGATACCGCATGATGTATTTCTGGGAGCTTTAGCTGGAAGGAGGTACCGGAGACGACCGCAGACGAGATAGAAGGGCAATATTGAGAAGGACACCGAGGACACAGGACTAGGAGCAGGTGAGTGGTGGCAGGAGGCTCGCAACGATGGACGAGGAGTGTGGAGCAGGCATATGGTCACTAAGGCCCAAGCCACGGATACGTAAAGTAAATGTGAAGAATGGAGATTATTTGTGATTCATAGGGTGGAATATAGCTGTGCAGTTTCTCCTATTCGCTAATAAAAATCGAGTGGCATCAGGTGTAAACAAACTAACTGAAAATTTTATTGAAACAAAATCAGTTCCTCGTTAAGAGTTTATTAAAGCCTAAAGATAACGGATTGACGACCTACGTGCTGTTTTCTACGCCACCTTAATGAAGAGTAAAGTATAGCTCTTCACTCTTTCCCGGCGAGATCTTGACGTGTGGATTAATCGGGTCTACTGCCGGATGTTTGTGTCGCTCTTGGCACAAAACGCCAAACGCGGGTCCGGCCCCAGACAGCTGCCACGAGTACAGATGGTGGACGAGCCGGGCGCGGGCGGCCGTGGGAGCCCCAGGGCAGGGCCAAAACCTCAGGAGCAGCACCAGGCGGGCGTGAACCGCGAACGGAACGCCCGACACAGGACAGACGGGACCAAGTCGGGCGCGGACGTCCGAGGGAGCACCGGGGAAGAGACAATACATTACTCGCAGCGCCAGACGGGGGCGGACGGCAGAGAAAGCACCCAGCGTCCTCTGGGGATAAATACTGGACAAGATCCTCCAATACGGCAGTCTCAGGTAGCACCTGAAGAAGGCAACGAGTTACGTGGCCGAAATATTGTGCCAAGAGCGACACAAACATCCGGCAGTAGACCCCATTATTCCACATGTCTAGAGTAAAGTAAACAAAACCTCCAACATGACTTCCTGGTAACGAGGCTCGTCCTCCTTGTTTCCTTGCAAAAATAAAGAATGTACATATTAATACACATCACATACCGTGTAAACTTGTAATCATGTTACTTGTTAATAAGCTGGAAAACAATAATGCTAAACAAAGCGGTAGACAAGTTTACTTTCACATCTCCTTAAGATGGCTTCTTCGACACGAGGTTTCCTGTCTCAAACTGTGCAGTGAAGCATTCCCTATATCCTCTTACATTTTTGTACGCTCTTACGGAAACACCGTGAATGCCTTACTAGATCTGGTAACTACACTATACATGAACACTGCTATGCACTCTTGCGCTCATTCTACCCGTGACAGAGAACTGCAACACTAGTTATTTACATATTCTTTGACAGTACGTATTTGTACGATTTTACTTTTAAATAACACCATCTCCTGTGGGTGCTTCGCTTTTTTTGTGTGTGTAATCCGGCTGTGTATTATGTATTTCTTCATGAACCGCTTTTCAGCTTCTTAAGCAATGAAAAAGTCCCAAACAGAAAGTCACAAGCATAAGTAAAGTGACGTAATAGATGCATTATTGAGACGAATACAGTGCTTATAGACGGAAGTATAGCATTTTTTGTAAGTTATAACGGAAATTGTTACAAAAAAATTAAGTAATAAAGTTAATTTTACTACTGCGATCTAAAATTTGAGTAACTTTAACTTAATTTAACAGGGAGGGTAAGGGAAACTGTATTTCGTTATTTAAAGATGGCATTCAGCGTCAATATCTGGTTTCAAATATTTCCAGTAGTCTCATCTTTCTACTTTTGGCAATGTGTATTTTTTTTAAACTGGGACTACTGGATGTACCTGAAGTGACGCGACGTTTTATTTCTAGAGGATCTAGTCTGAAGATATCGATAACTTCTACGTCGGTCACTCCTTCGTAGAAGGAGAATGAGGGAAACTTGCTATCTTCGTCACAAGAAAATCATCTTTCTGGATAAAGGCATCTGGCGAAAGAGTTGGAATGGTGCATATTGTGCTTAGAAATCCAGAAGGCGGGCTTACCTAAGTGTTCACATACAAGTGTCTGAGGAGTGCCAGACTCATTTAAGCTAACCGATCCGTGGACATGTTTGCTGTGAAGCCCTTCGACACCTTGGGTTTTTACGGAACCACAGCGGCTCCGGAAATTCCGAGGCTATTTCCGAACCCCAAACTAATGTGGAATGGTAGCTGCGAAGTGTTACTTTCCTGTTCGAAGTAGTATACTGGGAAATTCTCGTGGTAGGAGCAACCAAAGCGGTGGGGCAGAAGAGAGCCGCGTGATCAATGTTAGCATGCTTCTGCGGACGTTTATGAGACAGTCACTCAAAAGAGTTAAGCGACCAAGCATGTGTTTCCTGAACTGGGAGGGAGCAGAGCGGAGAGGAATCAGTCGATGTTAGGCTAGTGTTGGCTGCCCAAAGGTGGGCTGGAATGTGTGGAAGATACGCTACACGAAGCAAGAGGCTGGGAGGTCTAGAAGGAGTAGCAGAAAGCGAAGAGACGCAGTTTGCGTATCTCAAAGTACAGTGACAAAGTGAATAGTAGCAAGTTTGCGGATTGGGGGAAGGAACCCTTTTCGGTAAAGGACGGGGGGATCAGTGGTTTTCTGTTACTGTGGTTGGTTTCTAGGAGCACCTATGAGTTGCTGAGTTTACTTCTGCTGGAATACGAAGCTAAGAACTGATGAGCTTTACTTTAATTGCGCAATCTTAAATGGAAACTTAATAAGAGAGCTAGACTGATTGTCGGTATTAGTAGTTAGTATTTCCTTTCTTTAAAGTGTTTTCAAGTATTTTCTGCTGTTGCTGCGTTACAGTATGTTCTGAAATATTTGTGTGTGGAACGGAAGGGTTGTTTATTTAATTAGATTTATTACTGTACATTTTTCGGCGTTAACATCTTTGTAGTTCCCCTATCCTTTGAACGGATGATGAGTTTTCGTAAAATAAGCAGCGAGATGCACCTGCTGAGACATAGTGTACCACGGTGTCAACATTTTATGGTGAGTCGAACGATCCAATTAGTTTTATCTATCGGTGTAGGGAGAGTTAGTATTAAATGCAGCCAAAAACGATTAACTACGTTTAGGTAGCTAAGAAAAGAGGTGATACGTTATAATAAACATATGACGCAGAATGCCAGCTTCGTTTTAAATGGTCAAGCGCAATTTCCTTGTTGGATTAAGCTCCAGTTATGGAATACTTATAGGTTGTACATATGTTTTTGGATAGGGTACGCCTTTAGCAAAACACAAGTTTGTTTTTTAGACCAAACATGTTTCACTGCAGTTACAGCATCTTCAGTGGGCTCTCATTTTATGGCTGTTAAAGATAAAGAATGTTCTTTACTGTTTGTATACGTATAACTATTAGTTTTTAAATCTTAATTACAGATATTTGAAAAAACACATAAAATTATGAATTCATGCCTTTTTACCACATGGTGTGGTTTCTACGGTGACTGTTTTGTTTCACAGTTTGTCATCTGCAACCACTTACACCTTAAAGTACATAAATTGCTTAAGCCAAAATTACGATTTTAAAATTGTTACTTCTATGCCTGAAGTTAATTAATTATGTGTGTATCTGTCAGTGTGTGTGTGTGTGTGTGTGTGTGTGTGTGTGTGTGTGTGTGTGTGTCTGAGAGAAAGAGTGAGTGTGAGAGTTGGTTTGAGATTTTTTTGTGGGTTGGGTTGGGTTGTTTGGAGGAGGAGAACAGACAGCGAGGTCATTGGTCTCGTCGGGCTAGGTAAGGACGGTGAAGGATGTCGGCCGTGCCCTTTCAAAGGAATCATCCCGGCATTTGCCTGGAGCGATTTAGGGAAATCGCGGAAAACCTAAATCATGATGGCCAGACGCGCGATTGAACCGTCGTCCTCGCGAATGCGAGTCTAGTGTGCTAGCCACTGCGCCACCTCGCTCGGTGGATGGGGTGGGGCGGAGGAGGGAGGGGAGTGAGATCTCTATAGGTTAGTCTTGTCTAATAATTCTTTGAGGACAGAGAATAGTAGCAGAGAGCTGTCTATTCATTTATCACATGTTTTCCTTCCACTATAGCTTTTTTTATCTGATAATTTTCTTCAATTATTAGTTTTTGTGGGAGGCTGTTGCTGCATTTGAGAATTTTCAAATCAGTATTAATGTTTGTTGGTTATGTTTCTTGTCCATAAAGTGTTCAGCAAATGTGGAATGACAGCTGTTACTTTTTAATGGACTTCTGTGACTTATAGGTTGCTTTGTCTATCTGTCTGTCTGTCTGTCTGTGCGACTGTTAAGAACTCTTTCTCTCAGGAACAGGTAGACTAATAGAGTTGAGTTTCATGTCACAAGCTAAGGTCTACGGCATCTTGGCGGTTTAAAATTTTAAACTTCTAAGTCAATGCAGTCATAAGATATTTCCATTTAGGTCACTTATTTCGATACTCGCAAACTCACTTATCAAGTCCTTTAGTGTACTTTCCATCTAAACTTGGCAAGAAGCCAGTTTTTACAGTAAAAGTAATGGAAAAAGTCATAAAACTGTTAAACTGTAAATACATCACATTAAAAAATATTTTTGTCATTACGTTATTACATTTCATTTTGTAAACTGTCAAAAATCTCAATAATTACTGTTCTGGTTTTTAGTTATAGGTAGAGTGATTCACAAGGAATGTTTTTGTTTATAATTTACAAACATTTCGTGCTAACTGGCTGGGGTACGAAGAAATGGAATCCCTGTCGCTAAGAAAACGATGTCGTTGCCATCTAGCGGTGATAGGCATAAGTCCGCCAGACTGCTGGTCAGGCATTCTATGCCTACGTCACGTACAGAGTCTGAAATGTTTCAAAGCAAAGTAATACAGGTTATTGATGCTAGACTCCTCTTCCTTTGTTTGGTATGAGGTTCCGATATATCATAAAATATCCGCTGAAGCGTTCCACAGAAAAATCCGACATTTGCGTAACATCAGTAGCCCTACGGCCAGCCGTATCGTTTTATTCGCTGGGTTTTCCGTCAAATCTTACCAGTAATCGCAACAAGGACAAGAGCGGACGAAGTCACCCCACTACAATTTTCACCTGGCCTGGCATATTCACATAGCTGCAAAATATATGAAAAGTTACAATAGCAAAGGTAAACATAAAAATTAAAATTAAAACATTCTCGAAAGTCTTGGAATTTCGAGGACCAATATCTTCCCAGCATCGATATTGATTACAAGCAAAAATCATCCAGTTTTTCCATTCCATGGATGGATGAACTATCTACGACAGAACCCTCACTATGCGAGTCCTACTCGCAGTTACCCGGCCTTTTTGCATAACCATTTGCTTTATGTAATACTTTTCTTTGTAAACACTCTTCAATCACATTTTATCTGTGCTTGCGACATTCCGTGAGCTCCTGACGATAGTCCAAGAAGCCGAAAACCTATTCGTGATTAAGTAAGTAATGAGACTTTTATCCATTGTGGATGTGGAACACTGCGACTGTGGTGTGAAAAGGTTTTCAGAAATTACTGCAACCAGTCGCCTTTTATGTAGATGTATTTTATTTAACCATGACCACAGATACTCAACCACCCACACAATGGGTACAAAAAAGCACTAAATGTATATACCATCTGATGATGAGTTGCTAGGCAGCTCGAAACCGGTCATGGTTAAATAAAATACATCTACATAAAAGGCGACTGGTTGCAGTAATTTCTGAAAACCTTTTTAAGTAAGTAATGGTTAAACAAGTGTTCCCCTTTTTGCATCACTGTTTCATTCTGTCAAGAACTGATGGAGAAATCAGTTAGTGTTATAAAGTTTGAAAATGGTTCACCAGACAACTTCCGGCAGAGACCTGAGATGGTCACTACATATACATCTACCACTACATATGTGCTCCGGAAGCAATGTGCAATGCATGACGGAGAGTGCCTCGTACCAGTATTAGCGATTCCCGGTCCTATTCCACTCACACTTTCAGCGGCATATAAGTGACTGTCCGAATAACTGTACGCTCCCTATCCTGTTACCTTTTTTCCTGTCACTCTTCGGTAAAATCGCTGGTTCCAGCGTAATGGACAACTAGTCAGTATTTACCTGACAGCGTTTCGCGAGAACTAAATCTTTTTCCCAGGGTTGCAACTTAAGTTTGAAACATCCTCTTTGAAAAATTAATGAATTACTGTGCTGATAAAACTCTTACGTTATTGGATTTTCAAACGGCTGAGCAAAACTGAACGTGCTCAGACATATCTCTCTTTACTTATTCTGATCAACACTAAACTGACACACAATATTTTTAGCGCAACGCAATCTGGCTTTCAATAATCCCTACAAAAGAATAGCCCTGACTAACAATAACCTATACCTTTCATGAATCACTTACCTCACAAAAATCTTCGTTACTCGAATTATATTGGCGAGCGCCAATACTGCCAGCTAAATAAAGGATTCGAACTACTGAAGGCACTAACTACTGACAAGCGCAGTTAGCAAGATTTTGATAGAGAACAGACAATGTATTCGCCTTAATAATGTTCAAAAGTCATCATATATATCAGTTCGTGACATCCAATATTACAAATTTACTCTTTCTGATGAACACACGTCCACATCGTCCGCTCTCAAAATTCTGCCCTCTCTCTCCCCACATCCACCACTGCTGGCCGCTCACCTCCAACTGCTCAACGCTACACGCTGTTCACATCCAACTGCCCAACATTACAATAGCGAATTTCCAACAATTCCAACCAGCCACAGACTGCACACAGCGCAGCCAGTGATTTTCCTATAGAGCGCTACGTGGCGTTACCAACTTAAAAACCTAAACAGCCTACTTACAAGTTCTCCGAGCATTTCTGTCACACTTTCACACGGCCCGTCCTAACTGTTACGATCGTAACAACACGGCTCTGAATTCGTTCGATGTCTGTTGCCATCCCTACTTGATAAGGGCTCCAACCACTGAAACAATATTCTAGAAATGGTGACGCTAGCGTCTTGTATGTAATTTCTTTTACAGAGGTAGGGCACTTTCCAAGAATCTTTCCAACAAATCTCTTACAACTGCCTTCTGATTTAACCACCTGTCAAAAGACTAAATACCTACCTTTCCCAGTGCGAACGTGCAGGAAGAGAATCATTCAGATTGTGGAACGTACCGACAGAGACGTGGAGCCCTGGCAACTCCAGTGTCGTGGCGAGCTGCGCTAGGATTCTCAGCTGAGGAGCCGGCCACTCTCCATTGTCATTCGCTATAACTTTTACTAATTTTATTTTTCTCCATATACCTCCCACATCCAGTTTCTAAGATTCTCGTATACACTGAAGCGCCAAAGAAACTGGTGTAGACGTCCGAAGTGGCCGAGCGGTTCTAGGCGCTACAGTCTGGAACCGGGCGACCGCTACGGTTGCAGGTTCGAATCCTGCCTCGGGCATGGATGTGTGTGATGTCCTTAGGTTAGTTAGGTTTAAGTAGTTCTAAGTTCTAGGGGACTGATGACCTCAGAAGTTAAGTCCCATAATGCTCAGAGCCATTTGAACCATTTTTCGGCTGAGGATCCATAGCACTAAGAGGCCCTTCGAGGTGGTCCCACAGATTCTCGATTGGGGTTTAATTCGGGGAGTTTGGGGGCAGAGGAGTGCGGTAAACTCATCCTGGTGATGTTACAGCCACTATGTACCTTACAAGCTCTGTGACATGTTGCATTGTCCTGCTGGTAGACGCCATAGTTCAGTGGAAAAAGGAACAGCGTGTGGGTCGGACATGTCCCCAAGGATAGGTACATGCTTGTGTTGGTCCATTCTGCCTTCCAGAATGACGAAGTCATCCAGGGAATGACACGAAAACATTCCCCAGACCATAACGCTCATTCCTACTGCCTGGAGCCTTCAGCCGTTTCACATCGTGCACGCCAGTGGCCTTCTGTCCGATGGAGCATAAAACGTGATTCAACTGAAAAGGCCATATGTTGCCACTCACTGGACTTCCAGTGAACTAGGTGATCGAGGACTCCGCACCAGATCTGAATACCTTTTACTTCTGCGATAAGGGGAGAAGGTACCTTCCATCTCCGCTATGTTAAATTGACCGTTTTCAATCCTCCATTCTCAAGAAGTATTAACAGTGCAACACAATTTTTTTACTTACATTTATATTATTTGATAACAAGCGAACATTTGTAATAAAAATTCATTAAAACTGTAATTTTGAAAAATATTTTAATAATGGTCCGTGAAATCTGGTTTCGCAGGACAGAGCGGATCAGGTTATGGTTGTGGAAAGGTCCAAGATCAGTTACTGTTAGTTGCACAAAACACACAAATTTTATTTTCCTTAAAACACTTATTCACACATGTCCTTAAAAGGATTCAAAACAATACGGCTGAAATCCCGAACATAAGTTATTACATCTCTTTAAGGAGTACACATGGCTGAAGGCCTTAGTTAAAAAAAATTACGTAAATACTCGGTTGAAGACCACACGCTGGACATAGAACAACTCAAGGCTTAAGGCCTGGATAACAAGTATTTAGAATGGAGGCAAATCTCCTTTTTAAAATAGTTTTAAACCAATCAAACTTGAAAGCTTTGTTTAAGTCGGCTGTAGGCCTTATTTTCAAATTAAAACAAACTAAACTAATAGACGGCTGAAAGCCTCGCACAGTACTTCAGACCAAAAGAAAATCACAATCTAAATCTAACAGAACAGTAGTGCTCAGAAGTGTTCCAAGGGTCTGCCTGAGGAGGTAACTCTAACTTAAGTTTAGGTAAGACAGGCAGCCAAGGATAACACTAAATAATCGGATGGCAACCCGACCCAAGGATGGCTGAAGGACCGACCAACAACCTAGTCAATCTCCTTCCGTCCGACCAACGGCACGACAAGGGAAAACATCAGCGAGGGCGAAGATACCAGCAGCATTACGTCCTCAAAATTGGTGCTTAAATACAGCCAAGGCACAATAACCACTCAAACACATAAACAAACACCAAAGGCTGTCGAACTACATAGCGTGCCGGACAGCATCAACACGACGAGGAAACGAACGCACTCGATGCTCTGTCCCAACCGGCCGACTGCCTACTCCAGTACGCATACAGCATTCATAACTGCTCAGTGGAAATCACAGAAGCTACACACAGTTCCACTTAAACACTTGCACCAAGAACTCCGACAATCCTACAACCAATTACTGTGGAACAACAAGGAGAGAAGTCGGCACACACAGTTTCGATAAGCGGTCGGCGACCAAATACTCGTCTTCCGATGAGACAACCGACCGAACGATCAACTAAGGTCGTCCCCACTCAAGTTGTGTGTGTCGGCAACGGTCGGGCGAGTCACGACTGTAAGGAGCTCACTGCAGCTCCATTCCGACTCCCTAGATGGTCGCTCGGAACTCGGAGACACGACGACCCGGGCACACTGGTTCGGATCCAACCATACAGAGGTAACACTTACCCATTGGCTACGACATCTCTGCACAAGGAAGGAACCGATCACGTCCGGCAAAATGACCAACTGGCGAGGCCCAAAAACGGTCAAAAGACCAAATACACGTCTCCCGATCAGATGACCGACCGAATGACCAACCAGCGGTCGTTTCCGCTACAATCTCCTTCCGTCGGACAGTACATGTTTGTGCCACTAGCGGTCGGCCGAGTACTGACTTTGCAGACCTCACTGGATCTTCATCCCGACTGAACTCCGTACACACGACGACCCGGAAAGCTCCAGAGATAGTACGACAGTGCACTTATCGATAAGCACTGTTGCTGCCACTCACGGGCAAGCAAACCAGCAACTTAGTGACGCCAGAAAATCGGATAAGAAAAGAGGTGACAGTACCATAAAGACAAGATGACAAGCAATAAACGGCATGAACACGAGTCGCACCCGGCTCAGTCCGTCCCTCGAACAAATTTTTAAAATAAAAAAGTTGACACGATGCTTTATAAGCTAACTAGAAAGCTAAAAAAAGTCACTTCATTTGAAATGCCGATCGGTACCGCAGATGCTGCCTGTAGGCCTAACAGCATCCAGAAAAAAAGTGACAATAGACTAGTGTCTTGCAAAATTCTAAGCTGATTAGTCTATGGATTTACGGAAAGCACCCCGCATTGTTCACGAGGTACGCTCGCAGCTACCGCGACGTAGGCAACCCGCAAGACATTTACAAGTGCTGAAGGTAGCAGGGCAGCACTATTGGGAGTAGAGATGAAATGGATAGCTGTTTGGTCGGATATCGGACACCGGATGTCCGACCATCCTATAAGCCGGATAGCCGGATATTCGGCGGCCGGATATTCGGCCGGGCATTGCCAGTGACATGTCACGGCGTGGAGGTCCGAGTGAGCAGCCATTGTTGCTCATGAGTGAAGCGAGCGAATGACATATTGATTGATTGACTTGACTACTTGATTTGTTGTGATTTGTGGTCTCTTTCACTTGTTATGAGATATTGCTGCTGAAATCAATTTGTTAACTGTAAATAAATTACGAAAAATGTCATTAGTAAAGAAAAGATTGTATGTTTTATAACATTTTTTACATAGACTGTGGCAGTAGTAAGTTTACAGTTTGTTAGTTGCGCTAAGTTCAGATATCTCGTGGCTTAGAAGGAAAAAGACAGGTATGTACCAAAGCATTAGATAGTTTTTTACTTGTTTTGCTTGTTTTATTACACTGATAAGCAAGTGTTTCTTTACAGGTACGATGTTTACATCGTTAAGCAGGCACCTGTTGATCGAATACTCAGTTTTGGGCCTTCACGGATGTTTTTGAGAAACTTTGTTGTATAAAGCAATTTAAACTAATAGAAAGCACGTGATCTACTTTAAACCAATAAAATATTATTTTCTCCAACGGTTATTTAGCTATGAAACATCTTTTCAAGCGAAACATTCAGAAAAATTCCAAGCAGTTAATAAAGATACAGCTCCTACCACGCCTACACTGTCTTTAGCCATTCCTAGCAAATGATCGTCTTCAGAACTGACACAAAAGCTACAGACTGTCTCAGAATCGCTTGGAAGGAAATTTCTTTGTGGTGTAAACGACACAAAAGTCAAGAAATACCATTATTTAACAGCAGAAATTATTGCACTAGACAACGAGCTATTATCTATCGTAGAAAGCAACTGATTTACAAGACTCTTAGAACAAGCTTTACCATTCTATAAAATGTCAATTCGTGCATGCAATTTCCAAAAAAATATTTCTGACATCTACGACAGAATTTACGAAAAACACCACAAGAAACATTTCAGGTGATGTCACGGCTCCTTTAATTTCTGTTACGCGGACCTATTTGCATAACAACGCCAGCATCCAGAGTTTCACAGCTCACTGGGCCGATCCAGGATCTCGATCAGGGGGGCGGAGGGGGGGGGGGGGGGCAAATGTTTTGGTACCTGCCTTCCAGAAAATTAATTCCAAATAATTCAAAATAAAACCATTAATAACCTATAAGCGCACTCACACACACACACAGACACACACACACACACACACACACACACACACACACACACACACACACATATATATATATATATATATATATATATATATATATATATATAATTCTGTTTTTAGTTTAATTGTGTATCGCTATGTGTTAAGTGTGTTTAATGAAATAACTAACTGCAATACCAAAAAAATACTCTTCAAATACGACACGTGCACTCGAAAAACTCTGTGTTTGTCTGCTAAAGTAAAATAATCTATAAAAATGCTAATGTTCATTTGTTTCCATTTTTAAATCTTCGAAATTACTTCACCAACTTCTTTCATTTGACAGAATGTTGCCATCGGATTATAAACTGTGGCGAAATATATATTATCAGTAAAATCATGTGGGAGGAAAGCAGGTGGGGAATGAGGGCATTATAGGATTCAGAAACAGGACGTAAACAATAAAAATTCATGAATTAGCAACAGGAGTTCATTTTTTCTTTAAATACAGTTATGACAGTTTAGCAAGCTCGATAGCAGATTCTTCCTTGTACTCCTGCAGCTTCCTTGGCTATTTGCAAACACCAGTTCGTTTCTTCAAGATTTGAATTCCGAAATAAGCAAACAGTCTGGAACAAAGTCACAGCTCTAAGCTGTAACACTGTTATGAAATTCATGCTTTTTTCAGATTGCGGCAGAAGCACACGCTTAGTACCTCAGAATAAATTATATTGATGAGGAAAACGCATCTTCCTCAGTCTTTGGCAGGGTTGTGTCCTACACTCGGGAGAAAAAGAAATGAATCTGAGTTTTCTAGATTTCAGTATCTGTTTGAATCTGCTGACCCTAACATTTATATTCTTACTGGACAAAATAAAAAATAAAATGAGAGAGAATGGATTGTGAATGAATCCACAGACGTTGTTTTCGTGTACATTATTACATTTGGCTAATTAATGTTTGTTCACATTCCGCATCAAAAGTGACAAGAAAGCCAAAATAGGGGAGAGACGTTCATCCAGATTAAAACGTGCAATCGCAGAATAAAAGGGACTGTCGTAAGGTTCTCACTATTTGCAACTAATGAAAATATTTTCAAACATTCCTTCGGTGCTCTTTGCCTAATTATCAACACCATCTCTTTGCAAATTGCCACTAGAAACAAAATCCTACATACGCACTGCAAGGGAAAGTGCTAAAAAGGGACACACATCGCTCAAGCCTCAGCGAATATTATCATTTTATTCGCAAGTATAGTTGTTTCTTCTGCAGTTTATTCTGTAAATGGAAGAGCCTTCAAGGTCTCTTTTTGAATTGTTACATCAAACTGCGTGCCATTGTTTACATCTTCGACTTCAAGTGAAACATACTGGCTAGGCAGACGTAATCAGCCCCTAAAGCGATCGGAAAAAGATCGGCCAAGCACCGGGGAGGGGGGGGGGGGGGGGAGGGGGCAATTGCTCCCATTGCCCCCCCCCCCTTTGACCCGCCCCTGCCTGGAACACGATTTCTTGCTAAGGAGCCTTTTCTAGGTTCCCACAGTGGAGAATGTAGGGAAAATGATCGCTGGGATAATGACCAAAGCAAAATACACTGCCTGAAAAAATTAGTTCACCTTTTTAGAGGTTTCCAATTTACTCAAGATATAGTTTTACAACAGTGCATCTGGTGTACATGAAATTATTAAATTCATAGATCAGTAGCATAAGCGATTCTGAGGTAACCAGGTATGCTGAAACGCCCATACTAGTGCGTGGTGTAGCCTTCACGGCCGGCAAACCAGACGCTGACTCTGGCATCCAGTCGATCGTAAAGATGGCGAACACTGTCGTGGGATACGTTGAACCACTCCTGCTCGACATGTGTTCACAGAGTTCTGCTGGAGTTGTTGGTTGACGAGTCGCACAAGACAACAAGTCGCTTCTCGTCCCATCACATGCCACACGTTTGGAGACAAGTCTGGAGATAGTGCTGGCCACGGAAGTTGCTGCGCTTCTTACACAACACGTTGAGTTTCACAGGCTGTGAGTGGACGAGTATTATCCTGCTGGGGGAACACATCTCCTTCCTGTTGTAAAAACGGCAGACGAACGGGTCCTACAATGTTCCGCATACACCGAGCGCTGATTAGCGTCTCCTCCAGAAACACCGATGGTGAACGAGATGGGGCCAGTGTGTCTTGGACGAATGCGTTCTACGAGACAGCGCTCACCTGGTCTACGTCGTACACGTAGATGACCAATGCTTGCGTGCAGGCAGAATCTGCTTTCATCGCTGAAGACCACGATGCGCCATGCGATCTTCCATGTGATCCTCCGACGGCATCAGTCGTGCCTGCACGTCGATGCTTTGGCGTGAGTGTAAGAGCGGCAGGAGGTGTGCGTACCCGCAGGTCCGCTGCTAATAACCGGTTCTCAACAGTTAGCGTTGAGACGTCTTGGCACACAAACCCTCTTACCTGTGCTGTGGTAACAGTACGATCCGCCACTGTTCACTTACAGTACGACGAGCGCGGATGGCGTCCGTGCTGCATGGACGTCGAGAACCTCGTTTACAGGTGTGCACATGTTCACGTGACCTCTGATAGGCAGCACGTCCAACTTGAGTGATACTTTTCCGAAAGGACCATCCCGCCACTCGGAAGGCCACAATTTGACCCCTTTCAAACTCGCTCAATTGGCTCTAGGAAGCGTCTCTCGCTTGCTTGACATGTTTCACCACACTGAACCTTCTGGCTCTGAGCAATCCCTACCAAAGACACAGATGGCGCTGTGGTAGCTACGTCACTACGCTGTCTGCTGGCGGACGACGTTGAAACCGTTACCAATACATCTACGAACCCAAAGGTGGCACATCCCTTCATTGGACCAAAATCTACGTCATCTTTTCACGTGTACTAATTTTTTTCCGACAATGTAGCTTCACTTGTGGGAATATCGCTAAGAAGGTGAAACATGTTCTAATGGCTGAGTACATTTCGTCTATATGTTGACGAGTCTGATGCTGGAACAAATGATATAAGGAAGTCAGTTCTTCCGCCACCAATGAACGCGATTTCGATCGAATTTTCAAACCTTCCATTTGTATTCTCTTCAAGATCTCTTCAAGATCAACAATTTTGCTTTTACACGCCTAACATCCACAATTCGCAGATGGGTGTGATCCGAAGCAACATAAAGTTCACGCATGATGAAATAGCAAAATTCATACGTTCTCCGAAAGTCTCGCTCTTTAGCAGCACAGAAAAGTATCAAAGTTTGCCTGAGTCTCAGTTTTGCTAGCTGTGTCCACCAGTCAATGGTGGAAGAGTATTTCCCAGTGGACCGTAGAGTGTGCTCCCACACGGTTCGTATCACGTCATCGATGAAGGGGTCAGCTAGGTGAGCGACGTTTAACATCCACGGAAGGCGAAACAATTTGACTGGTTGCCGTTCAAGATTGATAGTTGTGGCCACAGCACAGTGATCCGTAAAGGAAGATGGGACGACTTCAACATTAAGAATACTATCGCTCAGGCAGTCTGATAAATAAAGCCTATCTAACCTGCTACTAGAAGTTTGAGTATAGGTAAATTTAATTAACGTCGAGTATTCACATCTCCAGATGTCTTTTAGGCGTAAGAAGTGGACCAATTCATTTAATTCACAAGAGATATTCAAATTAGGAGACTGATCTGCAGGACGCAAAACACATTTTAAATCACCACCCAACGGAATACCCGGAGAACTTTCAGGCAACAGATAAACAATATTCTCTTTATAAAAAAACGCGAACGATCCTCTGCGAGACCAGAGCCAGAAGGGGCATACAAAAGAACCAAGGCAAGAAAAAAACAGACAACCTGTGCCACTGCCAGAATCCAAAATTTCCACCTCAGCAATAGGAATGCCTTCACGAAAGAAGAAGGCGGTCTCCGTCGAATATTAAAGATCATATGAAAACTAGGCAAGGAGAAATGACTAAATAACACATCCTGTAAGAAGACTATGTCCTCACATGAATCATAAATGAACTGACGCAACGAAGCCAATCGCAATTCTGATTCCACACGATTAACGTTTGAGGAAAGTAACGTGTAGGCTTGGGTCATTAATAACAGCTACACAGGGATGTACGGAAACTCCGAGTAGAATTACGTAGACCGCTGAGAGCCAAGGTCCATTGCTGAATCCACAGAGGAATCAGACATAGGCGGACCAGAATCCCGTCATCGAAACCTTTTTTCTTAGATTTCTTACATGCCATCACTGTCAAGTTCTACAAGCTGTTTCTGTCGACTGCGTGGGATAGCGGCCTCTGTAGACAAAGGTGTGGGAGGGATCATGGGCACAGCTTCCTGCCCCTCAGAACTAAGGTTATGTAATTCAGTTCCAGTCAGTAAGATGGAAGCATTCTGTGGAACTGCCAATGCAACAGGTGATACTTGGTCGCTAATTTTATTCTCTTCGGGAGTTGCTGTAGTCGGCAAAAGCAGGGCGGCTGAAGACGAAGGAGCAGGAGGACATTGCATCGTCTCAGACTGTGACAAAGACGAAGGGGGGGGGGGGGGGGGGGGACGACTCCACTCCCTCTCCACACACAGGCAGCCACTTCGCGAGTAGGAGAGATGCTGGGGAGAACTTCGCCTCTCACCGTACCACGGACAGGAGGTATCGTAGCACCGAGAGGAGCATGGGGGACAATCGATGCGGTGGAGGTTAGCGCAGAAGGCACAGCCAAATCCTCACCGTCACTATCCTGAGTGCGCCGTCGCTTGTTTGTCGCCGTTATAGGTTTTATCCTGGGATCAATAGGATTCTGAACCTGTTGCGGAGGTAAAGGCGGAAATTAACTGTCACGATTATCAAATGTTCAGATGTGTGTGAAATCTTGTGGGACTTCACTGCTAAGGTCATCAGTCTTTAAGCTTACACACTACTTAACCTAAATTATCCTAGGGACAAGCACACAACCATTCCCGAGGGAGGACTATACCTCCGCCGGGATCAGCCGCACAGTCCATGACTGCAGCGCCTTAGACCGCTCGGCCACAATCACTACAATCCGAAGCAGAAGTAGGCCCGACGGGGGGAGTGAAAGGAACAAGATCAGCAACCGTCACTATGCGACGCTGCACTACTGAAGGCTTCAATACAAAAACCCTCCGCGGACAATTAGACCGAACGTGTCCACTTTCACTATATAGGAAGCAGGTTCTCTTTTGACCAGTGTACATGATACGGACGCGGTAACCACACACTTGTAAATGTGATAGAATATTGCGTTTGACATGCATTTCCACGGAACGAATTCCACTGTAACACTGTAATCTGAGTTTAGTAGACCAGCGTTAACGACGGACGTTTTTCGCGTTACCAAATAGAATCAATATGTCCTTTAGAAAGTTGTCATCAACTTCCGGCGGGAGGTTGAACTCCTGATCATTGGTATATTCGATTTCAGCATCTCCAAGGGACACCGTACTAACGGAATTATCGCGATGCTTGAACGGGACTTGGGAACCATGTCGCGACAGTAATCTTTCACCGTGAAGGGGATCCATAAATTTCACGTAAAACACGTGCTCGTCTGCATCAAAATAAACGGTGTGTTCAAAAAATGGCTCTGAGAACTATGGAACTTAACAGCTACGGTCATCAGTCCCCTAGAACTACTTAAACCTAACTAACCTAAGGACATCACACAACACCCAGCCATCACGAGGCAGAGAAAATCCCCGACCCCACTGGGAATCGAACCCGGGAACCCGGGCGTAGGAAGCGAGAACGCTACCGCATGACCACGAGATGAGGGCCTAAACGGTGTGTTCCTGATCACAGTTCACTTGAATTGTATCGACAAGCAAATCGTGGATGTCTAGAGACACGGGCTGCACGTGTCTCGTCGTTTTATTGAAAGTAAAGCTGACAGTACCTTTGCGTGGAATACACGTGGAAACCCTGGTAGCCATAGCGGAGCGGCCGACGACATCGCAAGTAGACGAACACAAAGAGACGGCAACGGCGGAGCGGAAGCGCTACGACCCACTCGGCAGACAGAACAACACTAACGAGGAAAACTCCACACAAGTGACGCTGCGGCAAGGTGAAATAAACAAGAAGCTTCCCACTCGGCGCTCGGAGCGGAACTGACCACTTCGACTATCCGAGCACGCTTCCCGTCCGATCCAAACTCCCACCTTGTCGCACACAGTTTACGTAGCGCCCCTGACCACCATAACCGCTGCACTCCGCATGACGCTGGATTCCCGCAAGAGTTCAGGAGAGAGAGTACAGCCGCTCTGAAATGATTTTAATGGCCGTCGAGCTATCTGTATTTATATATTTGTAGTGTCTATTCTGTGGGGCAGGGGGCTCTACGTAAACAGTTTTTGACAAGCTGGGAATTTGGGTCGGACAGTAAAGGTGCTCGGATAGTCAAAGCTGTTACAAATTTTCACTTGTCGCCATTAAAGCCATTTCAGCGCTCAATTACGGCCGAAGTCAGAGTTTGTTTCATGTCATCATGATCACGCGTGGCTCGCATAACCGGTAAATTTGGCAGTAGACGTTAATTCCTGGTGTGTCGAGGTTGTTGAGTGTGATACATTTTCGAGTGTTTGTGACGTTATCTTTGAACAAGATGTTCAACTGTTGTCCTGACCAGAATGTTCTTCGAATTTGCCACCCACTGAAAACACCTTCAAGGGTTACCAAGGCTAGCACACTATCACTCACAGTTATTGAAACTGATGAAGCATTATGAATGATGTACTCACTCTGTAATCTACGCTCAATACGACAAGAAGCTCAGCAAGGTTAAAGACGTTGGCGATGCCGGAAATAACAGCTCTGCGTCCTAATTTTCGCACCCTGCAAAGAAATGGGACACGGAAGTACTAAGGAATGAAGAGATACGCTTGAAGTTATCTGAAGCTATAGGTACTGCGATAATGAAAAGTTCAGTAGGCGGTTCAGATGAGGAGGAATGGACACTTATAAAAAGGGCAGTCACAGAATCTGGAAAGGAAAACGTAGATACAAGATGGTATGAAAGCATAGGTAACAGAAGAAATATTTCAGCTGATCATAGAAAGAAGGATGTACAAAAATCTTTGGCACACCATTGGTAACAGAAGAAATACATCAGTTGCTTGATAAAAGGAGGGAATATACAAATGTTAAGGGGAATTCAGGAATACAGAAGTGCAACTCATTTAGAAATGAAATAAATAAGGAAGTGCACGGAAGATAAGGCGAAATGGCTGCGTGAAAAATGTGAAGGAATCGAAAAAGAAATTATTGCCGGAGGGCCTGACTCAGCATATAGAAACGTCAAAATAATCTTCGATGAAATTAGAAGCGGAGGAAGTAAAATTATGACTGCAACGGAAATTCCACTGTCAAACACAGATGGGAGAGCGGATACCTGGGAACACTACATTGAAGTCCTCTGTGAGAGAGATGACTTGTCTGGTGATGTGACAGAAGAAGAACTAGGAGTCGATAGGAAAAAGATAGAGAATCAAATGTTAGAATCAGAATTCAAAAGATTTTTGGACTGTTTAAGACCGAAAATAGTAGAAGGGATACACAAGATTCCATCGGAATTTCTAAGATAATTGTGGAAAGTGCAAAAAAAAAAAGACTATTGATGTTGATGTGTAGCGAGTATGACACTAGTGATATGTCATCAGACTTTAGGAGAAACACCATCCACAGAATTCCAAAGGCAGTAAGGGCTGACAAATGCAAGAATCGTTGCACAAACAGGTTAACATCTGCATCCAAGTTGCTGACAAGAATAATTTAATTAAGAATCGAAAAGAAAATTGAATGTTAGATGATGATCAGTTTGGCTGTAGGAAAGGTAAAGACACCAGCGAGGCAGGTCTGACGTTGAGGTTAAAATTAGAAGCAAGGGCGAAGAAAAATCAAGACACGTGCATAGGATTTGTTGACCTCGAAAAAACGTTCGACAGTTTCAAATCACGCAAGATGCTCTATATCCTGAGAAAATAGGGATAAGCTATAGGGAAAGACGGGTAATATAAAATACGTGCAAGGAGCAAGAGGGAACAATAAAACTGCAAGACCAAGAATGAGGCCCTAGAATTAAAAAGGGTGTTAGACAGGGATGTAGACTTTCGTTTATACTGTTCAGTCTGTACATCGAAGAAGCAATGACGGAAGTAACAAAAAGGTTCAAGAGTCGAATTATAATTCGAGGTGAAAACATATCGATGATAACATTCGCTAATGACGTTGGTATCCTCAGTGTAAGTGAAGAAGAATTATCGGATCTATTGAATAGAATGAATAGTCTGACAAATACAGAATATCGATTGACAGTAAATCGATGAAAGAAATGAAAAGTAGAATATCGATTGACAGTAAATCGATGAAAGAAATGAAAAGTAGCAGAATGAGATCAGAGAGAAACTTAACCTCAGAAATGGAAATCACGAAACACATGAAGAAATTCTGCCAATCAAACAGCAAAATAAGCCATGATGGTTGGAACAACTTGCATATAAAAAGCAGAGTAGCACTGGAAAAGAGCGTTCCAGACCAAGATAAGTCTACTGGTATCAAACATAAGTCTTAATTTGGGGGAATAAATTCCTAAGAATGTGGTGGTTAGTGTTTAACGTCCCGTCGACAACCAGGTCATTAGAGACGGAGCGCAAGCTCGGGTTAGGGAAGGAGTGGGAAGGAAATCGGCCGTGCCCTTTCAAAGGAACCATCCCGGCATTTGCCTGAAACGATTTAGGGAAATCACGGAAAACCTAAATCAGGATGGCTGGAGACGGGATTGAACCGTCGGCCTCCCGAATGGGAGTCCAGTGTGCTAACCACTGCGCCACCTCGCAGTATGGTAGTGACACATGGACCATGGGAAGGCCAGAAGTGAATCTCTGCATTTGAGTTGTGCTGCACAACAATGTTGAAAATTAGGTGCACTGATAAGGAAAGAAATGAAGAGGTTCACCGCAGAATCGGCGAGGAAAGGAATATGTGAAAAACGCTGACTAGAAGAAGGGACAAGTTGATAGGACATGTGTTGCGATATCAGGGAATAACTTGGCACTAGAGGGATCTGTAGACGGCAAAAACTAAGAGGAAGAGAGCGGTTGGAGTACATCGAGGAAATAATCGAGGGCGTTACTTGCAAGTGGTAGTTTGAGATGACAAGGTTGGGACAAGGAAAGAATTCGTGGCAAGCCGTATCAAACCAGTCATAAAACTAATGACTCACGTCCACTTGGTTGAGGTAATCCAAATATCAACGGAATTTTATGTGCCGGATGGCAAATGATTCCGTGTGGTCAGCTAAAATACTGTCTTTTTAGGCCCTGTTTCAATGCTGTTGCATTTTCATGAGACGCAGAATGTACTAATGAGAGATTACGATATTTGATGCGTTATACTGGTGATAAGAAACGTTTATTATGCGATAATACACATATGGAAGGGATATTGTGGAGATTCACCTCTATTAGTATCGGAAGTTAAATCTTCGATGATAAATTGTCACAGGTGTAGGTATAAACTTTTCTGAGGACGAAACTGAATGTAACTGTATTCGTTACATCGCAACACTGTTATACTTCATACCTGCGTAATAAAAAAATTGTTAGTGCTCGTTGTAGATCGTGATGGATGGAAGTGAAAATACAGTATGCATCACAGTCGTAAAATATAATTTAATTTTACAGAGAGTGAAAAATATTGTATGGCAATGAAAATAAAAGCAGAACAAATATTTCAGCCCGATAACAGAGGACGGCCTCTCTCCCATTCCCGCCCAAAGAGAAAAGAAAGATGAGACGGGCAAGGTAAACAATACTATATTACAGACGATGTTGACAGCGAGGCCATTACGTTCCTGGAGCCGTCGTTAATTTCAGGGTGTACAAAAAATTACGGAAGACCTTTCCACAGCAGCCAAATAAATTTATGAAGACTGCATTGGGAGCTACTTTGGCTTTATCAGCGTAACTTTCCACATCTCTCTCTCTCTCTCTCTCTCTCTCTCTCTCTCTCTCTCTCTCTTTGTCTTTTCCTTCTTTCTCTCCCTGTTTCTAACTACCTTAAGCGATCTTAAATTTCCTGAATCTGCGCTGGTTATTAATAGCTACAAGACAGGTCCGACAACAGGTGGTTTATTCTCATAGCAACAAGAGCACTTTCACAGATTTTTAGTTTCGATACGAAATTTCCTGAATGTAGATGAATAGAGAGAATTTCACGGAAATTTAACAGTTGTGTAAGCCATGTAAAAACATTTACGGCAAGAAGTTTGACATCTGAATAAGTAAATAATTCATTCCTCGAGTAGGAAATACGTAAGGAGTGCTTTAATGTTGTAGGTAAAATGTGAACTGGCCAACATAAATCGAAGAGCAGAAGATGTTTTTGAAAGTAATAATATTTCTGCCAGTAGAATAAGTCTTTGGATGATTCAAACGTAAATACAGACAGAACAAGATATTCATTTATGTTATTCTAACACCATTATCAATAGGATGAGCCTATTTTCTTTTAACCTTTGTGTATGATGTAAAACATAATGTTTTTGTTCAAGCGCTTCAGAGTGAGTTATTAAACAACTTTGTAACGGCTAACTAATATCTGTTTAACTGTAGTGTAAAGTAGACAAATTGTTATGCAAGTGAAAGTTATTATTATGTATTTCAATGTTCCTGGAAGTTACCTCAGCATGAAAATTTCATCTCCAGCAATGATACTTTAAACATCAGAGAACAAAGTTCAAGAGTATTGTACAGACCGCCATAGACAGGTATGTCCCAAGCAAAGTTGTCAGGTGCGGGAAGAACTGACGTAGATCCACAGGCGTATTAGGAAGCTACTACGAAACCAAAGGGAGCCTCACCGCCAATTTAAACTTAGCCATACCCACGCAGCCAGACAAAACCCAAACGAAGACAAAACTACAAAACTAGGCTACTACAAATACTAGCTTGTCGAAATATGCTAGATCAAATAATAAAAAAAACATGGTAACTACTGCGTGCATTATATCTCAAAGTCGAACCTGATCATATCAATAATTACGAAGAAGAGCGGCGACCACGCAAAAAATCGGTACACATAAAACGCTAAATACTTTCTGGTAGAAGTTAGAAAGGGCGATTTTCTGGGATTATTTTCTAAAAATTTGCAAAATGGGGACGCATACTGTGTTGCAAAAATGGTTCCTTCTTTGCTATTGTTGTTAGTAACAAGCAGATGTGATGCGAGTGAGTCGCAGCGAAACAATCGATATGTACAAGACCAACTTCGAGATATATCGTACGCAGAGGGACACGCTAAAAATCTCCGTAATATTTTATTTAAAAAACAACATACAATCATGAATTGCTTCGAGCACCATTAACTTTTAATTAATACTATTGGACCAAAGCATCATTTACAGTTTATTTTACATTTTTCTACTACTTTAAACATAAACGACCAAGTACTGCTCCAAATATTCGATAGTCAGATTGTGTCTTTGATCACTCAAAACATTTCTATAAGCAGGAAACGACCGTTCTACATCAACTGATGGAACTGGGCAGAATTCTAATTTGGGTGCTATTTTGCACTTATTGTTTCTGGTAAAAGTTCACGCGTCCCATTAATAAAACTATCAGTTTGACACAAGGGTTCAAAGCCTGAGTTACTGTTTAAAATGTTTTCAAACTTTTCTTTGAGTTATCTTGGGAATACCTCTGGCAATGAGGAGTTCACTACAATAACTTTATTCATTAACTGAATACATTCATTCAACATCAAACCTTGATTTTCATGCTTCTCAGTACTTCAGGTTTATAGGAAAAATAAGTGCTAATCACCGCAATGTCTTTTTTAATACCGGAATCATTAAAAGCTTCCTTGCACTAGCAAACTGCCAAAGCCTCTGCACTATCTACGTCGTTTACTACCGCTCTAACGGCCTCGAAATGTTCATTGTAAAGCAACACAGCTTGGACCCACGTACCCCAACGAGTTACCACTGGTTCGGAGGTAAAGACACAAGTGGTATTTTTTCTTTGTAGGTCTTGATGCGAGCAGGAGCCTTTAGAAACACGTTCTTTGTGTATGAAATTAGTTTATTTACATTCACAAACGTGCAACGCACTTCTTCAGCAAGGCGATGTACTCCATGAGCAAAGCACGTCACGTGAATCAAATTGGGATAAAATACTCGGAGGGCTTTTCCTGCTTTGATCGTATAGGGAGCAGTATCTGAAATTAACACGAACACCCTTTCATCTGCAGAGTTTTCTAATACCCTCACTCACAAATCTCGCGATCGTAGGATGATCTACTTTTTCAAGCTCTTTGCAGGTCGCTAAATAAGAAAAAGGCTCTTCGTTTAAAGCACCAACACTTAAATTTGCAGTGTATCGGCCACAAATGTCTGTAGTTTGGCCGACTGCAAGCCAGATAATGTTGTCCTTGAGTTCATTGCATATTTCTTCCAGAACATTTACGTAAATCGTCGGTATGTAATTTTTACACAATGTTGATTCATCTGGTACATTTTAACTTAAGTAGTATTTGCGCAGGGAGCCTCTGAGGATATGGTTTGTAAGTTTGTGAAGAGAAATATTGCTTGCAATGAATGCTTCACATATATTTATGTTAAACCGACTTTTCTTGTTACCTTTGGACAAATCCCTGCTACAGCAACTTGCTGTTGTCAGAAGTTGTTGTCGTGATCTTTTCTTCTCTATTCCTGCGATGCAGGTCTGTTTGAAACTTTTTTGCATTAAACGTCTTTCTCGCAAACTCGACATTGTAAAACAATTCCGTCATATGTAAATGTTTCATCGTGGTAACCTATCCACGAAACGACGTTTCTTTTTTCGGGCAGCATGGCGCACAACACGTTACATACTACACGTCGGAAACACGTTCAACTGTGTACAAGTTAATAGAAAGCTAAGCTGAAACAATGGACGTGCGACTAATAGCTTGCGTAGTTTCATTTAATCGTCGCCGACGCTTACGGTATGCCAGCGGAGGGGATTAACCGCGGGCGCGAGCGCAGCAACATTGACTCTGTCTGCCTGTTCCCGTTGCTCTTCTGTAATGATTTCGCTAGGCAGTGACCTCTCGGTTAGCGACTGCACTGGTCAATCTGTGAGACAACAAAACTAGATCGAGCTAGAGACAGTACGTCTAAGTTTTTAAAATATTGTAAACATAGAGCGCAAATATGGATCGTCACTAGTGTTTAGTTGAAATATGCAATAAATGGTGAAAAGGAGCCAAATATGCCAATTCATATAATCCAGTCTCTAGACGTTAGTACTGCACTTCGACGCAAGTGCTGTGGCTCTGCAAGGGAACGAGCGGTCTAAGATGCTGCAGTCATGGACTGTGCGGCTGGTCCCGGCGGAGGTTCGAGTCCTCCCTCGGGCATGGATGTGTGTGTTTGTCCTTAGGATAATTTAGGTTAAGTAGTGTGTAAGCTTAGGGACTGATGACCTTAGCAGTTAAGTTCCATAAGATTCCACACACATTTGAAGATTTTTTCTGCAAGGGAATATAAAACTACGAGAGCATTTCCAGATAACGAGAATGAAGAATTCCTACGTGGCGGCTCACTAAGTCAGTTCAAGGACAGACTGGCTAAATTATATCGGGTGGGAGAGCATGGCCAGTTATATTGTACGTCCATTATAGAACCATCTACGGACTCATCGGCTGAAACATTTCTGGAAGTTTGGTGCGAGAGGATGGGGGGGGGGGGGGGGGGTACTTACATTTGGCATCCCTGGTGGGAAAACGAATTTCTCGCAGATATGGTTAGATTACAGTAGGGGAAGACGGGGCAAGACGGGGAGGTGGGGTAAGACGGGGAAGGGCTATAAGCTGCCATCTGTGGATAGCTACGTCAACATCATCAATACACTGGTCTCAGTGTGTTGACATTGCTGAACCTTAGTTTCGCGGCGGTTTCTGTGAACTTTGCAAGGTACGTACAATTGTTATACTGATTTGCAATGTTTTACATCTTTCGAGGTCCTAAAACAAGTGTTTGTGAACATTTGTCCAGACTGTATAGTATATAGCACTGAATAGTACGTCTTATTAACAGTAAACTGCTGTGTCAGTAGTCAATGTTCACTAAATAGTGTTCATGTAGGCGTAACATAACCTGACAGCATGGTAGAGGGCAAGGCGGGGTGGAGCAAGATGGGGTGCTTCCCCGTCTTGCCCCTACTGTTTGTCCAACCATTACGGTCTTAACGCCTCATGTGTTTACCTCGCTGCGGGTTTTGAACACGTAAATTATACGCTGAAGTTTATTCGGCGAAGCCTTCATTCATTCAGCTACAATGTCGACAGCAGTGAACGGGTTTCGGAAAACAGGCATTTGGCCCGTAAACAGAAATGTGTTTCAGGAAAGTGATTACCTTTCCTGTTCAACTACAGACATTCATCAAGGTCACACTTCTGAAGTTATAGAAACGGACTACCAAATACGAGTGATGTTTTCAAGACGTAAAACACCTGAACAGTTAACAACCGACTGTCAAGCCTCTGTTTCGTCCAACTTTCAGGTTACCAGCGCTGAAATGGTGTTAGCTATTCCAAAGGTAGATAAAAAAAAACAAAAGGAAACCATCTAACAGGGGTGAAAAACACGTTGTTTTAACCGAATCTCCTTATAGGAGTGAACTATCTGAAGAAATTAAACGAAGAGGAGTCCCCCAAATGTGCTGCATGTAAACGAAAACTCTTCTCAAAGACGTTTAATAAACCTGGGCTACCACCAAAAGGACATAATGACAACGAAAAAGTGACGAACGTTACTGACGTCTTAACCACCCCTTCATGCTCAAAGGATGATAAACTGAGGTCGAATGACAACGAGGAAGAGAGTGAAGAATTTTTATACTGCTATGACTTCTCTGGAGGAGGCTGGATACGGTGTATTAGCTGCGGACGCTGGGCCCACGACACTTGTGCAGGGATAGAAAGTGATGATGACGAGGCTGTCCCCACTTGTGTACTATGTGAAAGTAAGAGGCCTAAATAAAACATAATACCTGATTCTATAATTCGCAGAACCATGTTTCGAAATTTTATCGTCACATGATATCGTTATTCCAGTCCTTATTTGAGCTTTAGAGATGAATTCATGCTAGTTCCCCATCTTACCCCGCCTATGGGGCAAGACGGGAAATTGGTAGTTTATGTTTCAGATCGAGATATTTCTAGCTAAATGTAACAAGTTTGCAGGTTTCTTTGCATGCTATTGTAATTCAGTGGTTAAGTAAACAAATGATAATCAAACCTACTTTAATTTGTTTATTTTTGACCCTTTTGTAACGGTTTAAAGTTAGCTTCCCCATCTTGCCATGCCTTCCCCTACATACGTCTCGCACGTCGTTGCAATTTGGACAACTTAGAAGTGATTGCAACGCGTAACATGTTAAACTGTGTGTTTCTAGTAATGCGAAAAAGTGTGTGACGTAAAGTGGTAAGTTTCGAATAGCGAAGAATACAGTTCGCGTCAGTGGATTACGAACATTTCGCGAGCGAAAAATAGCGAACGATCGTGAGAAAGAGATCGTAGCAGAAGAAAGAAGACAGCGACGTCCAGCGTGGTAAGGCAAGCCGCGTAACCCGAGCAGCTCAGGAGCAGAAAAGGAGTGCGCTGGAGTCACTCGAGCTGACGTCCAGAGTTCAACTCGCGGCGAGAGGGCCGAGCATTACTGTGCACCGTAAATGTACCAATTTCAAAGTTAAAATAAGAAAATAGTGTTCTGTATAGTTAATGTTACTTACAAGCTGTAGGACAACTAAAATGAGCGGACCAAATATTAGCTAGAATATGGCTCAGTAGTCTTCTGACTTGTCAGAGACGCATTTCCGAATGCAAAATCAAAAGAAGGAACCGTAGTTAGGATAAATGATATTGTAGGTAATAAGCAGCAGGAAGTCCCATTGAACGCTTTAGATACAACAGATAATTTTGCTGAATCAGACACTCAGGCAGTGGCTGAGGAAGGTATGAGGACAGAAAATAAACATAACAAAATTAATGGTTCACAATTTAATACGCGAGTCGTGTTTTCGGCTACAATGAGTGAACTAGAGGAAAATTCTAGCGAAACTAAACAACCAAACCTAAGACTGGAAACGACTAACAACAGAATAGAAGAAAATGCTATAGAAACTAACAAGAAACTAGAAGGAATTAACCAAAGACTCTGAGCAACTAATAAAAGAATAGAGGAAAGTGGTAAACACACTAAAGAACAGTTGATAAAAATAATTAAGGAAATTGATAGGTTGGATTAATGTATTAGGGATACTAACCAAAATTTCAAAGCTGTAGATGAAAAAAATGAGAATAGAACCAGTGGGCAGTGTCTCAGAATTTGGAAAAGAGAGTCACCACTGGGCAATTAGCCGTAGTAATTCACAGTAAATTTATTAAAGAATTACAACAGAGTGTTAAAATTTTAGCTCAAAATTTTGGTAAGGAGACTGAAAAATGTAATGCATCAATTTCCAATGAAAATAAAAAATTTGATGAAACAGAGATAGCCGTATCTAACAGAATATCTTCAGTAAAAACAAATACTAAAGAGATATGATTCACAAATGTAGCTAATATTCAGAAAGAGGTCAGGGATTTTACTAACAGAGGTACCGATATTTTTGCTGAAAGGATTGAAAGGAAATTAGACTCAACATTAAAAGATGTTATTGCTGCAAATAATAGCGGAAACAATACAAATGGAGGCGACTATTTCAAATTTTTTACTTAACATAATTTTTTAGTAAAAGGGAAACTTCATCGTAAAGCTTTTGCGAAGCTGTTCCAAGGTCTATTCCCAGGAAAATAGGACGAGAGTAGGAAAATAGGATTTCTTACAAATAGAATTGAAGGAGATGCTCTTTCATGGAGAAGGAGAGCTGCCGAATCATGCCAAATGTATGAAGAATTTACTAAAAATTTCTTAAGCAAATATTGGTCTAACAGTACTCAATGCAATGTTTTCAACATCTTCCAAGAAAGAAATCTCTTAGGCAGTGTGTATGATAGCTATAAAGATTATTTTCAAAGTTTCTGCGAAAAGAACTTGTATTTAGACAACCAGCTTATTGAGGAAGACCTTGTTGCTGTAATATTGGCCAAACTATCAGAGAGTGTTCAGGAAAAATAAATAGAGATTTCGAAAAAGGAAACAGACGGTACTTTACAAGCTTGAAACCAGCTGGATACAATTTCAGTGAAGGGCTAGTGTGAACGTAACCCCACAGTTAGTGAAAAACAGGCGTTAACAATTGTTGGAACTTGAGAAAATTCCGACACTATTTGACAGGATGGAAAGAAAACATATACAAAACCATAAGGCATTGTCGATTATTAAGACTGCAGTCTGACACATGGTAGACTTACCAGATGGGCCACTGCTCTTCAGGAATCCCAGTTTGATATATATTTTAGTCCTGACAAGGACTATTTGGTGACAGAGGCATTGTCGTGATTGCCACTAGAAATGGAACAAGGGGAAGAACTGAATCAGATTTATTTGTACAAAAAAATTCTTCCCCTTTTATTACGTAAAACATAGACAGTGATATTCCACTTTCAGAATCAGAAGACGCTGCCATGGTTCTGCAAGGGGACATAAAACTACGAGAGCATCTCCGTATCACTGGTAGGAAGGTTTCCTATGCGGCGGCTTACTACAAGAACGGACTCGCTTAATTTTCGCAAAACTCGGCTGAGAAGCCGTCCCTTACATCACCAATCGCAGACTCACAGCTAAATCGAGACATTTCTGGAGGTTAAGTACTCGTGGAGGATAGGGGTTCATATATGTTCACACGAAATACAGCGAGCAGTTGCCATCATTCCGTGGAAATGAAAGTCGCTGTACAGCTCACATGTAGCCAATCATATATGGTACTTGTTGACCACCCACTTTAATATTACAGACAACGGATCCTCTACTCATCTGAAAAATAGATCGAATCTCGCCAAGCTATAAGCTAGCGTGCTTCAGGCATGTGTAATTAAATTAATTCTGTTCTCACATTCAACATATATTATACTCTAATAACAGCCTTGCATCTCGAAGATAAAACTGAAGCAGTCGCGGCAGTGGACAAGCTTAAAAAAACACTTTATAAAATAACACATGTTAAGTTCCATTCTCGATTTTCCATGTTTGACTTTGATTCATAAAATAACTGACACGTGCAGTATCCCATAGACTATCCAAACGCTGAGTCAATCTACATAAATCAAAATGTAAATGTTCATTTGTTTAAAAACGTATATCTCCGAAAGTTCTTTACCGATCGCTTTAAAATTTTGACAAAACGTTATATTCAAGTATGAGCATGCTTTTATGTTCTTAGTTAAGCATCATGTGATATATAAATACCTATATATATATATATATATATATATATATATATATATATATATATATATATATAATGAAAAGGGGGATACGCTGTTAGCGATAATTTGATGTCCGCTTGTGTAAAATCTTAAGCCTCTGAAAATTCTTCACCTATTCCTTTGAAATTTTGACACAAAGTAGCATTCGAATATGTGCATGTCTTTATATACTTACTAGGGCGTCATATGGTGTACAAATATACGTATTATATACACAAAAAAGAAACATCGCCCCTGTTACTTAAAAACACGCGCATATTCGAAAGTAACGTCGTGTGAAAATTTCAAAGGAACCTTTGAACTAAATTCGGTGATTAAAGATTTTGAACAAATAAAAATGGGATTCTTGCTAACAAAGAATCTCCTTTATTACTATGTATATAAGAGCTATTCAGAAAGTAGGGAACGTTTTGGCACTAAAAAAATATAAAAAATAAGTACAAGAAATACATTTTATTATATATATCTGAAAGAGCGACAAAAAACATAGAAGCACTTATCATAGCGGTGAACAAGCTTTGAAAGACATTCGTCGTAAAATTCTCCCACCTGAGACTTCAGCCAGTGAGTCACGCCCTTCGGGAATTCCGCATCGTCATCCATGCGCTGCGTTGCAAGCCAGTTCTTCATCTTGGTAAACAAGTGAAGTCGCTTGGTGCAAGACCGGGGCTGTAGGGCGAATGAGGGAAAATTTCCCATCTGAATTAATTAAGCAAGCCGGCCGGAGTGGCCGTGTGGTTCTAGGCGCTACAGCCTGGAACCGGGCGACCGCTACGGTCCCAGGTTCGAATCCTGCCTCGGGCATGGATGTGTGTAATGTCCTTAGGTTAGTTAGGTTTAATTAGTTCTAAGTTCTAGGCGACTGACGACCTCAGAAGTTAAGTCGCATAGTGCTCAGAGCCATTTGCACCATTTTGAATTAAAAAGTTCTTTAGTGCGGTTTACCGTGTGAGGTCGGGCATTGTCGTGCAAAAACAAAATTTTGGACTTCAGCTTTCCTCGGCGTTTGTTTTGAACTGATCTTCTAAG
The DNA here is from genome assembly GCF_023897955.1 of Schistocerca gregaria. Classification (NCBI taxonomy): domain Eukaryota; kingdom Metazoa; phylum Arthropoda; class Insecta; order Orthoptera; family Acrididae; genus Schistocerca; species Schistocerca gregaria. Next base: position 161,442,103 of record NC_064923.1, on the reverse strand, counting down.
GCTGTGCAAAGTTGATAGTACTGGGCAGAATTTATAGTTGCTCCACGGTCGAGAAAAAGTAAATAAGAAGCACACCTTGTCTATCCCAAAACACTGTCGACATCAACTTCCTTGCTGACAAGGTTTGTAAACATTTTCTTGGTTTTTTGGGGGACCTTGTGTGCCCCCACTCCATGGACTGTAATTTTGTCTAGCAATTCATGTGTTTCACCCAAGTCTCGCCACCGGTTACGATTCGATCGAGAAATGAATCACCAGGTTTGTGGTAGGCCTCCAGAAATGTCAACGTTGCCCCCATTCGCTGTTCTTTATGGTGCTCTGTAAACATTTTGGGCACCCATCGTGCACAAAATTTGTTGTAGCCTAGCTTTTGAGTGACAATTTCAGACAACAAAGTCCGTGAAACTTGTGGAAAAGAAAGCGAAAGCTCCGTTATTGTGAAGCGACGGTTTTCACGAATCATTTCATCAACTTCAACGACAAGATCGTCAGTCACAATGCTCGGGCGTCTACTCTTCATCACGAACGTAGGTTCGGCCATTTTTAAACCGAATGCACCATTTGCGGATGGAACATTCACTCATTACGTTGTTTCCGTACACTTCGCACAGTTTATGATAAATTTCTATAGGTTTTCGGTTTTCTGCCAACAAAAACCGTATCACAGAACGCACCTCACAACTGGCGGGATTTTCGGTTGCAGCGCACATTTCAAATTCGAATATCGAAAAACCCCGACGCGCAGAGACGTTCCCACTGTCACGAATGGATGCCGACTGAGCTGCCGAGCACGTACATACAAAAATATAAAATATACGCTACTGATTGACAATTATTGCTATTATTAAAAATGACACAGGCTACTGAAGGCTATGTAAATAACAGCATTATGCCATAAAAAGGCTCCCTAAAAGCTTTATAGACTGTTTTTATCTATACTACTGGTGCCAATGTTTTAAAAATACATAAGCAACCCGAAACGTGCGACGTTCGCATTGCAATGGTTTCTAAATACGAAAAGTGGGTATTCAGTCCGTATACTCGTAGTTGCATTTCTGGAAACTGTGGCTCCCGGAAATAAAACCTGTAACCAACTACACCACCAGAAATACAGGAAAACCACGATTGCCTTATTAGGAAAGGAAGGAATAAGGTGCTTTATTACCAAGTATCACTTAAATTGCAGAAAAATATGGACTGCTTATAAACACACAACGAAAGACGGTAACAGTGGGAGATGTGACATTTGCTAACAGAGTGTCAGAGTCGGTACCTCCGAAAATAAATAAAACTAATTACCATACACTGTGAGACGTCTCACATTTTGCAAGCACAAATTAAGTATTGCTGCATCTACATTCTCTGTATAATTCATTAAAATGGATGATTATCGTTATACAAGTCAGCCCTCTACTAAACTTCGGTTTCACACGTTTTCTAAGCACAATAAGGTATGAAATACGGCTAACGCCTAACGCCAGATATTGATTGTATGACCATCCTCCATTGCTGAACAAATCCTACAATATACGAGGGTTGGGACTTTAATAGTGGGAACTATTTATTTACAGCTCGTACAAAATAGATATATGTTTCAAAGTTTTACTGACCTTCAAAGTAGTCACCAGCATTGTGTGTAAATTAATCAGTAATTTCACATCTATCACTAGATCAACTTTTATATTTCCTTCCACAGAAATCACCTTATCTGCAATTTGCTTATTTACTTATTTTTGCAAGGTTTACTTTGGTGGCACTTAGAATTGCAGAGTATTTTGTTTTTATTACAATTGCATTTGTTTGTTGTACAGTTTTTAATGCAACTGCATTTCTGGATGCCTTGCCCTGATCCAACAGAATGTTTTGTGGCTGCGGTCCTTAAAGATATTTCAATATCCTGGTTAACATCTCCCACAGCTAAAAACTTCTCACTGCGGACGTCGAAATCAGTTCTCAAAAAATAAAAAAGAAGTTAAAACAAATATTTTTTAATATTCTATAACAAAAAATTATGGAAAATTTTAATAAAATTATATCTGCCATAATGTTTTTGAAGTACGCCATGTTTGGTGCCAACTTTGTAGAGACCCTCATCAGTATTTTGAAGTATTATTCCAATTAAGTTTCGGAGGTCATCTCTTCCTTTATCTGAATCTGGAATAGTTATGGTTACGTTGTCCCCAATGTCAGCTGGTGGATGGGATTTGTCTGAGGAAGCTTTCATTCCTTCAGCTTATTTTTTGTAAATTTTCTGTCGCAATTTTTCTAGCATTTTGAATGTCATTTGTGTCAATTTTCACAATGTTATCATCATCACTGACTTCTTACTGTTCAGTATTTCTGTCATCTTCAATTTCCTTCTTTATGTTATCTTCATCCTGAATATTATTTATGATTTTTTGGGAAGTGGAAAGTCCTACCCTAGGTTCGATTCCGAATAATGCTTTCTAAGGTGATTGTTTTATGCCAGAATGGTAAGCTGGACTTTTCATGAATTAGACATACCTTAATCCTTCTGACCACTTCATCGAATTGTTGTCTTTTAACTAGAACTTATAATATCTTCGATGTCTTGATTGGCACTTTCAACAGAACCCTGACTTTGGCTGTGCCTTGGTTTCTCATGCACAATTTTCGGTTCTGACCAACGATTTGCGAGTTCACTTATAACATAATTGACAAATTCTCTACCATTATCAGATTGAAGAATGCACTACGCCCCTACAGTTATGAATATGTCATTCAAATGACAAGCCACATCTTCAGACCCCTTTGATGTCAACGCACGAAGGAGAACAAATTTTGTGAAATGGTCTTGGTAAACTAGAATGAAATTTAAATTCCCGTCTGGTTGTGTTTGAAAATCAGTCAAATCGGCTCGCTATCTGCTATTCATTCCCGAAAGGAAAACTAGCTTAGAAACTCGCCCTCTTTTCTTTTTTTGCCTTTTTTTTGTTGGCAAATATCACACATTGATAAATAGAGGCAAAGCCTTTCCTTTGTGATATTGACATGTTTTTTTGATGTCTCGGCTAAAATCCTATGGAGACCACCATGACCTAAGCTACATGAGTTGCGTCAATCACATCATAAAGTTCATCAGCTGGAACAAAGTGTTTTATATTCCCTTCACACCGTGCAATGAGTTTTTCACATCACCAACTTTCAAAAGAGAAAATGATTTCAGTCTTCTTTTTTGTAATGATATTCTTTTTTCCAACTTTTCCGCGTCTTCTACTTGTTTAACCAAATCTGCATATTCATCTACTAATAACACGTTATAATGAGTAGACTTTTTGTTTTCACTCTGCAAAATTTCCTCCAGAAACTTTGCTCTCCACAGCTTTTGACTGGCTTGTCTACTACACGAAGGCTCATCCATGATGAAACGTCTCACAATAATTATACTAGGATTATAATAAAATCCTTTAAACGCAACCAGCAACTTAGCAGGCGCACTCGTGGATGCAAAAGACCGTTCAAGACAAACAACAGTGCGAGAGAAGACCGGTTGAGAAGTGCGAGGGTCGAGGCAGAGATAATTCGGGTATACCTCGTTCGTACAGGCAGCAACAATCGTTCCGACTAGGCAAAATTAGTTCAGACTAGGACTACCAGTTTATCCTAAAGCATGTAAATTCTGACTAGGATAAGTCGATTCGGCCTGGGCTAAACTGTTTTATCCTATCGGTAATAGGATCAACGAGTTTGACCTAGGAGAAACTAGATCATCTTAAAATCGGGTTTGGCCGGTAAATTAGACATGTGTATTCAAACCGAGAGACATGTAAACAGGCTGACTACGGCGCTGCGATCGGCAACACCTATAAAAGACAATAAATGTCTGGCGCAGTTGTTGGATAGGTTACTGCTGCTACAATGGCGGGTTATCAAGATTTAAGTGAGTTTGAACGTGGCGTTATAGTCGGTGCACGAGCGATGGGACACAGCATCTGCGAGGTAGCGCTGAAGTGGGGATTTTCCCGTACCAACATTTTACGAGTGTACCGTGATTATCAGGAATCCGGTAAAACATCAAATCTTCGACGTCGTTGCGGCCGGAGAAGGATCCTGCAAGAACGGGACCAAAGATGACTGAGGAGAATCATTCAACGTGACAGAAGTGCAACCCTTCCGCAAATTACTGCAGGTTTCAATGCTGGGTCATCAACAAGAGTCAGCGTGCGAACAATTCAACGAAACATCATTGATATGGGCTTTCGAAGCAGTAGGCCCACTCGTGTACCCTTGATGATTGCACGACACAAAGCTTTACGCCTCATCTGGGACCGGCAATACCGAAATTGGACTGTTGATGACTGGAAACATGTTACCTGGTCCGACGAACCTCGTTTCAAGTTGTATCGAGCAGATGGACGTATATGGGTTGGAGACAACCTCATGAATACATGGACTCTGCATGTCAGCAGGCGACTGTTCAAGCTGGTGGAGGCTCTTTAAAGGTGTGGGGCGTGTGCAGTTGGAGTGATATACCTCTAGATACGACTCTGACAGGTGACACGTACGTAAGCATCCTCTCTGATCACCCACATCCATTCGTGTCCATTGTGCATCGGGCAATTCCAACAAGGTAATGCGACATCCCACATGTCCAGAATTGGTACAGGGTGGCTCCAGGAAAGTAGAACAGTGCGACACTTTATTGGAACCGTGGCGTTCGGTTAACGGTAGATAGTAAAGCAACGCCTCATCCAACCAAGCTGGTACAACACGTTATTAGCTATAATGCAGCAACATATGTATAAAGTAGGCAGAGAAGCAAGGCATCCGATGTTACTGAAAGATAGACCCACGCAGGGAATTTAAAGTTAATGATCACCTGGTCATCTTAACAGTAGATATGTTCAAATTTGTAGGGGTTTGATATACAGATGCAGGCATTTATCTGTAACATATGTTTGTGTCACTACATTCACACAGTCTGTAGTTTCCTTGATGAGTATGGAGGATGGGGTGCTTTGACACTGAAAGCATCTATAATTACAAACAGAAGGTACAAACAATGTCTTCTCTGTGCACTCAATACATTTTGTGTGACCACCGTACTGACTGAAGCAGGAAGGTGGAGCTGCGACGGTGTTAGTGATCAACAACAAGCTGATACTGTTGACGTAGTGCTCTCACACAGCGTCATTATATGTATAATACCTTAGAAAATTCGTGTGGATGGCTGTAAATATTTAGCATTTTAGTAAGCTTCCCAGTTTACACAATAGTAGCATATAGCGGTGATGATGTGATTATTGCTCGCTAATATGAATTTCCAAACAAGGTCTGTACCTTATAGTCTGAAAGTTGTTGTGTATAATTACGACACTCACTAATAGCACTGTTTAATAGATATGTATAACAAGTTGTTTTGGGATTGGATCTTAAGTGGGTATAGCTACGTATGTGAACTTGCTTACAAATGAAGAATAGATACATATTAAATTGTGAACTTTGGAGTTTACATGTTGCAAAGCTAAAAATATGCTACTTTTTTTACTGTCTTAATTATGTTGAATGAACAGTTTAACTGTTGATGCTATAAGTTCTCAACATGCAAAACGTGATGAGATGGAAAGAACACATTTAGCACAGGTAGTGAAGTGTCCACATGGAAGGAATATTGCATCCGTCTCATCCTGGAAGAAAATTTTACACAGACAAGTACCCTCAACCAACTGTCGCTCAGATGACGTTTGCTTTTGGAATATTTGCGTCAAGTCTAATATTTGACACATCACTTGCTGTCATTATCGCATTTTTCGTTTGACAAATAGTATCCACAAAGTTAGTGCCTTTTTCACAAATAAGAAACATATACTTGGAGGATCCCCTCCCCCCCCCCCCCCCCCAATGAACCATGGACCTTGCCGTTGGTGGGGAGGCTTGCGTGCCTCAACGATACAGATAACCGTACCGTAGGTACAACCGCAACGGAGGGGTATCTGTTGAGAGCCCAGACAAACGTGTGGATCCTGAAGAGGGGCAGCAGCCTTTTCAGTAGTTGCAGGGGCAACAGTCTGGATGATTGACTGATCTGGCCTTGCAACACTAACCAAAACGGCATTGCTGTTATGGTACTGCGAACCGCTGAAAGCAAGGGGAAACTACAGCCGTAATTTTTCCCGAGGGCATGCAGCTTTCTTGTATGATTAAATGATGATGGCGTCCTCTTGGGTAAAATATTCCGGAGGTAAATAGTCCCCCATTCGGATCTCTGGGCTGGGACTACTCAAGAGGACGTCGTTATAAAGAGAAAGAAAACTGGCGTTCTACGGATCGGAGCGTGGAATGTCAGATCCCTTAATCGGGCGGGTAGGTTAGAAAATTTAAAAAGGGAAATGGTTAGGTTAAAGTTAGATATAGTGCGACTTAGTGAAGATCGATGGCAGGAGGAACGAGACTTTTGGTCTGGTGAATACGGGGTATTAAATACAAAATCAAATAGGGGTAATGCAGGAGTAGGTTTAATAGTGAATAAAAAAAATAGGAGAACGGGTAAGCTACCATAAACAGCATAATGAAAGCATTATTGTGGCCAAGATACACACGAAGCCCACGCCTACTACAGTAGTACAAGTTTATATGCCAACTAGCTTTGCAAAAGATGAAGAAATTGATGAAATGTATGATGAGGCAAAAGAAATTATTCAAGTAGTGAAGGGAGACGAAAATTTAATAGTCATGGGTGACTGGATTTCGACAGTAGGAAAAGTAAGAAAAGGTAACGTAGTAGGTGAATGTGGGTTGGGGCTAAGAAATGAAAGAGGAAGCCGCCTGGTAGAATTTTCCACAGAGCATAACTTAATCATAGCTAACACTTGGTTCAGGAATCATGAAACAAGGTTGTATACATCTAAGAACCCTGGAGATAATAAAAGTTTTCAGATAGATTATATAATGATAAGACAGAGATTTAGGAACCAGGTTTTAAACTGTAAGACATTTCCAGGGGCTGATGTGGACTCTGACAACAATCTATTAGTTATGAACTGTACATTACAACTGAAGAAACTGCAAAAACTTGAGAATTTAAAGAGGTGGGACCTGGATAAACTGAAAGAAACAGAAGTTGTACAGAGTTTCAGGGAGAGCATAAGGGAACTATTGACAGGAAGAGGGGAAAGAAATACAGTAGAAGAAGAATGGGTAGCTTTGAGGAATGAAATAGTGAAGGCAGCAGAGGATCAACTAGGTAAAAAGACGAGGACTAGTAGAAGTCCTTGGGTAACAGAAGAGATACTGAACTTAAATGATGAAAGGAGAAAATACAAAAATGAGTAAGTGAAGCAGACAAAAAGGAATACAAAGGTCTCAAAAATGAGATTGACAGAAGTATAAAATGGCTAAACAGGGATGGCTAGAGGACAAATGTAAGGATGTAGAAGCTTATCTCACTAGTGGTAAATTAGATACTGCCTACAGGAAAATTAGAGAGACCTTTGGAGAAAAGAGAACCAACTGCATGAATATCAATAGCTCAGATGGAAACACAGTTCTAAGCACAGAAGGGAAAGCAGAAATGTGGAAGGAGTATTAGAGGGTCTATACAGGGGCAATGTTCTTGAGGACACTATTATTGAAATGGAAGAGGAGGTAGATGAAGATGAAATGGGAGATATGATACTGCGTGAAGAATTTGACAGAGCACTGAAAGACCTAAGTCGAAACAAGGCCCCTGGAGTAGACAACATTCCATTAGAACTACTGACAGCCTTGGGAGAGCCAGGCCTAACAAAACTCTACCATCCAGTGAGCAAGATGTATGAGACAGGCGAAATTCCCTCAGACTTCAAGAAGAATGTAGTAATTCCAGTCCCAAAGAAAGCAGGTGTTGACAGATGTGAAAATTACCAAACTATCAGTTTAATAAGTCACAGCTGCAAAATACTAACACGAATTCTTTACAGGCAAATGGAAAAACTGGTAGAAGCCTACCTCATGGAAGATCAGTTTGGATTCCGTAGAAATGTTGGAACACGTGAGGCAATACTGACCCTACGATTTATCATAGAAGAAAAATTAAGGAAAGGCAAACCTACGTTTCTAGTATCTGTATACTTAGAAAAAGCTTTTGACAATGTTGACTGGAATACTCTCTTTCAAATTCTAAAGGTGGCAGGGGTAAAACATACGGAGCGAAAGGCTATTTACAATTTGTACAGAAACCAGATTGCAGTTATAAGAGTCGAGGTACATGAAAGGGAAGCAGTGGTTGGGAAGCGAGTAAGACAGGGTTATATCCTATCCCCGATGCTATTCAATCTGTATATTGAGCAAGCAGTAAATGAAACAAAAGAAAAGTTCGGAACACGTATTAAAATCCATGGAGAAGAAATAAAAATTTTGAGGTTTGCTGATGACATTGTAATTCTGTCAGAGACAGCAAATGACTTGGAAGAGCAGTTGAACGGAATGGACATGGTGTTGAAAGGAGGGTATAGGATGAACATCAACAAAAGCAAAACGAGGACAATGGAATGTAGTCGAGTGATGCTGAGGGAATTAGATTAGGAAATGAAACACTTAAAGTAGTAAAGGAGTTTTGCTATTTGGGGAGCAAAATAACTGATGATGGTTGAAGTAGAGAGCATATAAAATGTAGACTGGCAATGGCAAGGAAAGCGGTTCTGAAGACAAGAAATTTGTTAACATCGAGTAAAGATTTAAGTGTCAGGAAGTCGTTTCTGAAAGTATTTGTATGGAGTGTAGCCACGTATGGAAGTGAAACATGGACAATAAATAGTTTAGACAAGAAGAGAATAGAAGCTTTCGAAATGTGGTGCTACAGAAGAATGCTGAAGATTAGATGGGTAGATCACATAACTAATGAGGAGGTATCGAACAGAACTGGGGAGGAGTTTGTGCACAAATTGACTAGAAGAAGGGATCGGTTGGTAGGATATGTTCTGAGTCATCGAGGCATCACGAATTTGGTACTGGAGGTCTGCGTGGAGGGTAAAAACCGTAGAGGGAGACAAAGAGATGAATACTCTAAGCAGATTCAGAAGGATGTAGGCTGCAGTAGGTACTGGGAGATGAAGAAGCTTGCACAGGATACAGTAGAATGGAGAGCTGCATCAAACCAGTCTCAGGAATGGAGACCACAACAGTAACAACAACAGCAACAACTTGGAGGATGACAGAGCGTATGTTGTTTGTGGATCATCCTTCCCATACTAGTGCTTCAGACAACCACCACAATCAAAACACACTGTTTCATCAAAATTTCCGGCGTAAAAATACCGCGCTTAACTTAATCTACCATTAATAGAACGCTACGGTTCCAGTATGTCATTGTGCTACTTGTTAGCCACCTGAAATTGCATTTGCATGTTTACTTGTTTACGAGTATCTTAGAATCTGGATGGGGGGGGGGGGGGTACTTAGAGAAAGAGAAAATCTGTAAAAGCTATAGCGAATAGCAATGGGAAGTAGGTGTGCTTACAGAAAAATAGCAGTGATCATGCAGTGGAATGTTTTCAGAGATGGCATCGCCTTAAACATCAGCCATCAGGCATCAGGCACTGGGCGTCAGGCATCAGGCGTCAGGAACTAGGCGATACGTGTGCTTAGCGTGAGATCTGAGGCCTATTTGGTTCTGCTATGGCGCAAAAATGCACATGGTCAGCTGTGGCTTAATAGGCTTGTTGCTTCCCCAAAATAACATTGTGTAGTTCATCAATAACAAACTGTTTACTTTCTTTAAACAGAACTTTGTATTTATTTATTCACGTCCTATCCTCCACCTCCTCACTTACAGACTTCAGGTTGGTATTCACATAAGTCATGTGTGCTCCTCTTGAAGAATAGGAGAAATAATTTAGGAGACATCATCAATATGTTGGCCAGTGTTGACTGCTACTAGCATCCACGATCCCTTGTGAGTCTCTTTGTGTATGATAAAATCCCAATCGTCCAATATGTGAACTGATGTGCCCACAGAGTTCGGAAAGCGAACCAATTTCTTGGTGTTCATATCTCCAGCAGACACAGCAGGTCTATGGCTGCTAAGCAAAAGACGCATCTGTTGTCTGGTTGCAGCAGCAAGTCCGAACAGACACGGTGGTGAGTTGTTGGTTCGCACAGTCTCGGCTTTGGCTGATAACAAGAAGATCCTGGTTGACTTGACCTGTCTCTCAGGTTGCACTAGCAGGTTTCAGCAGGCATGCTACTGCTGTGCTGAGTCATCGGTTCTCTGATTGCACTGCAGCTCCACGTGATGAGGCAGTATGCATCGTAATTCCAGTTCGCAACATTTGTAGAACAATAGATACTGAAACGTCCCCTTAGAGAAATTATACATGACTGTGCTTAAACTGACACACAATATTTTTAGCGCAACGCAATCTGACTTTCAAAAATCCCTACAAAAGAATGGCCCTGACTAACATTAACCTATACGTTTCACATATCACTTACCTCACAAAAATCTTGGTTACTCGAACTACTGCAATACAGCGAGCACCACTACCCAGCTAAATAACAGATTCAGACTACGGAAGGCACTAACTACTGATAGGTATAGTTAGCAAATGAAAGATTTTAATAGAGAACAAACAATGTATTTACCTTAATAGTCATAATACATATAGCAGTTCCTGACATCCAGTCTTACAAATTTCAAAACTCCGCCATCTCTCTCCCCACATCCACCACTGCTGGCGGCTCACCTCCAACTGCGCAACGCTACGCGCTCTTAACATCCAGCTGCCCAACACTACAATGGCAGACAACAATGCAAACCAGCCACAGACTGCACACAGCACAGCCAGTGATTTTGCATAAAGCGCGTTATGTGGCATTACCAATAAGAAAACCTAAACAGTCTACTTACAATATTAGAGTCATAGTCGTGGATGAGTCTTGATCGCACCACATCTGGGATTTTCACATAATTATGACAAACTTGTCTTCATGACAACACAGCTTTTGCCGTGACAGTTCTCAGTCACAACACCATCAGCGATTCCCACATAAATACACGTATCAGTATGCGTTCTTTAGAAAAAAAATAGTAATACTCTTACTGACTTGATCACTGATATCCCTCACACAAGCCCAGCAACAGTAGGGCACCAGACACCGTGATTAATGTGCAAGTTTATAGCTATAGAAGCATGTCATCATGAACCTATCGGTAATGGCTGGCTTTCTGAAACCACCTGTAAAGCATGCGACTTTGCCGGTAGACGTGTGGCTCCCTATTATGAAGGTGAGAAAGGCTATTATGCTTTACAGGGGACTAACGTCTCCTGTACTTCAAGAGGAACACGGACGACTCATGTTAAATACTTATGGAGCTGGTGGATATTTGACTCAGAGAGAAGTTAAACATCAAGTTCTTCATGTATATGGGTATCAAAGTAATCACACCTCCATACTCGTCGAGAAAACTACAGATTGTATGGGTATCACGGTATAAACATATGTTACAGACAGATGTCTGCATCTCTATCTTGAGCCTTACAAACTGCAAAGTTTCTACTACTACGTTGACTTGAAATTCTGTAGACAGTTCTGCCTATCTGTGAGTGATATTACATGCCTTGTTTCTCTGACTGCCTTAGGCATATGTTGCTGCAACATTGGTTGTAATGTGTTGTACTAGCATACTAGGATAAGGTGTTGCCTTACTATCTACCACTAACATAACGCCACCGCTCCATTAAAATATCCCTCTGTGCTGTTAGTCATATAAAATAGCGCGTTTACTTATCCGACTTAGTATGGGGATGCAGAGGAAGGGGGAGGGAAGAGGGGTATTTCGAGATAAAGAACATCAAGAAAAGTTATTGCTAATAACAAATGGAAGTGGTTGTACTTATGAAAAAAAATCATAACGCCCTTACGCTGTATCTCACTTCAATACGTGTTGCAACATTTGTTTAGCATTTATAGCATTGGAGAGTGGTGTATTTACATGTCAAACCACAAACCCAGGATTGACCAGTGTCACTGGTAACCACATTATAGATTTTTAGTGTCCAGACAGGCGTCTGCCGGAAACTTTTACATCTTCCTTGCCTAAAGAAAATAGTATTACCAGGTCGGAGACCACTACAGAGCGGACTGTGTGTTTAATCCCTGTGCAAGACTATTTAGGTATTTACACGACGACCTGCATCTTTCTTTTCAGCTACTCTGTTATGTTACATAATTACATCACTTTGGCTATTACTGGTAATTCGTCACCACAGTACTGCTGTAATTACACTATTTCGTCTCTGTTTACCATGTTACGATGTAGATATCTTCGTCTCTGCAAACCGTCACTCTCATGCTGTCACACCACAATGGTGAGGTGCCATAGCTGTAATATTTACTGTCATTTTGTTTAAGCTTTGCTTATTAGAAATCCAGACGTGAACAATGTGGCTGAAGACTTGATGTTAAGCGTATATTTCAGCTGAGGCAGCATCATGGATAGGTAGAATTTCTAACGTCATTTTCGGTTGTGATCCAGTACATTTTAGTGCAGGACAACTTCCACCTCCACATCTACATATGTATACACTATAGAGAATAACATATAGAACAACTTCGACATCTACATATCTGTTTGTTACGGACAATAACATCTCTCTCATACGTGTAGCGGCATATGTTTAGTGTTTATAGCAATGGAGGGTGGTCCTATAATGTCTTGCGTTAAGTGTTATGCGTATTTGATGCTTCATTGTACTTGCAGGGCGTGGGAAATCGAATTTTCGTAGAAGTCTTGTTTCTGCGCGGAGTGTTCAATACATGCAACACACTTTTTCTCGGTCAATTTCGGTTCAAAAACGCGCAATTTGTTATGAGACATCGGGGAATATTCTCGAGTCAATTCCGATAGGTGGACGCGCTATATGAAGTCGTCAAAACGGCGTCTGTAACGGTGGTGCGTTGCAAGCAGAGAGCTATCACTGGGTTTCTTTTGGCGGAAAACCAGCACATCGCAGATATTCATAGGCGCTTTTAGAATGTCTGTGGAGACCTGGCAGTGAACAAAAGCACAGTGAGTCGTTGGGCAAGGCGTCTGTCACCGTCGCAACAAGGCTGCCCGTGTGCCGGCCGTCCACACACATCTGTGCCTCCTGCAGTGCTACCCTCAGGAAATTGAAGAAATGAATTCAGCTTAATGCTCTTCACAAAAATGCGAACGGTCTTCTCCATGACAACTTAAGGCCTCATACAATTCTGAGCACCCAAGAGAGCTGACAGAACTTCATTGTTCTCTCCTTCCTCAGCCACCCTACAGGCACGATCTCGCAGCTTCTAAGTTTCATCGGTTTGGCCCAACGAACCATGCATTCGGCAGGAAGCAGTACTTGGGAACATTTAGCTACACATTGAGCCTACCCAATGTAGCCTCCACCAGCTGTGACGCATCTGGCCCAACGCTCTTTCCATGATGTAAATGCACTTTGATAAAATTCTGGGGATTGACTTTTACACCATCGCTTGACATAGGAAATAAAGTCTTTCTCGCTATGAAATGTTTCACCGCTTAGGTGGGCCTTCAGACGATCAAAGAGGTAAAAATCAGACGGAGCCAAGTCCGGACTGTAGGAAGAATGAGGAACAATTTTCCAACCCATTTTCCTGATTTTCTTCTACGTTATAAGTGCTGTATGGGGTTTGGCATTGTCATATCGTAGTCTGATGAGCTGACCTTGAAGATGTGGTCTGTGGGTCTTGATGGCACGTCGCAGCTTGTCCAATGGCAAACAGTAACGGTCCCGATTAACTGGGGATCCAGGTTCCAAAAAGTCAATGAAAATGACACTGATCCCAGAAGAAGGAGGCCATCACCTTTCGGCCTGATGTTCGTGAAAGCCTTCGTTTCTTCTTCCGAGGGGAAACTGGGTGACGCCACTCCATCAGATGAGTTTTTCTCTCAGGTTCAGACAAAAATAACCATGTTTCATCCTGGGTAATGACGCCGTCAAAATACTGTTTCCACTCTTTTCCCTCACACACATTCTTCCTCATCGTTTTCATGTCTCTTGTCAATAATCTAGGTACCCAACGTGCACAGATTTTTCTGTACCATAGTGACTGTACCAGTGATACCACACTACCCAATGAGAAACGAATCATTTCAGCAAGCTGTCGTGTCGTCACACATCTGTCATTTTGAATGATTTGATCAATGGTCTCCTTATTCACGTCACTCTCTGCCGTTGATGGTCTACCTCATCGTGTATTCTCCAGTAGAGAGAAATCACCTTCTTTAAACCCCTGCAACCACCGCTGGATACTGCTGCGATCCAAGGTGTCTTTCCCAGTAACAAGGAGCAACTTCCTGTGAATCGATGTGGCAGAGTCATCGCCGGTTAGAAGAGGAACTCCGTCACCGACAGTTGTCGCAGCCTGACATCTACTTCAGGGTCGATTATGGCTCACCTGTAAATAAAAGATAATACTTTTGTACACCAACTTATAGTTAAATTTTCCAAGTATGTTCACAAAAAAATTTCATTCTCCTCCAGCAAAAAATAAAAAAATTAGAGACAACTGTGCAAAACTTTTTGAACGCTCTTTGTATGTCGCAGACGTTGGCTTTGGTGTCGAGCAGTAGAGTGGTAGCATGAGGGCTTACAAGCCCTCCCATTAAAGTGGTGCCAAAGTCTTCTCATTGAACAGAGATTGCTGACAAATTTGTAGCAAAAAGGGTGGTGAATATTAAGCTGCACTGGAATCCTGAATAATACCAACCTGCTTTCAGAAAAAAATGTGTTGCATTGCTTAATGAACGCCCATCGTAGATGAACGTTAGGCATGCATCTATTTTGCAACGAGCACGACTAGATCTTCTTTAAAATCTCTCAGACTACAGTCGTGAGTCGAAATACAGTTCCTGATATCAGTGACACTGTTTGATTGTCTCCCAAAATTTCGTATAAAGCTATTCAAGAATTTCTTCCTCCATGAAGGGGCTGCATAGTAACCGATTATCTTGGACATTGAGGTTGCCTGTTACATTCTCAAAAGGTCATGAACTTCTTTATAATCGGTAGCAGGCACTCCATAGAGGTTTTGAAAACATTTTTTGAACTTCCTGTAGAAGGCCTTTCTGATCTCTCACCACATTATCTTCGTCCGTTTGTACTTCGTTTACCATCAGTTGGTTCTTCCTTTGTGTGTCTTAGAAGATGTTACTAGGATGTTTCTTCTTGCTCGACTTCATGGTGACTTGGATCTTTCATTCAGACCATCAAGCTGTTGCAATTTGTTACATAAAATTTTTGCCTTGACTTCATTAATACTTTATCTATCACACACAAGGTATGTATGCAACGGAGACATGAATAGTAGCAATTTAACGTGTTTTCTTGTTCTCTCCTTTTGCAGCTTGGAAAGCGTATTAAAAACTTCCTAATCCTTGGCTTTGCCAGCTTCACCCACGAGTCCAGTGCATTGGGATATTTCTACACTTGCTTTCTACAGGACCGCCATACGCTATGAAATTCGTGTTCTAGTGGTCCGTCCAACAGGATACTGGCATTAAAGTTCCATATCCGTCTTGCAGGTTTGATTTGATGTGGCTGCCTCTTGAGATACGTTATATGACAGCAATGGTCAGAGAGGCTGAGAGGTGCTATTTCATAATTAACTACTTTGTACATTTGTTTTTAATGGCCCTGTTACATATTCTAACTAGCCTCCTCGCTGATGTATTCGTTACTTAGGTGTAAGTCGGTACTGTAGCATTTGTTTTATCCTACGTGTAGTGTCACCGCCAGACAACACACTTGCTAGGTGGTAGCCTTTAAATCGGCCGCGGTCCGTTAGTATACTTCGGACCCGCGTGTCGTCACTATCAGTGATTGCAGACCGAGCGCCGCCACACGGCAGGTCTAGAGAGACTTCCTAGCAATCGCCCCCAGTTGTACAGCCGGCTTTGCTAGCGATGGTTCACTGTCTACATACGCTCTCATTTGCAGAGACGACAGTTTAGCATAGCCTTCAGCTACGTTATTTGCTACGACCTAGGTAGGCGCCATGATCAGTTTCTATTGATATTGTAAATCATGTACCGTCAAGAGGGATGTTCGTCATTAATGGATTAAAGTTAAGCATTCCACCAGCTACGTCCGTTGTTTCTAAATTCTAATTTTCTTGTCCTGTTCCAGACCTCACGCCAGCCTGCGTGAGCTAAATCGCGTGCCTTTCGGCCTCCTCTAGTAACACGGTATTGGTTCTCCTGCCAACCACAAAACATCCTTCGTCGAGCTAGCGGTTGTATATGATTGTTAAGAATGGAGCTACTGCATCAGCACTCTCTGAAAGGAACTTAACTGGTATACAGCCTGGACCAGAAGACTTCCTTTTATTGATTTAAGTTGCTTCACAATTCTTAGGATATCTACTTATACGTTACTCATGTTGGCAACTGTTCTTGATTCGAATTCTGGAATATTTACTTCGCCTTCTTTAGTGAAGCACTAGCTTCGAGAGTATCTCCATTTCTATCGCGCAGAGAAGGCATTGATTGTATCTTACTGCTAACATACTTCACATACGACCAGAATCTCTTTGGATTTTCTGCCAGGTTTCGAGGCAAAGTTTCGATGTGGGAACTGATATAAGAATCTCGCACTGAAGTCAGCGCTAAATTTCGTCTTTTGTTAAAGATCGCCAATATTAGGGATGTTGCGTCTGTTTAAATGTGGCATGTTTGTTTCGTTTTTTCTCCAAAAGTGTGCTGACCCGTTTTGTGTACCAAGGAGGATCAGCTTTGTCGTTTGTTAATTTACTTGGTATAAATCTCTTAATTGCTGCCGATACTATTTCTCTGAATTCAAGCCACATCTGGTCTACTTTTATGTTATTAATTTGGAACGAGTGGAGATTGTCTCTCAGGAAGCGGTCAAGTAAATTTTTATCTGTTTTTTTGAATAGGTATATTTTTCGTTTATTTTTGGATGTTTTGGGGGTTACAATATTCAGTCGCTACGACAACCCTGTGTTCACTAATCCCTGTATCGGTTTTGATGCTGGTTATTAACTCAGGATTATTTGTTGCTAAGAGGTCAAGTGTGTTTGTGAACGTGGGCTCATGAACTAACTGCTCGAAATAATTTCCAGAGAATGCACAATTATGGGTGATGTTATATGCGTTCCTTCGGAATT
Source organism: Schistocerca gregaria (assembly GCF_023897955.1). Classification (NCBI taxonomy): domain Eukaryota; kingdom Metazoa; phylum Arthropoda; class Insecta; order Orthoptera; family Acrididae; genus Schistocerca; species Schistocerca gregaria. The sequence goes on along the minus strand of NC_064923.1, from coordinate 161,424,973 downwards.
AAACATGTATTTTCGCCAAAATATCGATGGTAAATAAAGTCATTACCAGCTATAATCGTATGAGTCGGGTACGTGTTTGAAATCAGAGTTTTCTTTGAACGTTTCAGCAACTGTATCATTTGAATGGGGAGGTCTGTAAAAGGATCCAATTATTATTTTATTGTGGTTGCTAAAAATGATCTCTGCCCATACTAACTCATAGGAACAATCTACTTCAATTTCGCGACAAGATAAACTTCTTCTAACAGCAACAAACACGCCATCGCCAACCGTGTTATCCTGTCCTTTCGTAACTCCGTTAGATTCTTTGCAAAAATTTCGGCTGAGCTTATATCCGGCTTTAGCCAGCTTTCAGTGCCTATAACGATTTGAACATCAGTGCTTTCTATTAGCGCTTGGAGCTCTGGTACATTCCCAACACAACTACGACAATATACAACTGTTATACTGATGGCTCCTGTATCTATGTTCTTCTTGTGTTCGGCCTGCACCCTTTGTGGCTAAAGCCCCTCTTGCGTTTTCTCGAAACTCTCTGACCTAAAATCTGCAGATTTCTTCACCTTCTTCTCTCTCTCTCTCTCTCTCTCTCTCTCTCTCTCTCTCTCTCTCTCTGTGTGTGTGTGTGTGTGTGTGTGTGTGTGTGTGTGTGTGTTTACTAACTCACAGACCACAGCTTACGTGATAATCAATTAATGAAACATTCTTCTCATGGCGGAGGTGATGAATAACGAATAGGGTAATATAGGGAAATGTTAAATATGTAGATCTGCGACGAGTGCATGTCGCGAGTTCTATTCTCTCAGTCCTGGGAGGGATGCCAGCTTATTTACATAGTAATGCAGACGCCGACCTGAGCACACCAGGGAATTGGTGGCGGTAGTGTGTTCCCGCCCCTGTGAGACTAAGCAGCTCGCCTGGTCCGAATACATTATTTCCCAGGTATTCGCTTTCTTGTTCCACGCCCCCTCTAAGAACAACTGCTGTTCGCTGTCGAGATACCGTGCAGCAGCATAACTGTAGGGAACAATGTAATCGCTGAAGAAGTACACCTTTCTCTGTCGGTGGCACGACCTTCTTAGAACAAGGAGAGAGACTTGTTAATCTAAACCAACGTCTACATCTTCATTCCGGAAGCGTCTTTATGGTGTGTGACCATAGAGTAAATATCTCTGGAGTGAGCATTGCGTTCTGCGCATGTTGTCAACATTAAACCAGGATAGTCACGTGTATTCGGGACTTCGCTCTGCGTGTGTGCTTCCCGCAGAGTTTGAAGTTTATAATATCAATAGTGTTTGTTGTGTTTTCACTGTTTGTTGATAGTGTAATAGCGATGGTGAATTACTGTTGTTGCTACAGATGCAAAGAAAAATATGTGAAAGGAGGGATAGTAACTTTTCATGGGTACTATGTTTAAAAATTTCGAGACGCGTTATAATTGAGGCTTGATTCTGTAGACCTATTTTTCTACGATTTTGTGACTGTATAATAGATATTACGCCTCGTACAAAAGCTTACAAACAATCGCTTCCTCTCGTAAATTTGCTAGTGGAACAGGAAAGGGAATAGTTAGTTGTTTCAGAAAATACTATCCTCCATGCATTTATCAGTGGCTTGTCGATTATGTATATAGAATTGAAAGACGGGTGACAGGTAAATTCAATAGAGTGGGAGTCTGTAATTATCTTCGTATAATATATGTGTCCAACCCTTTTTGTTTACTATAAAGTTACAGTAGGAGACCATGTTAAGTGTGTCTAGGACATGGGGAATCATTATGTGTGATTTATATTTTAGTTTCCCGAAGGATGAACAACGAGAAAACACGTGGCTCCAGAAAATAAGGAGGAGTAATTTTGTCCCCACAAAATATTCCAAAGTATGTTCAGAACTCGTTGAAGAGAAATGTTTGGACAGAGTAAAATTTGGATGTGTGTGGCTGAAGGCAGTTGCTATACCAGCTATTTTTAATTTTCAACAGCACCTACTACCAATTTCTGCATTCAGCTTAAATACATTTTCTGCACAAATCAAATAAAAAACACAATAGTGTAGCTAATCAAAGGACACATTCATCTTCTTTGGTGTATTTTGCCTTCAATTCATTTTCTTCACCATTTGACTAAGAAGCGTAAGATATTAGTAAACATGTCCCCAAACTCTTTCATTTATGTTACTTTCCACTTCCCTTAATGGTGATATAGGTTGACTGTTACATGACCAACTGTATTTGCTTTACAGTACATTTATTCTCGGATCGTCTTTTTTCCCCCTTCTTAATCAGTCTACTATTTATTTAATAAACTGGGAGCTAGGACGTAAAATGAGTTAAATAAACACTTCAAAGTGTCACCAGCAAGAAAAATTGTGCTTCAGGTCTCAAAAACGAGAAAATAAATACGCAGAAGTAGCAGAAAAGAGAACGACTTAGCAGGGATATAATCGCTAATGAGTGGCAAATTCCGTGTTTTTCAGACACTTGCAAAAGTAGTAGCGTACTGTCAAGTCATTTTGCAAGACTATCACTGCAAAAATGTACGTCAGGCTCTGTAATACTATAAAGTGCCGTATCATACAGAAAACTACCAGAAATCGAGTGCATCTGAACTGTGACACCTATTGCAAAGAAGCAGAGTGCAATATCACTTGCCCTTAAAAGTTATGTAGATGGTTAATTCCCGGTATCAAATGCATACTGTTAAAATGTCTGCGCAACATATATATATAATCCACGACACGTACGTAAAGAATCCGTCTGTACTAGGGATGTAGTGACATTCGAAATATACAGGGCGTTATACGGACAAACAAACGACGTCCCGAGAACACGTGACCAGGCTGGCAATGTATGTTGACAATACAAATTTGTTCTGCGCATATGAATGTTCACTCCAGAGATATTTACTCTATGTGTGTGACGTAGGGTAATTGGTCTAGGACTGTCACTTCCCCACTTTCCTGTTCCAGTTGAGAATGGTGTGCGGTAAACGTGACTATTGGTGAGTCCCGTGCGAGTTCCAATCTATCTAATTATTTTACAAGTCATACGTAAGAGATAGCAATATATCTGTTGACGTCCTGAAATGGGTTCCGACAGTAAGCTTCACAGTGTTGCATAAAGCCTCTCTTGTAACATCTGCACTGGAGTTGGATGAGCATCTGCGTGACGCTTTCGCACTTAGTAGCCGAACCTGTGATAAAACGTGCTACTTTTTACTGTATCTTCCCTATTTTCTCAATCAGTCCTTCTTGGTAAAGCTCCCAATATGAAGAAAAATACTCACGTACTGGTAGAACGAGGTATCTGTCAGCTGCCTCTTTAGTGGGTCATGAAGTGTTCCATATTATTTCTTCCCTAGTTTATCTTCGTTTAATTGATGATATGATGATGTATAATAAGAGAAAATAATTTCATTTATGAAAAGGGAAACCATCTAGTGAAATACACTCCTGGAAATGGAAAAAGGAACACATTGACACCGGTGTGTCAGACCCACCATACTTGCTCCAGACACTGCGAGAGGGCTGTACAAGCAATGATCACACGCACAGCACAGCGGACACACCAGGAACCGCGGTGTTGGCCGTCGAATGGCGCTAGCTGCACAGCATTTGTGCACCGCCGCCGTCAGTGTCAGCCAGTTTGCCGTGGCATACGGAGCTCCATCGCAGTCTTTAACACTGGTAGCATGCCGCGACAGCGTGGACGTGAACCGTATGTGCAGTTGACGGACTTTGAGCGAGGGCGTATAGTGGGCATGCGGGAGGCTGGGTGGACGTACCGCCGAATTGCTCTACACGTGGGGCGTGAGGTCTCCACAATACATCGATGTTGTCGCCAGTGGTCGGCGGAAGGTGCACGTGCCCGTCGACCTGGGACCGGACCGTAGCGACGCACGGATGCACGCCAAGACCGTAGGATCCTACGCAGTGCCGTAGGGGACCGCACCGCCACTTCCCAGCAAATTAGGGACACTGTTGCTCCTGGGGTATCGGCGAGGATCATTCGCAACCGTCTCCATGAAGCTGGGCTACGGTCCCGCACACCGTTAGGCCGTCTTCCGCTCACGCCCCAACATCGTGCAGCCCGCCTCCAGTGGTGTCGCGACAGGCGTGAATGGAGGGACGAATGGAGACGTGTCGTCTTCAGCGATGAGAGTCGCTTCTGCCTTGGTGCCAAAGATGGTCGTATGCGTGTTTGGCGCCGTGCAGGTGAGCGCCACAATCAGGACTGCATACGACCGAGGCACACAGGGCCAACACCCGGCATCATGGTGTGGGGAGCGATCTCCTACACTGGCCGTACACCTCTGGTGATCGTCGAGGGGACAGTGAATAGTGCACGGTACATCCAAACCGTCATCGAACCCATCGTTCTACCATTCCTAGACCGGCAAGGGAACTTGCTGTTCCAACAGGACAATGCACGTCCGCATGTATCCCGTGCCACCCATCGTGCTCTAGAAGGTGTAAGTCAACTACCCTGGCCAGCAATATCTCCGGATCTGTCCCCCATTGAGCATGTTTGGGACTGGATGAAGCGTCGTCTCACGCGGTCTGCACGTCCAGCACGAACGCTGGTCCAACTGAGGCGCCAGGTGGAAATGGCATGGCAAGCCGTTCCACAGGACTACATCCAGCATCTCTACGATCGTCTCCATGGGAGAATAGCAGCCTGCATTGCTGCGAAAGGTGGATATACACTGTACTAGTGCCGACATTGTGCATGCTCTGTTGCCTGTGTCTATGTGACTGTGGTTCTGTCAGTGTGATCATGTGATGTATCTGACCCCAGGAATGTGTCAATAAAGTTTCCCCTTCCTGGGACAATGAATTCACGGTGTTCTTATTTCTATTTCCAGGAGTGTACAATATTCGCCGAAGATCCAAAGAACATATCTGATACAGCGATATTTTCTGGAACTATATAGGTAGTGAACGTGAAGCAACTGAAAAATTTGAACGTGTTCTATTCATTTGTTAACTAGTCTCTTGCTCGTAGGAGCTCAAACTGAGCAAATATAAGTACGGTAACCTCTTACCTGTTTGCTGGATAAATGTTATTTATGTCTACAGATTTTGCCGAGTCCTTCATTAATTAGAACTACCACCTTGCTCTTTCTTTATCATTTACTTAATCTACTTTGTGATTTCTATACGATCCAGGGATAAACAGGCGAGGTCGATGGCGGATTTTTCGGATACGAACGACCGTACATTGTTGGTGTTCTTTCGTTGACTGCTTTTCAATTAAATGGTTCAAATGGCTCTGAGCAATATGGGACTTAACATCTGAGGTCATCAGTCCCCTAGAACTTAGAACTACTTAAACCTAACTAACCTGAGGACATCACACATATCTATGCCCGAGGCAGGATTCGAACCTGCGACCGTAGCGGTCGCGCGGTTCCAGACTGTAGCGCCTAGAACCGCTCGGCCTTTCAATTAAAGCCAGAATCCCTCAGAGATAGTTTATACGATCATTAGTGTTGTGTGGTCAACACACTTTAAACTGTTTCGTTCTCGTAAGCTCACATATTTAATGTGTACAACTTCTGCCACTGATGGTTCGGGTACCATTCAGTCAAAGAATAACAGGCCTAACAGGTCCTTCCGCGTATGTATGAACAAAAGAAAGGCTGGGGGTCTTTTAAATGACGATCAGCTTGGCCTTAGGAAACGTGAAGTCACCAGAGAGGCAGTTCCGGTGTTACGCTTGATAATGAAAGCTATACTTACAAGAAGTGTTTGATAATATAAAATCGTGCAAACGATAGGGAGTGAACACGGATAATATACAATTCGTATAAGAACCAAGAGGGAACAATAGGAATGGAAGAATAAAAACTAAGTTCAAAAAAATGTTCAAATGTGTGTCAAACGTTATGGGACTCCCTAAGCTTACACACTACGTAACCTAAATCATCCTAAGGACAAACACACACACCCATGCCCGAGGGAGGACTCGAACCTCAGCCGAGACCAGCCGCACAGTCCATGACTGCATCGCCTTAGACCGCTCGGCTAATCCTGCGTGACGAAAACGAAGTGCTTGAATTACAAATGGTGTAAGACAGGGATGCAATCTTGTGTCTCTATTGTTCAATCTGCACATCAAAGAAGTAATGACGGAAATGAAAGTTCAAGCGTGGGTTACAATTCAGGGTGAAAGTTTATCAATGATAAGATGCGCCGATGGCATTGCTACCCTCAGTGGAAGAAAGGAAGAATTACAGCAGCTGTTGAATGGAATGAACAATCTAATGAGTGCAGAATATGGATTGAGAGTAAACCGGAAAAAAGACAAACAAATCAGAAGCAGCAGAAATGAGAACAGTGATAAAATTAACATCAAAGATGTGGACCACGAAGTAAACTAAGTTAAGGAATTCTGCTACCTAGCAATAAAATAAAACTTGACGGACGAAGCAGGCAGACTGGCACATGGAAAGAGGAAATTATTGTGCAAGGTAAGTCTACTAGTACCAAACATTTTTGAGAATTTGCGTTCAGGGCATGACAATGTATGCGAATCAAGAGCTATGGGAAATCAGGAACAGAAGAGAATCGAAGAATTTGAGATGTGGGGCTATAGATGGATGTTGAAAATAAGGTAGACTGATAACATAAGGAATGTGGAGGTTCGCTGCAGAAGTGGCGAAGAAAGGACCATACGGAACTAACAAGAAGGGGCCGGATGTTACGTCCTGCATTAGACATTCAGGGAATAACTTCCATGGTACTGGAGGGAGGAGCAGAGCGTAAAAACTGTAAAGGAAGACAGAGATTTGGAAAACATCCAACAAATAACTGAGGACGTAGAGTCCAAATGCTACACTGACATGAAGAGGTTATCACAAGAAAGCAATATGTCGCTGCCGCTTCAAAGCAGACAGGACTGACGACACAAAAAAAAAAAAAATGTGCAATTCATTAGACTTGTTCATGTTGAGAGTCACCTGCCATTGACCACACCAGACGTGGATCCTTTGCAGGTATGCCTGGATTTCACTGAAGTTTTATAGTGTTGTGATTTCCCGGTATCTAGGTGCAGCATACGCGAAAGCCTCGTGGAGCTTCCGACATTCTCTACTATTCATGTACCTAGCAGTAACTGTCTAACAGTCTGCCGCGGTGTGCTCCAAGATACTTTCAGTCTGAAGATTTCGCTCCATTAATAATGACATGGAGTGTTCTATTTGTTGAACCCAATGATAAAGCTTGCCTAGTATTCCACGCCCTCGCATCTGGATGAACTGTAAAGAATACCTTCCGAGGAACGCGTAAATAATCTGGGCTCCGTCATGTATCGCCTTCCGGGTCTCGTGGACGCAGAGAGCGAGCTGTGTTTCGAAAGATCAGGTCCACCAAACGCGAGATATGATCTCAAAAAGAAGCTGTAGACTGTAAAAGACGGGTGACACGTGTAATAGCTCTACTATTTCGAAAAAGAGGCAAAGACTGACTTTTCATAGAAGTGAAATTCTTGGCTCTAATTTGGTGCAAACAATGACGCATTACACACCTCCGCTTTCTTGTACATAATGCAATAATTTTAATTTCGCGGGTTGAAGTAGACTAACACATTCATTATTTTTCGGTTTGTATCTTATGTATTCACTTGAACAAAAATACACACATCAAAAAAGTTTTGTATCACCCCAGAACTCCTGAAGATGGACGTTGACTGTGGATATTCTGTCACAGACACAGTGCGTTTGACTGTTCAGAGATGTCACTAAACCCGCCCAAAGATGTAAACAAGCATGAATCAGCAGCGCCTATTAGCCGGAGGGGGTCCGACAGCTGATCAGTTCCAGTCATTCCACCAGGAAGGAAGTACACGGCTCGTGTTGTCTGTAGTTCAATCATTCATAGACGGTCAATACCGCGGTTCGATGGCGACCGCATTGTTATTTTGTGCCAGGAAGGGCTCTCAACAAGGGCAGTGTCCAGGCGTCTCGGAGTGAACCAGAGCGACATTGTTCGGACATGGAGGAGATGCAGAGAGACAGGAAATGTCGATGACATGCCTTGCTGAGGCCGCCCAAGAGCTACTACTGCAGTGGATGACCGCTTTCTACTGTTTATGGCACGTGGAAAACATCACCACCTTGTTGAATAATGCTTTTCGTGCACTCACAGGACGCTGTCGCGGACGTATTTGTAGGCAACCTGGTCAGGCTGAATGTCTTGGACACACGGTCCAGCGAGTGCAGCAAGGCGGAGGTTTCCTGCTGTTTCGGCATAGCATTATGTGGGGCCGACGTACGCCGCTGGTGATTATGGAAGGCGCCGTAACGGCTGTACGATACGTGACTGACATGCTTCGACCGATAGTGCAACCATATCGACAGCATATTGGCGAGGCATTCGTCTTTATGGACGACAATTCGCGCCCTCATCGTGCACATCTTGTGAATGACTTCCTTGAGGATAGCGACATCGCTCGACTGGCCCGCATGTTCTCCAGATATGAACCCCACCGAACATGCCTGGGTTAGATTGAAAAGAACTGTTTATGGACGATGTGACCCAGCAACCACTCTGAGGGATCTACGCCGAATCGCCGTTGAGGAGCAATAGTGCCTTGACGAACTTGTGGATAGTATGCTAGAACGAACAAGGGCATTCATCAAAACAAGAGGACGTGCTACTGGGTGTTAGAGGCAACGGTGTGTACATCAGTCTGGGTCACCACCTCTGAACGTATCGCTGTATGGTGGTACAGCATGTAATGTGTGGTTTTCATGAGCAAAACAAAGGGCGGAAATGATTTTTATGTTGATCTCTATTCCAATTTTCTGTAGAGGTTCAGGAACTCTCGGAACTGTGGTGATGTAAAACTTTTTTTTATGTGTGTACATCTCTGCTGCAGAATCATTTCCATTTGTCACAAACGAAAGAAGAAATAAATGAATGAATGTGCAAAATAATATGGTTCTCTTCTGTGTGGCATACTTGGGAACTGGGCTAGTTCAGCAAGGTTTCGCAGGAGAGCTCCTGTGAAGTTTGGAAGGTAGGAGACGAGGTACTGGCAGAATTGAAGCTGTGTGGACGGGCCGTGAATCGTGCTTGGGTAGCCCAGTCACTAGAGCACTTGTCCACGAAAGGCAAGCGTCCCGAGCTCGAATGGTCCGGCACACAGTTTTGATCCGCCAGGAAGTATCATACCAGGGCACACTCCGCTGAAGAGTGAAAATTTCATTCTGTCCTCTTATCTTATTTTGAACCCAGCGCACACCAGCAGAAAAACACACGCCGGTCACTACTGATGGGACACGTGCTTAACAGGTCAAGACCAACTTATTGGGTTAGTCACAAGATGTAAATCGTACAATAAATTGCCCAAGAGGATAAAAGAGATTACTAAAACAATCTTATTTTAAAAGGGCACTACAGTTTATACAGTGGACTAGCAAGATAATTTTTAAAAAAATGTAATATAAGTAAGTAACAAGAACGATAATAATAATAAAACCTCTCTCAATTCACATAACACTGTCACACTATGGTTTTTTTTCTTTTTTTATTCTTTCCTGAGATTTGTTTTCAGGAAAACTTACAAATCTATACAACGTATTATCCTAACACACTAACATCTTATCCTCTTTCTGAGCCCAACTAACACTTTATCCTCTTTCTGAGACCAACACCTCACTCATTGTAGAGGAATGCTGACTCAGTTTTTCAGGCTACCAAACATGAAATCGCGCAGTGTGACGTCAATTTTTGCTCTGGTATACAGGATGGAACGACTAGGGACCGATCAGAACCATTCGACGAAATCTGAACGCGGTCCAAAGCAGCAAAACATGTTTGTATTTTTTCAGCACTTCTGTTTCCAGCCTTTATGTGTGTGAATAAAAAGGCAACCCCCCTCCACACAGTTCGAAGTTCGGTGGCTGCTACGCACCTACATTGAGCACTTCAAAAATACACTTGTCAAACACTTCACACCAAATCAGCCTCAAGGCTGCAATAGAAATAGCGCCTGAAGGTGGAAAACCCCACCAGAGGAGTGTCGAAAGAATTGCCTAAACCTCACCTAGAGCAGTTGCGCGGCTGAATTAGTGTCGGTCTTACAACGCTCAAGAAACGTGTGTGGCTGGCACAGGTTGTGTTACCGAACTGGGGGTTCTAAGAGGGGTTCCATGCCGTTTCATTCACGCATATCTTAATGTCGCATCCCTCAGTGATTATGCCATAGCAGGGCTCGAAACAGGATGGCTGAAAAAAAATGCCATTGTAAATGATGTAAATGTGAAAGATGAAGAAAAATACTACTACTGCTGCGACTACCTCTGCTACTATGGTATTACGTATTACGCATCAAATGTCATTGTAAATTTATCTAAAATAAATTTTTACTTGTAAAGTCAGCGTTAATCATATCTTCTGAACGAAGATATGCTTTTCTGGAATTTAATAGATCATACTCCTGGTTCCTCCCTTATTCCCCTTCCTTACCTCAAATACACCTCCTTGTTCCACGCCGTCCGTTGTGGCCGAGCGGCTGTAGCCGGATCAGTGCAGAACGGCGCTGCTGCTATGGTCGTAGGTTGGAATCCTGCCTCGGGCATGGATGTGTGTGTTGTCCTTAGGTTATTTAGGTTTAAGTAGTTCTAAGTCTAGGGGACTGATGACCTCAGATGTCAAGTCCCATAGTGCTTAGAGCCATTTGAAGCATTTGAACCTTGTTCCACGATCTTCCTCCCCACCACACACTTCCATACCCAGTACCATTGACTTCTACAACTTCTCAATACGAACTATTTTCAAAGAAACGTTGTTGAGTACGGATAAGGACGGGGTATCACGCTGGTATATTAAAATTTCTTTATAACTGATGGCTGGTTACTTTCACCCAATAGATTTTGAGTGATCATGTATTATTAGAATGTCAAAGTTTTGTAACTGGCTTCTCCGATTGTATATTTAGATAGCTACTTAATAGCATTATTTTCAATTATCATCGTACATAACCGAAATTTGTAGTTAATAGTTTATTTCGTGCACCTGAGATAGTAAAAATAAACTTTTCTTGGATTTTACACGTGTAAGTACCTAGGTTATAATTACTAAATGCAGCTGGGCTATAACACACGACAGGCTATGACCACCCAGCGACCCTGAACTCCTTCATCCTCCCGTAAGGAAGATGAAGAAGCACACAGATAGGCAGGAAAATCAGGTAGGAAGTAGGACCTTTCACGTTACTACTATGATGTATTGTACTATCTCTACAGATGCCACTGATTTAGAGATTCATTTGACCACGAGATGCACATTTATTTGTTGATCATCTCCATTACGTATCATCAAGTGGCTGAAGATAACACGAAAAATACTGCAGCATAGCCAGCCGAGGTGGCCGAGCGGTTCTAGGCGCTTCATTCCGGAACCGCGCGACTGCTACGATCGCAGGTTCGAATCCTGCCTCGGGCATGGATGTGTGTGATGTCTTTAAGTTAGTTAGGTTTGAGTAGTTCTAAGTTCCAGGGGACTGATGAACTCAGATGTTAAGTCCCATAGTGCTCAGAGCCATTACTGCAGCATTTTGGCTGTCGTGCTTCTCTTGACATTTCATAAAGGGCAGCCCAGAGACACGTGCGTGGAACTTAAAGTAATAACAGCAACAAAAACACGAAGATGCTACTTCACAACCATATGATGGAATTCTCCAAAGTTTATAACGGTCTTCTACGACCCACGAGCAGCAAAATTATCTGTATACAGTGATGGAAAATTTCACACTGTCAATGTCAACACACTTTGAACGACGATTAATATCAGGAGTACATTGCTTTCTACAACGATTTACGAAAAAACATCTTTGAACCTGAGAAAGTGCATTGTTATGATAGTCAACGGTAAATTTTAAGTTCCGCCTTTCTCTCTCTCTCTCTCTCTCTCTCTCTCTCTCTCTCTCTCTCTCTCTCTCTCACTCTCTCTTTCTCTCTCTGTCCCTATCAATCCCCCTTCCAGTCTCTCAAAAAACCGATTTCCCTTTCCTGTTTTATGTGCTTGTAACACAGTCCCGATAAGCACAGCAAGCACCCAGCTGACCACAGCTAACGTTGACTCTTCTTACTTAGCCGTTCAGTTCACCAGAATGGGGTCTGTATTATTCGCGCTACACTTTACCTCTGCGTTTGATGTTCACGAGCCTCTGATCAGAGGCTGTTTGCTTTTGTGTGTCCTCTTTGCGTCGCTACCAACATGTTAACTTTGCTCTAGTTGTTTGTGACGTTGTTGTATTTTCGTATGCCGCACCATACGTGCCCTATTCTGTGACAGCGAGGATACTAGTTTGAAAGGCTGAAGTAACAAAGCACAATACAGAATGCCACATACAACTGCGTTCAACGCGTCGGTTATTTTTGTTGCCATTTGGCCGCATCACACATCGAAATATCGAATGTTTGTGAAAAGTCTATAATAGCCGCGAAGGGATCAGAGAGATTTTTTGATTCCTTAAGGAAATCGACAACCTGACAGCGGTAACGCTGATTGTTATTCAGAGATAACAGAAGTTCGCACGTCAACAAAGTGTCTGCAATATGTAAAGCTTACGAAGCAGGAAGCTTCATTGCAGCTCGTATTAGAAAGCATAAATATGGCTATTGTGTCAGAGTCCAAAATGCGGACTATCCGAGGTATGTGAAATCTTGTGACAACATCCAATAGTTACCAAATAAGCAGCAACCAGTCGCAAAATCATGTTTTATTTATTTACTTTTGGAAATCGATTTCAACTGATTAACAGCCATCATGGGTGCTTTCAACGAATATGTGCCCTGAGTAGTAACTCCGTCTTAACCAGAGGTCAAACATTACCTCTTGCAAAAGTAAATAAATAACACACGATTTTGCGACTGGTTGCTGCTTATTTGGTAATTTTATGGTTTATGGTCGCTGCACAACTTGGGAACCAAATGGAGCCCACCATTCATAACATCCACTAGTGTTATTACACTCCGTGTGGGGATGTGGACTGTTCACCTGTTGTTGCTTCATGCATCTCATTGAAGACAAATGTATAGCACTATTTGTGTGACGCGTAGACACCACAAGACTCTCTGGCCGTTAACATCGAATTAAGTTTATCATAGACACTATTTCCGCTTCTAATAGACCCTCAGTTGACTACACAAAGTTATTAAATACTGGTGCCATCCGTCCGGCAAATAAAGGTTTTTGAAGGTGCTGAATTCTTAGCCATGAAATCAGGTTCTCACTTAATAATCGAATAAATTCTAAATGTTATAAACTTGGGACGCAGTTGACAGTTCACCAACCTCTGTAAGCTTTGGCCAGTTATGAGACCAGTGCAGTGACAGTGAACGGCTAAAATAAATTCAGTATTAACTCTACTGCATATTGACACTGCTCTTATCTTAATTTTGTGGACCTACCAGAGACTGATGGATGACACTAGCGGTGGTCGTGTTTTCTAATAATAGCTGCGGCCGTGAAAATGGCAATTTTAAAGCCTCCGCCAGTGACACAAACGTATTCACAGCCATATAAAAGGAATATAACATAAATTTACAATGCAGGCAATTTAAAACGCACGTCACTTGAAAATGACATACGTAGATGGCCGCCAATTTCCTTCACACACAGTTCAAGTCTTTTACAGATTTACTTCCTCTCGTATTTGATCTTTCACTTCCTGGATGGTGTATGGTGGGTCACACAGGATGATTTGAGATTTTATATCTCAAAGGAAGAAAGGTCATGGAATCTTGGAATGTCACACTGTGAGTTGTGGGCTGCCGAGTGCGGTACAAAGAACACAGAAGTGAGAACTCACGCCACCATGCTTAGAAGAAAGAGAGTGCCTATTACTGAGCTACTGCGAAACGGATCTAGTAAATTCTACCGGAAAACTGAAACATTTTAATTGCAGCCTTGGCTGAAATGCCCCCACCCACACACGCGGGTCACGGCCCTCGATCCTAGCCACTCGACCATCATGCGTGGTCGGTATGGAAAGTGTCCACAAAATCAGCTCCTCGTGTATTTATAGCGAAGGGTACAGCTGGCAAACGGACCGCCTGATGTTTGCTGTGTTCGTCCCATTGGTAGACAGAAGACATGGGACGGTGATTACCGATACGGCTCATACAGCCACCCTAGCCAAATTCACCTCTTTTTTCTATTCTGTTCTTTTAAACATTTAATAGTATATCGAAAAACCATCGTGTAGTAGAGACGATCGTTTCCACCACATGCAATATTTCGTTTTTCACGATGATCTTTCAGTGGTAGTGGGAACAGGTGGCACAATCTCGCGATACATGGCGGCCCATTCCCTCCCAACGTTCTCCTGCCAAACAAGCTATGCAGTATTCCTTTTTTCTCTGGCTTGTGTCACTCCGAACTGAAGTTTAGGCCAGAAGCTCCAGGACGCTCCACTCGCCATGTTAACCCTGTGTTCCATCGGCCTGCTTTGCTGTATTGGATAGTGAAAACAGGTTTATAACTAAATAAGTGAATATCTCCACTGGCTACTAAAATCATTCTCTCTGTGAGGATACCAATTTAAAATTATAACAGGCCACATAGTTTCGCCAACCTACTTAGAAATAAACATATGAGGGACGTACAAATGGGTAATGCAACATATTTTTTCTGAGAGATGTTTCGTTTTATTTAGCATTCCAATACACCGTATTGCTCCCTATTCTTTTGGCTACAAAAAACCTATTTGACAACTTAATTTCAGTTCAATGCTACGGCCTTACGGCCCCTTAATGGGAGGACCTGTATGTCCGCATGGTACCGTTCTACTGCTAGAGATCTGAACCAACGCCTTGCTACATCAATAATCTCCCCATCATCCACGACTTGCTTTCGGCGCACTGTATCCTTCATGGAGCCAAAGAGATGGAAATCGGAGGTTGCGAGATAGGAGCTGTAGGGTGGATGAGGGAGAACAGTCCAATGAAGTTTTGAGAGCTCCTCTCTTGTGCCCAGATTTGTGCGATGCCTTGCGTTGTCGTGGAAAAGGAGAATTCATTTGCATACCTCAAATGAGAGTGTCCACACGTTCCAGAATCGCATGTGTCACAGTTGCGTGCAGCCAATCGGCGCGCGGGAGATCCGACAGGTTTGCACGACCTTGTTGCGATGATGACAAACGCCTCGTTGAACGATTCATGTTACTTTAGTTCACTGCCAGGTCACTGTAGATATTCAGCAAGTGCCTATGTATATTTGCAATTCTCTGGTTTTCTGCCAAAAGAAACTCAATGACAGTGCTGTGCTTGGCACGTCCCTTTGTTACAAACGCCATTTTGAGGACCATCTATAGCGCCGCCAGCTATTTCCACGTCATGAAACTATAGAGGCTGAGGCGGGAGTATTCTGCGACGTCCCACAACAAATTCCGCATTTCGTCAACTGAAAATGGCCGATAAAAAAGTGTGTTGCACTACTTGTTGAATGCGCTTCGTGATAAAAGATGAATGAAAAATAACTGTTGGATTACAGAGTGTTGTAAACGTAGAAACTGAAAGTTACTATTAATTCAGCCCAAACATCCAAGGTAACAGAAAAGGGTTTCCTTGCTCTAGTTACTTAAAGGTGGCTGGTTGCACGTTTGCTAAATAACACTTACTTGAGAGGGCAGCACTGCAACAGAAATGTGGTAACACAACAAAGAAATTAAAACAATTCTCATTTAGTCTTCAGTCTCAGCTGCACATTTTTAATTCCATGGCATGTTTCAATCACTATGGATGATCTTCAGATCTCAGAAGTTGCGCCAGCTACCCGTACTGTCTATTTAGAACCTGATATCACAGTACTCTGGTATGAGGTTGCGAAAAGACAAGGCGTGTTGCAGGCGCAATTACTTAGATCTGAAAATGATGCAGAGTGACCGAAACATGGCAACCTATCTTAAGAATAAATCAGAATTATTTTAAATGTCAGTGCACTTGCTTATTCTCTGAAGACGATTATGTCGGCTATTATGACAATAAATAACAAACAACTTCATGAACATTATGTTAGAAAATGATACTTTAGAACAATTTCAAGTGTGGCGGTTACTTCCTAAGCCTAATTCAATGCTGGCCGTGGTGGCCTAGCGGTTCTAGGCGCTACAGTCTGGAAACGCGCTGCTGCTACAGTCGCAGGTTCGAATCCTGCCTCGGGCATGGATGTATGTGATGTCCTTAGGATAGTTAGGTTTAAGTAGTTCTAAGTTTTAGGGGAATGATGACCTCAGAAGTTCAGTCCCATAGTGCTCAGAGTCATTGAACCTAAAGCAATGAATTCTAAATCTATGATATTGTCACTATAACTGATAGCATTGGCTACAGACGCTCTTCATAGTCCAATTCCGTAAATAGCCCGGCTAAGGCGGAAGGTTGTCTTCAGAGTGCTGTACTGAAGTGATATAACTGCTGGTTAACAACTACGTGAGTGTCTGCAGCCTGTTGTGTTTTGGTACCTGTCGGCGGAAGGATTTCCTTGTTCGCCAGTACAAGCGGAAGCAATGTAGTCTGCGGGTGACAGAGCTCCCAATGGCTGCCGTACATACTATGGTGGATACATATACGTTGCTCCATTTCGCATTTGCTCGCAGCACCATGGGGAACGCACGCAAAAGCACAGTGAGGGGGCTGTCGTCAAGCATTCACCATTTCGACAGTCCATAAGCTGCGCCAAGGTGGAAGGCGTGACATCCTCTTCCATTGGTTACTCGCAGGCTGGGGACCGCTGATGGAGGCGCTAGTAGGGATAGGAAGGTCCATCTGACAGCTGGCTGCATAGGGATCTTCTGACTATCTATCTGTGTATCTATCGCTTGAACCTGTCCCGCCGTTACGCAGGGTCAGCCATCGATAATCGGATTTGGCATGTTAATGGTTAAGGGGTGGCCGGATGCCCTTCCTGCCGCCACCCTGTACCCCCCCCCCCCCCCCACCCCCGGGACGTAGTGTTCCCCCAACTGTCTGCGTGGAGTGTAATCCATGGAATAGTGCGAAAGTGATCAGATGTCTGCAAGCCGTGTATCTGAGACGGAACGTGGGGACCAGGCCGGTATTCACCAATCGAGATGTGGAAAACCGCCTAAAAACCACATGCAGGCTGGCCGGCACATCGGCCATCGTCGTTAATCCGCCGGGCGGATTCGATCCGGGGCTGGTGTCGCTACCCGAGTCCAGGAAGCTGCGCATTAGCGCTCTTGGCTACGCTTGATGGTAGGGGGGTTTGGGGGGGGGTGGGGGTGGGAGGGGGTCTTCTAACTCTGGAAAACAAAACCGTATAGGAGTTCTGCCTGTATGCATGTGGGCGCAGTGCGACCTGATTTGATTTTGATACGCATTGCGCTACCATGTGAACGTTTAAGCTTAAATATAACATTGCTGAGATGCTCCAGTACTGTGCCTCGTACCCGTGTCTTTTCCCCAAACTCGCAAATTGAAATGAGTGCCGGATCATTCAGTTAAAAAAAAGAAAATTGTTTCAACTGCTGTCGAGGTTCGGCATGTGGATACACAACTGGCTCTGAAATCGGCATTAATATTCGTGACAGTCTTCGGTGCAATTTCTCTGTGGGAGATTGTGCATTCTGTCCTGAGAGAGAAAGATCAATAAAGCATTGTCTTTACTGTAATGTTGAACCAGCTTCGTCATATGTGACTTGAAAGTTTGTACGAGCCTTTCAGTGAGTCTATAGGCTTCAGGATGAAGCAGTCCAAAAGTGTGAAATGCCGTTGGGTTAATAAAATAGTTTAAATTCATGATAAGAAAGTTGTGTGCCACTTTCAGTGGCCAAAGATTTCGGTAGTCCCTCTATAATGAAGGCCTTTGGCAAAGCGTGATTAGTTTTTGTTGAAGATGCCAGTGGCATATGTATCAAAAATGGAAATATGGAGAAAGCATCAATGCCGAACAGCCAGTAGTTCCCGAAAAAAGGTCCTGAAAAATTAATATGAAGACGTGATATGGTAGTGCTGCCAATGACCATGGAAAATATTGTCAAGGCGGAGCTGATTGATATGACTGACATAAGTAGCATTTAACCACCATCACATCAATGTTTCGTCAATATTCTTCCTGTTGCAATGTTCTCTGGCAGTATGTTTGGTACGAACTATGCTCCAGCGGCACTGATGTAGTATCTGTAGTACCGTAGATACGCTGATAGCCAAAACATTATGACCACTGCCCACGGCGACGTTGGATGCCGCCTGGTGGCATTGCGGGGACGTGACCAGTACAAAAGTGTTTAAGTGGAGCAGACACGTACGGATCACCCTAGCGAAGATGTGGGCTGCAAATGCGGAAATAATTTCACGAAAGACAGAATATTATTAAGCAGAACCTGTGAGAGAGAATCTCGAAAACGGCGAAGCTGATCGAATGTTCACGTGCTATAGTCGTGAGCATCTACGATAAGAGGTAGAAGGACAGTGAAACTGTCACTAGGCGCTAAATGGTCAGACATCTACGACTCTTCAAATAACTTACGGGTTTGCTGCCGGGTGACGTCGTCGAACACCGCCGATATTTCGACAGGAGCACACCCTGCAATTCTTAAGGCACCTTCTAAGTTTAAGTCCCTGTTGGCATCCGTAAAAGATGATCTTGGTTTGCGTAAAGCTGGGGTCTATCGTATTCCTTCCAGTTGTGACATGTCATATTTTGGTCAGACGATCAGGACTGTGGAAGACCGGTGTATTGAACATAAGCGTCACACACGCTTACAACAGCCGAGCAAATCTGCTATTGCAGAACATTGCCTTGACACCGGTCATCCTATGGAATACAACACGGAGATTCTGGGTTGCACGTCCAACTATTGAGATAGTGTTATGAAGGAAGCTGTTGAAATCAGATTATCAAGCAACCTTATTAACAGAGATGGTGGATTTTGTTTAAATGCTGCTTGGAAATCGGCTCTGTCTCTCACCAAAAACCAGAGGGACAGAATTAATGCTACCACACCTGTTGATTAATAGTAACTATCGATATTTCTGGTGTTGGTTATCTTTGGTTGTATTGACACTTGTTCTGTGTGTGCTGTCTTCCTTGTTTCTCCTCTGTGAACCGAGGTATTAAATTTGCTTGCACGTTTTTTCTTCCTTGCATTTGTGCCTCGAGAATGGCAGGGTGTGCTAATATCGAAATATCGGCGGTGTTCGACGACGTCACCCGGCAGCAAACCCGTAAATTATTTGAACATTCGATTCGCCGGGAAAAGTTAAGGTCTCATCTACGACTCTTCACATAATGTGGGGTTCGGAGGCTTGCCTGCCCTATGAAGTAGGATAGATGTGGCATTTCTGTCGAAAGAGCACAATGCTGGTGCACGCACAAGCGTTTCGGAGCACGCCGTTCATCATACATTGTTGAACATGGAGCTCCGCAGTAGACCACCCCTATGTGTTAACATATTGACCCAACTACATCGTCAACTGGGATTGCAGTGGGCACTGGACCATCGGGAATCGACTGTCGACCAATGGAAACGTGTTGGCTCTACGGGTGAATCACTTTTGCTACACTAGCTAGATGGTCGTCTCCACAACCGTGAATGGCGGATCAAATGGCTCTGAGCACTATGCGACTTAACTTCTCAGGTCATCAGTCGCCTAGAACTTAGAACTAATTAAGCCTAACTAACCTAAGGACATCGCACACATCCATGCCCGAGGCAGGATTCGAACCTGCGACCGTAGCGGTCGCTCGGCTCCAGACTGTAGAACCTAGAACCGCACGGCCACTCCAGCCGGCAATGGCGGATCGAAACGAGGAACACGTCATGGACGCAGGCTGGTGGGAGCAGTATTGTACTATGGGAGACCTAAGAACATCGCACACATCCATGCCCGAGGCAGGATTCGAACCTGCGACCGTAGCGGTCGCTCGGCTCCAGACTGTAGCGCCTAGAACGGCACGGCCACTCCGGCCGGCAATAGCGGATCGAAACGTGCAACTCGTCATGGACGCAAGCAGGTGGGAGCAGTATTGTACTATGGGAGACATTCTCCGGCGCTTGCATGGGACCTATGGTAGTAATCGAGGACACGCTGACAGCTGCGAACCATCTGCAGCCTTTCATGTTTGATGTCGTCCCATCTTTCAGCACTATAATTGTCCGTGTCTCGGAACCAGAACCGTGCTACAATGGTTTGAGCAGCATTATAGTAAACTCCCATTGATGTCTCGGGGACCAAATTTGCCTGATATAAATCCTGTGGAACCCATCTGGTCGCTATCGGGCGCCATCACCGCCTAAGCAAATCAGGGGCCCGTTATTTAAGCGAATTACATGACCTGTGCGTAGACATCTAATACCGCATACCTACGAAACAACTGTGTGATGCCTGTACGCATAATCAGTGCTGTATTTCGTTGTAAACATGGGCAAACACGCTATTAAGCAGGTAGTTGTAATGTCATGGCTCATCAATGTATAAGAACCGAACCACTCGCGTCTTGGCTGATTCCGAGTGCACCGGAATGACACCGTTGTACAGTGTGAGTGCGTCCTGCATATTCCAGTAAGATTTAATCTCTAGTTGAGTATCTTCATATCATCTAGCCAAACTGTTTGAATATACTGTTTGATTTGAGACAAAACAGGATATTTCGGCACAAGTTTGGCAATTAATTTAGAATTAACTGGAAAATTTTTCAGTGTGTCTTGACTTTTGGTATCCATTAAAAAACAGGCGTCAGCTGATGAGTCACAGATTTTGTCTTGTCCAATTGTCGAACGGGAAAGCAAACGTTGAGCTTTCCATGTAGGAACAGTATTGTTCGATCCAAAGATAGCCACTTAAGTTTTATTGTTTGTTAGGAGGATGTATTTACCTCTGGAAAGGTAATCGTGACATTTCTTATGAATGGAATTAATTTGTGCCATTGTCAGAGTCCTTGAAGTGAACGCAATTGGTCTTTCAAAACCATGATGTCGAGCGACAGAACGGCGCCTATGTCATAGTCTGAAGCATGTCCAACAGTTGTGACCATTTTGTTCGGATCATAAGTCTTAAGACTTAAGACGTCAACCAAACAATGATTTAATTTTGTAAAACGCACGCTACATTTCACTGTTTCAGTTGCATTTGGTGCCTTTACTTAACAGCTTGTGCAGTGGTTCACTAGTAGCAACTGTATGAGGGAAAAATTTCCTATAATAATTTATTTGTCTTGATATGGGACGTAACTGCTTGATGCCCTTGGGAGCAGGAAGCTTTTTAATGGCCTCAGTATACTGCGTCATCGGCTTGATGCCGTGTGTAGACAGTATGTGTCGTATTTCACTTTGCGTTAAATAAAAGTCTTCGCTGCATTTCAGACTTGCAGCTGGTAGAATTTGGAAGCCAGATCCCAAATTCTGTAACAGTTCCTGTGGAGCTGTGACAGACAGTTACGTCTTCAAGGTAGTCCAGTGCATGCCAAGTTAATAGTTCTAAATAGCGCTGAAACAAACATGGTGCGAGACAAACATGGTGCGCTAGTTATTCCGAAGGGTTAGTAACGGTAGAGATCAAATGGAGATCACTATAACCTCTGTGTGTCTTGGTCCACAGGGATTTGCGAATATTTTTCTTTAAGATCCAGTTTGGCAATGTACACACTCACACCTAATTTTGACATCAGTTCTTCCGGCTTGGAACATGATACGAATCAACAAAAGATTGGGAATTAACCGTCACTTTGCAATCTACGTAGATGTGAAGTGATCCATGCAGTTTCTATGCAAATACGATCGGCGTTGCCCGTTGGCTACTGGTTAATACTCGGATTACCTAATTTTGTTGAAGGTGGATGGGTAAGGTTTCAATGCAAAGAAAAATATTGCGTGCTTTGCAAAATATCGGCACCGCATACGGTTTCAGCGTAATGTGTGCCTTGCAAACTTTGATACTGCTTGTTGCTTCAGAAAACAAATCATCACATTTTTCCAACAGGTGCTTTAATTTTCCATTCAGAGTATCAGTTCGAAAGTGATACGCTTATTCGTGAATGGTGAAGCCCAAAGCATTGAAGAGATCCAGTCCTAGTAAACTCGTTTCCCATTTGAATTTACTACTACTAATGTAGACTGTTTAGAAAATTGCTTACACATTACACCTGTTGAAAACTGTCCTTTTACTAGAATCTTCTGATTGCTCTAAATGAACAGTGAATTTTGAAAGACCGTTAATTTCATAATTTCTGTGTTTCAGTAAACCTCCATATTAATGATTGAAACTGATGACTATGCGTCTATTTGAAAACCGATTGGCACTTAACTCGAGGAGTAACAAATAATGATATGGTATTGCTAGAAAAGATTGCATTCATGTAAAGTTTCGTCTGTGAAAGTTTTTGAATTTTGCACATGCTCGTAATGAACATTACTTGACCTTTTTATTATTAACCACTGGAGTTCATTTGAGTGACTGCCTGTTTTGTCTGCTGTGCTTCATTCTGTACACCTCAGCCCTACGTCCCGTCTTTTTATAATAATCACAAGTGAGTTGCAATAAAAGCAATTGTCTCTTTGGTAGCTTACGTCGCAGAGTGAAAACGATCGTAATTTATTATTTCTTTATTTGTTGCTAACTGTCTCAGTCGAGTAGTATGAGCACCCCGTGTTTTCCAGGTCTGGCCCTGCTGTTTGCTTTGCCATGCTGGCTGTTTACGCGTAATGAATACCTCAACATCGTCGCACTGTATTGCTCTCGCAGAGACAAGGGTATGATGGTATGCACAAGTCAAAGGCAGACATATTTACAAGATCGGTTTGTTAGACCAACCAGGTCCTTCTTTAAGTTATTATCAGAAGAGTGCATGATAAGCACACCGTGAATTGTGAGTCTGCGTAATATTTCTTACACTGATCATTTTCACAATGAAATTTACATTCCTGAGTCGGGACCTGTAATTGAGCAATCCACTCGTTATAACTTTGACAAGACTTCTTGAAATACTGAAAAATATCTATGCCTGGTAGCAGCAATATGAACTTGTGAGCCAAAATACATTGAGGTGACAAAAGTCATGGAATACCTTCTAATATCGTGAAGGACCTCCTTTTGCCCGGAGTAGTACATCAGCTCGACATGGCATAGAATCAAAAAGTCGTTAGCTATCCCCTGCAGAAATACTGTGAGAGGCACGCATGCCTTGCTCATACTGTGGCATCAAGCAGTCAGGCCTGCAAGATGAGTGGTCTGCCAAGCGAGTGGATTCGTTCTTATTTATCGAGTAACATGAACTCTCGTACTCAAAATTAAGTTAAAAATTATCCTCCTTTATGAATATTATGCAACGGAAACGCACATCTGACTGTTCACTACACACTGGCAATACCACATTTTCTTTCTTATTTAACGGCTTTGATCAACACGTGGCCATCGCACTGAATATGAATGGCGCACACATTATAAATTCTGGATATCATGACAACATACAATTCGAAGGAAAAGGCCACCAACCTATTTCTTTTCACTATCTTATTTATTCGGATAAATTCTATAACCTAAACACACAAATTCTATATCCTATAACAATAACACATGAGAAATTCCGCCCAGTGGGCACGGCTTTACATTGGTGATTCTCTATCTTATGGTCTCGTAATTATTTAACGGTACAGTGCACTTTCTGGATAGTATGGTGGATCTTTTGCTATATCTCACACTTCGACTCTCACTACCATCATCACGAAACTTTCCTCCAGACCGATGGTACAAAAGGAACATGCATAACCCACTACCTCTGAAACTACCTTGCTACTCTCCCATGCAAACCACACATACTTAAATTACATGACATACACCACACTGCAACATGGAATACAACACAAGGAATAGTCACAACATTATAATCACATCACTTTCGGCTTTCCCACATCAATTAGTATTTATTCCAGTGTCACACGACACTGCCCCACTTCGTAACTTTTCTTTCCTACTACGAACTCTGGAGGATATATGCACGTCTTCCTGTGCAATGCAAGCCAAGTGGCGTTGCTGGATAGACGGCTGACTCACCTTGCTTCTCTCTCAGAGTATTACAGTTTGAATCAAGCGTCACACGGAAACATAACACGTAAAGTAATATTAAGAACATATTCATCACACAAGCGAGTCCTCAACTGATACCATGGACGAGTACTTCTATTTATCCTTTGTCTCATACACAGATTGAGACTCACACAGTACTCACCACTTGGAAAAATGGTTCAAATGGCTCTGAGCACTATGGGACTCAACTTCTGTGGTCATTAGTCCCCTAGAACTTAGAACTACTTAAACCTAACTAACCTAAGGACATCACACACATCCATGCCCGAGGCAGGATTCGAACCTGCGACCGTAGCAGTCGCACGGTTCCGGACTGCGCACCTAGAACCGCGAGACCACCACGGCCGGCTCACCACGTGGAAGTACTCGTCTCTAATTTCAAGTCCTGCACAAGCCATTTCCTAAATATTTCCAACTTATAGTATACACGCTAGTAATTCAGCTTAACTTAAGCACTCAGAAGTATTTCAACTTATTGCTACACGTGGTTTCATTGTGACCGTTGGTCACTTTCGAAGTTTATTATGATCGCCTTAATATTACCTGCCTGACATTTAATTCTCCCCACAAAAGTTCCTAAAATAGGGAAATTATTATTCCAAACTACTCTTAAGTATTTCACATGCATACCATGTTTCCAATCTTTTGTCTTTAAGGAGCACACCTAAGACAGGTCTTACCAACACTAGGTCCAGCGGCAGAGTGCTGAAACATGGCCGTTCTTCAGGTCCTCCCGCACCTCTGCCGAAGTGGGGGAGCACCTTGCCACCGTATTGGTCAGCCACATTTCAGGCGCTGAAAGCTCCGGTAAATTTCATCTCTTTGGTTCCATCAAAGGTGGCCAAAGGACCGTCTCAAAGATGATCATATGTTCACATTCACTATCTGCGGTTAGCAGACAACCATACATTCATTCATTTCACAGATCTCACCAAACTGGATGTAGGGATTTATTTTGTAGGAGTGCACATCTGATCAATTAAATAAATAAATTGTCATTCTTTCCCACACTGGTATCCGGCTTCGGTGTGTTAATTGAGTTATTTTTACAAAAAATATCTTGTTCTGACAAGAATAATGAAGTATGTTGTACCTATTTTCAATGTCGGGCGGTGCTGTACCCTTTCAACTGATTCATGCGGCCTATATAGCCGTCGATTATTACCAAAGAGTTGCTGACGCATGATTTTGTGCTCAAACTGAACCGGTTACTTTCCACAAATGTTCGATGGGATTCATGTCGAGCGACCTATGTGGCCAAATCATTCGGTCGAACTGTCCGGAGTGTCCTTCAAATCAATCGTGAACAATTGTGGCCCAGTAAGATAGTGCATTTTCATCCTTAGAATTCCACCGTTGTTTGGGAATGTGTGTGGCTGCAAGTGTTCTCCAGGTAGCCGAACGTAACTACTTCCAGTCACTGATCGGTTACAGCGGACCAGAGGACCCAGTCTATTCCACGTAAACACAGCCCACTTTATTATGGAGCCACCACCAGCATGCACGGTACCTTGTTGACAACTTCGGTCCATGGCTTTAAAGGCTCTGTGCCACACTCGAACTCTACCACGCAGGCTTTCAACAATAATAAGGATAGATGAAATGGCCCTCAACCATGTTCCCTCAGACCCAGAGTTGCAATATTAAAAGTTTTGGCTGGTTTCGTTGTCTAGGGGCTGGGATACGTAGTTCCCGCATTACAAGTCAAATACTGCTGAGTCTACAGTATACAATACGAATAGACACATGAATCGAATAGTCGAAGGTTCTTATCACTCGCAATTGCGAATTTTGAACGTAATATAGACATTTATAAATAAAAGATTGCAATTAAATAACATGTGCAGGCTCTATCTTAACGACTTTAAATGATGAGTACAATAGTAGAAGTACTTTTGAGAATTCTGCAAAACACTTACTGGTGTCGATGGTCCAGCAATTAAATAAAATATAAGCCGAATAACAGGGAAACAATAGATTCCAACTGCACGTAATTAGTTATGTACAACAACATAACTTGCTCGATATTTGCTTCTAAACGCACACGACGTCTTCACTGCAGAAGCCACGGAAATCACACAAGAGCACAGGTCGGCACTCCGAAATATTTCTGTCCTCCGCGACCACGCGCAAACTGCTCCACTGTCCAAGTCTTTCCGCCGACTGTCCGTCCGTCGCGCTGTACTGTCCTCGTCCAGCACTCGCCCCCGTGTGCTGTGCCGTACCGTCCAGAACTGCCCCGTGTCCTCTCTCGAAACGATGCTCTTTTCCCACTTCCATTCTGTCTCCCCATTCACAAGCGCTGTGATTGGCTAGAGCGCTCGCGCCATGTCTTCAAACCAATGCACTCTCACAACATAATGAAACACATACGAAAAACTGGAATTACATTTAAATACTTGAAATTAAATAAATATTCCTACGGCTGGACCATAAACACGCTCTAACACACATTATTAAATACATAAACAAATTAAATAAACATATATCAAAAGAAAAGAAGCAAAAGGTAGGCCAGGAGCCTAATGTCTCTGTGCTTCCTAAAACACAGTAAATAATTGACCAGTTTCTTCATGAATAGCATATATCGGATATTAACAAAGACATAGAGGAATCAATATACCGGGTGATCAAAAAGTTAGTATAAATTTGAAAACTGAATAAATCCCGGAATAACGTAGATAGAGAGGTACAAATTGATACATATGCTTGGAATGACATGGGGTTTTATTAGAACCAAAAAAATACAAAAGTTCAAAAAATGTCCGACAGATGGCGCTTCATCTGATCAGAATAGGAATAACTAGCATAACAAAGTAAGACAAAGCAAAGATGACGTTCTTTACAGGAAATGCTCAATATGTCCACCATCATTCCTCAACAATAGCTGTAGTCGAGGAATAATGTTGTGAATAGCACTGTGCAGCATGTCCTGAGTTATGGTGAGGCATTGGCGTCGGATCTTGTCTTTCAGCATCTCTAGAGATGTCGGTCGGTCGCGATACACTTGCGACTTCAGGTAACCCCAAAGCCAATAATCGCACGGACTGAGGTCTGGGGACCTGGGAAGCATGACGAAAGTGGCGGCTGTGAACACGATCATCACCAAATGACGCGCGCGGTGTTTGTCAGCCAGGCTGGGGATGATGCGATTCTGTAACATATCGGCATACCTCTCACCCGTCACGGTAGCAGTTACAAAACCAGAATCACGCATTTCCTCGAAGAAAAAAGGCCCGATAACGGTAGATGTGGTAAGTCCAACCCATACCGTGACTTTCTCGTCGTGCAATGGAGTTTCGACAGTTTTAGGATTTTTCGGTAGCCGAAATTCTGCAGTTGTGGGTGTTGACAGACCCTCGAAGCGTGAAATGAGCTTCGTCGGTCCACAACACGTTACTCAACCAATCATCATCTTCTGCCATCTTTTGAAACGCCCACACCGCAAAAATCCTCCGCTTCACTAAATCGCCAGGTAACGGTTCATGATGCCGATGGATTTTGTACGGATGGCATCGGAGGGAATCAAACAGTAGTGTATGGAATACCGGTGCGACGCGCGACTGCACGAGCGATGACTTCCCCGTGCATGGACGAACCCGCTACAGTCTCCATTTCTTCCTGAACTGTCTCAGCAGCATTACGCCTTGTGCTCGGTCGGCCACTACGGGGTCCATCGTCTAAACAACCCGTGGCTTCGAACTTCGAAATCATTCTCACCACGGCTGCATTTGTCAACGGACCTTTACCCGTTCGAATCCCCTTCCTATGGCGATAGGATCGTAACGCTGAACTAGCACATTCCCCATTCTGATAATAGAGCTTCACTAAAAGCACCTTTTCAGGTAACGCCAACATGCTGTGACTGCTGGCGCATCTGATTCTCTCTCTCATTACAGCTCCTTTTATACACGATTGTCATGCGCAGTCACTGACGTTTTGCTGTCCAGCGCCATCTGTCGGACATTTTTTGAACTTTGATTTTTTTTGTTCTAATAAAACCCCATGTCATTCCAAACCTGTGTGTCAAATATTACCTCTCTATCTACATTATTCCGTGGTTTATTAAGTTTTCAAATTTATACTGACTTTTTGATCACCTGGTATTTATAAGCATGCTGCTATCTTTTATTCGTGTAACTGTGGAGTACATATGGCCTGACGCGATCGATAGTAATCGGCCACTTTGACCTCCAGTAACTCATATACTACTTAAGTTACATGCCTGTAATTCATACCAATCTAGGTTTACACTAATAGCTTTCTAAATACACGGCGATCGACAAAATCAGATGACGTTTATATTTTGGAAATTTGTTGCTGGGTGTTACTTGTACAATTTATCGTCAGACACTAAACTTTAAACCAATAAAGCCATTGAAAATCTGATTACACCATCAGGATCGTCGTGCAAATAATAGTAATGTACATGTTTCTCTTTGAGGTATCATGATTCATCTGGCTACCATTAATTTCTATACGAACTGTGAAATGTTTGCCGTTAATGTTTCACAAAGTCCGCCATCTTTGGCACTCCCGGCATAGACATCTCCGTCATCGACACAAAGCACCGTTCTCGTCACAGCGGAATTCCCAGCCACGCGGCTGGACCACGCGCTGGGGCTACCCCTCTCGCCCGCCTAACTTTTGCCACCAGGTGTTTGGTGCCGGACCCCGGCTTCGACGAGAGTCCTGTAAGGCCGTCCCAGATCCGAACATATAATATTTCCAGGGCGCCACAACTCGCCCGTTACCTCACAACCATCACCTCTTACCAAGTGAAATGGAGATTCATCTGACAAAGCCGTGGTTCCTATTGCTATAGCCATGAGCCCAGGAGAGGCGCTGCAGGGACGTCGTGCTGTTACCAAAGGCAGACGCGTCGGCCGTCTGCTGCCATAGCCCATTAGTCCAACATTTCGTCGCACTGTCCTTCCGGATACGTTCGTCGAACAACCCACATTTCTGTGGTTATTTCGGGCAGTGTTGCTTGTCTGTTAGCACTGACAACACTACTCAGACGCCACTGTCATCGGTTGTTACGTGAAGGCCGTCGCCGTTGCATTGTCCTTGGTGAGAGGTAACGCCTGAAGTGTGGTATTCTCTGCAAACCCTTGACACTGTGGATCTCGGAATACTGATTCCCTAACGATTTCCGAAATGGAATGCCCCATGAGCCTAGCTCCAACTACGATTCCGCGTGCAGAATCTGTTAGTTCCAGTCGTGCAGCCATAATCAGGTCGAAAACCTTTTAGCATGAATCACCTGAGTACGAATGATAGCTCCGTCAATGCACTGCTCTTTTATATCTTGTGTACGCGCTACTACAG
The DNA here is from genome assembly GCF_023897955.1 of Schistocerca gregaria. Taxonomy (NCBI): domain Eukaryota; kingdom Metazoa; phylum Arthropoda; class Insecta; order Orthoptera; family Acrididae; genus Schistocerca; species Schistocerca gregaria. The sequence continues at coordinate 161,395,595 of NC_064923.1, read as the reverse complement.
TCACCTATACATGTGCATATTGCTACCCAATGACATTTGTCACCTCACTGTATTTCATAAGCATTTCTGTAATGCCAGTCCAACGTAAGAGGGAATCGCATGTTCACAAGCAGGTGACAATTTCTCAAGAAGCTGAAATACAGTGTGGCTTGAATATGCTAATAAAATGATTTTACACTACTGGCCATGAAAATTAATACACCGCGAAGATAACGTGCTACAGACGCCATATTTAACCGACAGGAAGAAGATGCTGTGATATGCAAATGATTAGCTTTTCAGAGCATTTACACAAGGTTAGCGCCGGTGGCGACACCAACAACGTGCTGACATGAGGAAAGTTTCCAACCGATTTCTCATACACAAACAGCAACTGACCGGCGTTGCATGGTGAAACGTTGTTGTGATGCCTCGAGTAACGAGGAGAAATGCGTACCATCACGTTTCAGACTTTGATAAAGGTCGGATTGTAGTCTGTAGCGATTGCGGTTTATCGTATCGCGACAATACTGCTCGCGTTGTTCGTGATCCAATGACTGTTAGCAGAATATGGAATCGGTGGGTTCAGGAGGGTAATACGGAACGCCGTGTTGGATCCCAACGGCCTCGCATCACTAGCAGTCGAGAGGATAGGCATCTTATCCGCATGGCTGTAACGGATCGTGTAGCCACGTCTCGATCCCTGAGTCAACAGATGGGGACGTTTGCAAGACAACAACCATAAACAGTTCGACGACGTCTGCAGCAGTATGGACTATCAGCTCGGAGACCATAGCTGCGGTTACCCTTGACGCTGCATCACAGACAGCAGCACCTGCAATGGTGTACTCAACGACCAATCTGGCTGCACGAATGGCAAAACGTCATTTTATCGGATGAATCCAGGCTCTGTTTACAGTGTCATGATTGTCGCAATCGTGTTTGGCGACATAGCGGTGAACGCACATTGGAAGCGAGTATTCGTTATCGCCTTACTGGCGTATCACCCGGCGTGATGGTATGGGGTGCCATTGGTTACACATCTGGGTCACCTCTTGTTCGCAGTGGACGTTACATTTCAGATGTGTTACGACCCCTGGCTCTACCCTCCATTAGATCCCTGCGAAATCCTACATTTCAGCAGGATAATGCAAGACCGCATTTTTGCAGGTCCTGTGCGGGCCTTTCCGGATACAGACAATGTTCGACTGCTGCCCTGGCCAGCACATTCTCCAGATCTCTCACCAACTGAAAACGTCTGGTCAATGATGGCCGAGCAACTGGCTCGTCACAATACGCCAGTCACTACTCTTGATGAACTGTGGTATCGTGTTGAAGCTGCATGGGCAGCCGTACCTGTACATGTCATCCAAGCTCTGTTTGACTCAATGCCCAGGTGTACCAAGGCCTTTATTACGGCCAGAGGTGGTTGTTCTGGGTACTGATTTGTCATCATCTATGCACCCAAATTGTGTGAAAATGTAATCACATGTCAGTTCTAGTATAATATATTTGTCCAATGAATACTCGTTTATCATCTGCATTTCTTCTTGGTCTAGCAATTTTAATGGCCAGTAGTGTAGTTACGCATCGCATGATGTCTGAGTCGTAACATAGTGCTGATGAAGGTTCAAATGGTTCTAAGCACTATGTGACTTAACATCTGAGGTCATCAGTCCCCTAGACTAAGAACGACTTAAACCTAACTAACCTAAGGACATCACACACATCCATGCCCTAGGCAGGATTCGAACCTGCGACCGCAGCAGCAGCGCGGTTCCGTACTGAAGTGCCTAGAACCGCTCGGCCACAACGGCCGGCTGCAGACGCTGGATATAATTTTTGATCGAATCCTTAGTGGTTAGTACACTTTACCCTCATTCGGGAACTGAGGGTTAGAACTGGCGTCCTGCTATCCTGATTTACGTTTTCCACAATTTCCCTAAATTGCTGCATGCAAATTACGGGATAGTTTCTTTGAAAGGGCAAGACCGACTTCCTTCCCCACCCTTCCGTCATCCGACGAGACAGATAACCTCGCTATTTCGTCCCTCCCGCAAAATCAACCAATCAACCAACCAACTAACAGCGAAACCTGGTCCATAGTTGACACAGCGACATGAATTTGCTGCCAACCTCACGTGACCCACTAGGCTAGACACGCAGAACTCGCCGTTGCGGAGAGACTTTGCACTGTAGCTTCAGCAAGTTAGTGGAAACGAGTTCTCCTATCTTGCTGAAAGTACCTGCCGAACTTTCCAGTTGCTACAAGCTTTTCTCAAACTTCCAGAAGTTTTGTGATTTCACTGTCGATAGGAAAATGTCAGTATCGAAAAGGAGAATGTCGCAAAGACAGATGGACCGAGACATACGTGCCATGGGAAGCCATAGCCATACACAATTGGCCACCATCAGACAAGGAAGGGCGAAATGAATTTACGAATTAATTTGTTTTAACTGATTTTTATTCTCAGCGTAACCAAAAATGCATTACGTTTGTAATAAATATTGTTTTCAAAAATCGCAGAGTGTTTAAAAGGCGAAGTCTTGGAGCTTAAAAAAATTTTGTATCCTCTTTTTCGAATATTTTGACGGGCAATATACATTAGATTAACGAAACCTGAATATAACATTCTCGGAAATATTTTAATCTGACGAAAGTCGTCTGATTTTAGTTCATTCAATAGCTTTTGTTGAAATATTAAACACCAGGACTGTTGAGTATGTAATGCTATACTTCTTTCTGAAAAAAATTACGAATTGCTGTAATTATTTGCTTTATTTCCATGAAGCAGCGTTCCACAAAGTCAGGTTGTAGCTTCTCAGTCCCTGCTTCATTGTACACACGCTCTAATTAGGCATGTATCCCCGTCTGACTGGCTATTACTGAATGAAAATTATTTTGGGCACATTTATGTTTTATTTGTGTTAATTGAATTATGTGGTGGAAAGAAATTGTAGCTGGTTCAGCCTTCTCTAGAGAGCATCACGTTGTGGAATGGAATTGATTCTATTTTGCATCACATACTACATATAATCCATCACAATTTGCAACAGAGAACGAGATGTCTGAAAAATGGTAGTTGATTCCCAATTGCAAAACTCCGTTCGATTATTAATCTGCAAATTACGTAAATACTGATACAATGTTGTCCTCTGTCAAGAGCAGAAATATTTTGACTTACAACAGTTGCACACTGCATAATTACGCTACTGGCCATTAAAATTGCTACACCAAGACGAAATTCAGATGATAAACGGGTATTCATTGAACAAATATGTTATACTAGAATTGACATGTGATTACATTTTCACGCAGTTTGGGTGCATAGATCCTGAGAACAATCACCTTTGGCCGTAATAACGGCCTTGATACCCATGTGCATTGAGTCAAACAGAGCTTGGATGGCGTGTACAGGTACAGCTGCCCATGCAGCTTCAACACGACACAACAGTTCATTGTGACGAGGCAGTTGCTCGGCCACCATTGACCAGACGTTTCCAGTTGGTGAGAGATCTGGAGAATGTGCTGGCCAGGGCAGCAGTCGAACATTGTCTGTATCCAGAAAGCCCTGTACAGGACCTGCAACATGCGGTCGTGCATTATCCTGCTGAAATGTAGGATTTCGCAGGGATCGAATGAAGGGTAGAGCCACAGGTCGTAACACATCTGAAATGTAACGTCCACTTTTCAAAGTGCCGTCAATGCGAACAAGAGGTGACCCAGACGTATAACCAATAGCACCCCATACCATCACGCCGGGTGATACGCCAGTATGGCGATGACGAATACACGCTTCCAATCTGCGTTCACCACGATGTCGCCAAACCCGGATGCGATCATCATGATGCTGTAAACAGAATCTGGGTTCACCCGAAAAAATGACTTTTGCCATTCGTGCACCCAGGTTCGTCGTTGAGTACACCATCGCAGGCGCTGCTGTCTGTGATGCAGCGTCAAGGGTAACCGCAGAGATGGTGTCCGAGCTGCTAGTCCATACTGCTGGAGACGTCGTCGAACTGTTTATGGTTGTTGTCTCGCAAACGTCCCCATCTGTTGACTCAAGGATCGAGACATGGCTGCACGATCCGTTACAGCCACGCCTGTCATCTCGTCTGCTAGTGATACGAGGTCTTTGGGATTCAGCATGGCGTTCCGTATTACCCTCCTGAACCCATCGATTCCATATTCTGCTAACAGTCATTGGATCTCGACCAACGCGAGCAACAATGTCGCGATACGATAAACCGCAGTCGCGATAGTCTACAATCCGACCTTTATCAAAGTCGGAAACGTGATGCTACGCATTTCTCTTCCTTACACGAGGCATCACAACAACGTTTCACCAGGCAACGCCGATCAACTGCTGTTTGTGTATGAGAAATCGGTTGGAGACTTTCATCATGTCAGCACGGTGTGGGTGTCGCCACCGGCGCCAAACTTGAGTGAATGCTCTGAAAAGCTAATCATTTAGATATCACAGCATTTTCTTCCTTACGGTTAAATTTCGCGTCCGTAGCACGTATTTTCGTGGTGTAGCAATTTTAATGGCCAGTAGTGTATGTCAGAAGATTAAAGAAAAGTATTTCC